>NC_057868.1:14330094-14676488 GCF_019740435.1 Gambusia affinis
AAATAAAATAAAATAAAACAGTACAGTTCTTAAGCAACAAAACAAAATCTTTAATACTTCACTAATAGGATTAATAGGATGGATCAAAGAGTGCAAAACAAAAATTATACTTTGCTTTTGGAACTAAAGCAAATATATATAAATATATATATATTCTACATAAAAAGTAAGTTCTGTAGCTTTGCTAAATGTTTAAAAGCTATACAGTTCTTACACAAGCTTTTCCAGATTATTAAGCATGAAAAAAGGCTTCTTTTGCAGAAAACTGACCAAAACCAAGTCTCTAAGTCTCAACCAATCGAAGATTTCTAATCTATCCCACAATCTTTGGATTTGTAAGTTTATACAAAATACAAAGCTTTGCACATGTCACCTCAATCCATCTGCTAAATTTACTTAATTTCAATGATTAAAAAACGAGAAATTATGACCATTGGGAGAGGGAACCTTCCAAATAACCTACTTTAACTATTTACTTTGTACAATCGGTCTTTGATCAAGAATCTTGATATTCTGTATTTCTTGATGTCTCTTTTAAATTCATAAAGCAAACCAATTCAGGTGTCAAAGCTAGCTGATTTCCAGATTTCACCTTTTGCCAGTGTAAAGCCTTGCTTTACTGCATGAAGACACTGAAGGAAGTATCCATGCTTTTATGTCAACACTTTGAGATTACTAATTTTCAGTATGTCAACTTAAATCAGTCATTACATCATTACTTGCAAAAGGTACAATATTCTATCATTTGAATATTAACAGGAACTACAAGCAGAGGCTTATCACTCAACTGTTGACCTTACGAAACTGACTTCCTGTTTGGTATTTTTTGGTTCTTTTCACAGGTTTGACTTTCAGAACGTACATCTGTTTATAAGTGCTACAAATGATGGAATAGTTCACCAATCTATCAGAACAATAGACATTAGGGCACGTTTAAAAACCCACCATGTTTATTTGGCTTTCAACTGAAGTAGAGATTCACATTTCCTAGCTTTATATTTCATTTCACTTTAGAGTTTTTTTAAAAAACATTACAATGCTTTTTTCTATTGTATTTTTGATTTATTGTTTCTATGAGATTGTCTTTGTCATTTTTAGTTTACGTTTACTTCTCTTTTTGGCCATTACTTTGGCATATTTTGCTTTATACACAACATAAATATAATTTTCTGACATTGACATACAGTGGACTTTGGGGGTTTATAGGTTCTCAGTCACCAATCAGCAATATGTACTATTCAGGACTACAGTTTAAATAGAAATAGTTGTGTTTCAAGTATTTTAATAGTATTTACGAAGAGACTTGGTGGAAATGAGAGTGCTAACTGGACCCAACGTGCTCAGAGAGGATTGAACAAACAAAATCAGAAACAAGTAGAACATTTATATCATGTCTGGATGAGACTTTGTCATTGTGAAAACACACTCTGAGTAATCCACCAAGTCTCTTCCTGCCTGGTCAGTGTCATGCCCAGTTTGTGACTGAGATTTACACTCTGTGCCAGACAGACAGAAAACTAAGGAGCCTATATCATAGGACCAGTATCATCAACACTTTGTGGTCACATATAGGCAAGCATAAAGAAATTCATTTTCTCAAGTATAAAGAAAATGGCTTTCTTCATCTTTCATAACTTAGTGAAATCATTCATTTTTACTATGAAAGTAGCATGTTTCACTAGATTTCTCTACAGCTAATAAATTATCAGCTGCGCTAAAATGACAGGAATTCACTTTACTCGTAATGGCATGTTTACAGAGAAGGCTGCGATACACACCTCACAGAAATAAGACACACTAATTGCACCTTTCAGGGACAAGCTTTTAAACAACGGTGACATGAAGGGATGAAATTATCTTGTGTGACTAACAACAGAGAGAAGAACATTCAGATACCTGGTTTACTGTTTTGTACAACAGCAGCAGTCACACACACACACGCACACACACATGAAGTGAGAGCTGGTTGCTATGAGAGCAGATATGAAAAATGGACACTTCCATGGTCTCTCTTTTGTCTGGAACTTTTTCGTGGCAGATTGAGGCTGCAAAATATATCATAATTTATCAATATCGCAATATACATATCATGAAGATCTTAATGGGTTGTATTAATATGAGCTAATTATTTAAGCATCTTGGATTCTCTACTAGCATGCATCTGATGCCACTTGTTGCATAATGCTGCAGAAGGCTGTTTTAAAAATTAAGGAAACTAATTTCACTGCCAAACCAGCAGATGTCAACAAACTACAACTAGGCATTTTATGTAGCAAAATAGCACATAACCTTTCAACATGGTTGCTAAGTTTTGCTAGTGCAGCTCTTCAGATGATTATTCAAAACATAGTTAGTGTGAAGGTTTCTGGTAGAAAAAGTGAGCTGTGTTCACTCTTGCAGCCCCGGCAGCAGAAGCCCCATTAAGAAGCAGAAAAATGTGGCTCATTTTGCTCGTCTTGATGTCGTTCAGTTGATGAAATTTAAACCATCTGATCTTGAACTGAACATCAAACAAACTCTTTTGGACACAACAATGAGATATTAACGGTTTTGGTTTGTTCTTTTACTAAACTGGAAGAAGAAAAAAATGTACATTAAAAGCTAAAATATAAAATAAATTCTGATTAGTGTAAAATTGATGTTTTATTGCAAACAACATGCCAGGCGTGTCCAAAGTTTTTGTCACTTGGGTCAAAATTGTTGAATCAAAAGTCCTAGCAAGCCAAAACAAAATTAAGTAGTTCTTCATTGTAGAGTCAAAAATTTAAAAAGGATTTTGTACATTTGGTGCATTACAAAAAAGGCATCTAGTTTTAAAAATGTTTTGCATCAATAGAGTAACTTTACTCTCATTGTAAAAGTAGGATTTAGTTAACATTCTTTTAAAAATGGTTGTATACGTTTAATAAATTACATAAAACCTGATTAAGGTACAGCAAAGTTGGCTTTTCCGTAAAAGTCTTGAACATGGCTCTACTTATTATAACCTATTATAAAAAGACGAATATTTTGTACCATACTTAACTTTTTCAGTTAAAAGAAAATGACTTCAATCTTATTAAAAGCCTCCATCTGTATGAAGAACCTGTGCTGAACGGATCAAATTTGTATCATTCTTGAATCGCAACTGGAGGGACAACACCCAATCAGTCCTGAGGGCAGAAACGGCCCTCAGCCCGCACTGTGGAGACACCTCCATTAATGCCATTAAAAATGATGTGAACCTTTTCATCTTCTGTTTTTACTTGTTTGTCTTTAATGTTTTGATTAAATAACAATTCTGCTACATTGAAGAATTTTCAGCCATTATAAAAAAGCTTGCTCAAGGTCATGCCACAGCATCGTGATACTGAGGTCCAGACATTGACTAGGCCACTCGACAACCTTGAGTTGATAGATAGATATTCTCCTTCAGAATGTTCTTGCACAAAGCAGAATTTATGATTCTGTAACTACAGCAAGTTGTCAAAAAAAAAAGACAAAAAAACAGAAGATGAAGAAGAAAGGCGACAAATACTTTTCACTGCACTATCCCTGGTATTTACAATATATATTGATGTCAGAAAAGTAAGCAGTAAGCTTGTCCTTCCTGTGAAACGTTCTTTGAGACTGTGATGAGAGCTTGTTTGGGTTCCTGGAATGTTTTATCTAATTTGCCCCCAAACGGTGAGGTTACTGCATATAGTCTGGGAACAAGTTTGAGTACAAGTGTGTGTGCATAGAGAGACAAAAAAAAATACAGATTACTGCATTTCTGAGAGATATCGACTCCCAGCCTGCTGACAGCAGCAACAACTGTGTGGGAGACGAGCTCTCTGCAAGCTATCTGTAACAGATAGTGTTGAGAATTGACCTTGGGATCCTCATTTGAACTCACAGGAGAGATTCCCACACACATAGGAAAAAACAAAACACAACCTTTTCTAAAATGAGATGCTGCAAAAGAGCAGGCTACAAAACGATGTGGAGAGTGTAGCTACATAAAAATTACTCTGCATTTTTCTACTAGAAAAGATAATTGGAAGGGACTCAACATATAGAAATTACACTACACTATTATTTGTTTTTTTTGCCTCAAAGGGACTGCTGCTTAACCTGATTAGCTTTGATATCCCCCAATTTTCATTGCTCAATGATTTCAAAGTTTAATCTTGGTATACTTACAGTTTGTTTCCTTTGAGGGCGGCGTGGTGAAGCAGGTTGAAGCCTCTGTGGTTCTGCTGGGTGAAGTCAATGTTGGGCACTACGACCAGGATCTCAATGATGCTGCGGAAATCCTTAGCAATGGCATCATGGAGCGGCGTGTCCCCGTATGAATCCTAACAGAGTGAGTTGACAAAAAAGCACAGTAAGTAAAGATGTTGCAAAAGAAAACTGAACCTGGATGCTTTTCGACGATAATTAAAAGCAAAGGTTTGTTTTAGTCTGAAGACCTCTGAATACCTTCCATGAAATATTCTTCTAAGTCAGTGCAAAAGCAGACAGAGAAATAGACCATATGCACATTTGTCACAGATAAAACACAAACACACTCCAGGCTGACATGTTTTTAGCTGAGTAGCCACATCATTCAAGCAGAATAAACTGAGTTAGTTAGTCAAATCAGGGCCAGGCTGCAGGCATGTTAGACCATCTGAAAAAAATCTATTCAAACGAATACATTATCTTAATGAGACAGTAACACCGAGTCAGGAAAACTATAAATAAATATACATACAGAGTTCCAACAATGTTTTTCATTTCTATGCAATTCGAAAGGAAGGAGAGAAAGACTAAAAAAGGATAAACAACGGAAGACAGATTAATTCATCCATGGTCGGTCAGAAAATATGCAATCTATATCCAAAAATTGTCCAGACAGTGTAGGACCCCTGTATCCATGACGACGATGTCTAATGGTACAACACTTTGAATTTATTCCCAAGATATTTCAACAATCCCGTCACTATTGTAACAAGTCAAAGTTGAAACAACAACGAAAAGTAGCAAAAAAAAATCAATTAGAGTTGGGCATGTCACAATAACATTTTTTGCTGGACAATAAATTGTCCCAATAATGATTGTGACAAATGATAATGTTGTTGGTTTGAGACCATTTTCAAGCAATATAATGATAATGGACTTTGATTTTGTAAAGAACTCGGCACTGGAACTTGAAGACATTTCAAATAAACAAAATAAAACCAAAGAAACCAAACCCAATAAGTAAGATGTAAATAAAAACCACAAATAACCAAAACCATAAATAAAATGGATTATGATGAAATAAAATATTAATCCTCAGAATAGAAATTATTGCGCTCATTTTAATGTATTAGTGATAAAGTGATTAACTGTGACAAGCTTAATTAGGGTGTTTTTGTTGTTGTTGTTGTTTTCAGGACATGCATGTACAACATATTGTGGTTAATGCTGGAGAGGTAAGCACTCTGCAGCCGCTCACCTGGAGATTGACGTCAGCCGCATGTTCAGTCAGCACTCGCACCACGTCAGTGAAGCCCTTGTTGACAGCGATGTGGAGCGCTGTGCACATGGAGTTGTTCAGCACGTTGACATTCGCCCCTTTGCTCAGCAGCAGCCGCGCAATCTCCGCCTGGTTACTGAGTCAAAACAAACCAGTGCAGGTAAATTATACATTCTTTTGGTTGGCAAGTCTTCATTTTGATCAAATACTGAATAAATTGTGAACTAAATTAGCAATCAATTAATTGTTAACTGGAGTAGATGGATTCAAAAACTGAAAGAACAACATAATTGAGCCAAAACTGTACAAGAAATAGAAAGATTTTGCATTAAAGATGAACAGAAACCTTTGTCTGTAAATATGTTTTACCCAGAACTCCTCAAGCCTCACAGTTTCAGAACCACCTGGTTCAAATTCTGTTATAAAAAACTAATATTAAGGACCTTTTGCGATCCAATTATTGATTAATCCAAAGAATAGTCAACAGATTTATCCTACACAATACTGCTTGTCATGTGTTAATGGTAGAAGCATTTATTTGGCTGCTCTTGCTTCCTTTGCTACAGATGATCAAATGTGCACTAGAGGAATTTTATGTTGTTGCATTTTAGGCAATAAAATGTTTTCTTGTTTAAAAAAAGTTTGCCAACTTCTTTTATTACTTGATTAATTGATTAATTGTCAGAACAGTCGACGGAATAGTCGGTGACTAGAGTGATTGTTAGCTGCAGCCCTAATCAAAACATTTCATCAAATGAATGCAGCACAAGAACATGAATGCGCCCTCACCCGAAGGCAGTGTAGTGTAAAGCTGTGTCTCCATCTTCATCTTTGACCTCGACGGAGCTGTTGGCTTGCAGCAGGGTCTTCACCACCTCTGTGTGGCCTTGGTGGGCGGCGACCTGCAGAGCCGTCTTGCCTTGGTTCTTGATATCCACCTGGCAGGAGCACAGACACAGTTGGAGATTCATCCGAAGCAGAGAAGCAGCGCACACCAACAGAGCTGATCAAACACTGGCAGGAAATAATCTGCGTACGGACAACGGTGCTCGTCATACACGTGATGGGAGATAATCCCACCAGGGATATATATAAGAGACGTAATCCCACCAGAGATATATATATATAAATAAAGAGACGTCTGTCAGGACGCAGCATGTTTAACGTCTTTCTCCTCAAACAAGAGTTCAGATTGTTCCTTTTTTTGTAGCCTCAGTTTACAAGTACTGCACATGGGTTGTGTGGAAAAGGCCTGTTGTTTCCACAAATCACTGGGAAACAACTCGCTCTGTCCGACTGAAGGTCGCAGAGATCCATTTATGAGGTTTGTTTAATCCTTAGAAAGAGTTTCTCCTGCACATAAAACACGGCAGTGATGTAATCATTTCTTTGTGAAACAAGTGTAAAGGCACAAAAAAACCCCCCAAAAAACAGCATTATCACATTTGTGCACCTTTCTAATGCAACTCATTAGAAAGGCGCACATATACACCAGAAGACATGGTTTTAAAACTGGGGTCTTCCAATCCAGTCATCAAGGGCCAATGTCCTGTGAATTTTAGATGGGTCTCTGAGAAAGAGACACATCTTAATGCTGCAGGACATCGGCCCTGGAGGCTTGGAGTAGAAGATCCATAACGTAAAACATTTTTTAAAACGTAATGATTAGAGTTTTCCTAAATTTGTATGAACGTTTGAATGAATTACACTTCCCTTTCATGTTTTATTTAGATGTTTGGATTGAGATTTTACAGTTGCTAAAAATAGACACATAAATGCCAAAAATGGGGAAAAGTTTACAAGTGAACTTGTTAAGACAATGACATAAATGGAATAAACCAAATAAAAAATAACAAACATATGAGACTTTTGATTTAGAAGGCAGTGTTGCGGTCACAATGGGAGTAGATCCAGAGTTGTCTTGTGGACATAGGACCATCCCGAAGGTCAATCGTTGCTAATGCACTCCACTAATAAGGTCAATATAGCAACAAAGTATTGAAGCATAAGTATTAACAGCTATTAACGGTTGTATGTATGACTTATTTCAGTTGTTTTTAGATTGTTTGATTAATTTACAACAAAAAACTCCAAAAGATCATTTCTACTTTGTCATTATTGTGTGCAGAAGTTTTCTGCATTTCTTTTTTCTTTAGAAAACACATGTAACAAAAAGAGGAAAATGAGAAAAATAATCAGAATGCAAAAAAAATAAATAAATAAAAGAATCTGTCTGCACATCAAAAAAAGAATTTGTCTGCACATCAATGTGCAGTTTTGTCTCTTGAAGCAATGAGACACACCCCGGACTGCAGCAAAGCGAAGGCATGTCGCACTAACCTTGTCGGGATACTTCTGCACCAACTCCCGCACTTTGCTGGCACTCCCGTGGGCTGCCTCGATGACGAGCCGGCCGGGGTTGTCCTGCTCCGTGGACTGAGACAGCAGCTTCTCCAGCACGGAGATGACAGTACCTGGAAAGATACAAAGAGGAGCAGGGAAAGGTGGAGGAAAGGGAAGACACAAGAAAGAGGGAAAATGTTACTTTCTTTAATCCAAAAGTTAACTGCAAAGGATGTTCGGAGGAGGAAGGCAAAAATCTGAATGCTGCAACTGTTAATGAATTTGTCAGAACCGAGCAAAACCAAAGGAATGAGTCAAAATGTCCCTTCCATGCAGAGTGAGTCTGACCACACACACACACACACACACACACACACACAAGTCGGCATATTAGCACCTTTCCATCCACTGAGGTGAACATAAACACAGAGTATGCCATCATTAAGAGGCTGCTGAGAACTTCAGACATGATGACAAATGTCTGCTGAGCTGCCAAAGCGTCTTGCTGTCAGCACACTGGACCATAACATGCTACGGGTGAAGAGCGCTTAAACAAACGGACACCTTGTGCTCATATTAATGGAAAAAAAGGAAAAGAAAAGGCCCTTATTGGCAGCCTGTGTGAGGAAGCATGCAAAAGCAGAGATGAAGGCAGGAGGAAGGCTGGAGAGGGTTGAAAGAGCGTAGCGTTTGAGTCGGGCCCCCTCGATTCCCGCAGAGGCCTTACTTCCAGATTCATTGGGGTTCTCGGCCGTCATGAGGTTGGCATCAACCTCTGCAGGCTGGGCTGTAAGGCACGCCGGGTTGAACGTCCACGTCTGACCTCCAAACGCCACCCGCAGGTCACCGTCAGCGTAAACTTTCAGCACCTTTCCCACCTGGCCAAGCACCTACAAACAAAAGGCACCAAGTTAACAAACACCCTGCAGAACGTAGTCTGGTTACAATTCGTTTTGTAATTTAGAGATTTTCCATTTCTAATTGGGATACAGCTCAGATGTATTACAGATTTATTTTGGTGCATGAAGTAAGTACATTTATTAGAAATGTACGACGAAACCAGATGGACCGACTTATCTTCATCTGCCTCTTTTCTCCAATCAGCGAACACACAGAACATATGAGCTGCTGCGTTACAACAACAACAATCTTTCATGTGGACAGAAAACCTAAAAGCTAGCTCCTCAGAAAGGTTTTGCACAGCAGAGCAAGAGCAATGTGAGAAGCTATTTAAAAGGTGTTGCATTTTTATGACATGTCAAGACATATCAGTGTTTTATTCAGGCATGGTGAGAGAAAGAGACTTTCCATAGATAACAGTAACAGCACAGTAAATCTGTTTTATCCATCTCTCTGAGAACATACTAGATTTTGAAATGCTGACAGCCTTTTCGAAGTCGCGGATCACAGAAAGTATTTTTAATGTCCAGAAAAAAAAACATACATATTAAGGTGGTTTGGTGATGCGCAAACCTCATTTATCTCTAAGGTAACCGCTTAATATGCTAACGTATTGTAAAATAGAATGGTCTTGCTTTACAGGCTCTCCCTGATGCTAACATAAATAAGCACAACAGAAAGGCTAGATATAAATATATAACACTTTTTATAGTTACTGTTGCTAAAAAATTTTTGTCTAAATAATCAATCTGTTGAAGTTTTCTTCTAGTAGGTCAAAGAAATCAGCCACAAATTTATGATCGGGGCATTTTACTGTATGAGTGAGGCAAGTCAGACATGGGGTGATAATCAAGCTAGTTATAAAAAGGCAAGCAATACTTTCACAAATAAAAACAGTGATCATATTTAGCCCAAAGGAAACTTTTTTTCTTTTTCATCAGAATATGGACCTTTCACCAAATAATTTAATTCAATTAAGCATCTTTCTCCTTTTTAAAGGGAGATTGCATTAATAAAAGGGACTCAAAGTCTCAAGACAATCTGTGTAAACTTTAGTACTTTGTTTTACTACATCAAAAATCAAAGCATATAAAACTAGAGTTAGACAGAAAGTAAAACTTAGCATACAGGAGTCATGCTGTCTGTCCACTCTCCATGGCCAGCCTGAAGTCTCTTCACATTTTCCAGCTCATCCAGTACTTTAACCAGTTCGCCAACTCCAAAGGTGTTCACCTGTCGGAAGAAAAGGGGGAAAACACATGACTGAATCTGTGAAGCTAAATTTAAATCCCACTGAAGATGTGATCAGAGAGGTTTTCTGTGATTCGGTACTTTGGTGAGAGCTCCCGGGTGGAAAGTCCAGCGGATGTTGTTGCTATACTGGACTCGGACGTCTCCTCTGTCAGTTATTCTATGAACCGTCCCGATCCGACAAATGTACTGCAAACATAAATAGGTTGTGTCACTCAAGGTCCCCCCACAACTCCCTCTACTGCTGCTCTGACCTCAACGTTGCCTTTGGCAGCTGTGACTGAAAACGTGAATCCTCCGTTTGCCTTCATTTTATTAGCGCATCCACCTGAACCACTTATATAACATGAAGTCTCTGTGAGCCAAGCGGGCTCACATGCTGGACTTGTGACTGCATTCTCACTGCATATGTGCACAGGACAAACCAACTGGAAACCAAAAAGAAGTGCATTTTGTACTTTACATTCCACGGAAACCAAGTGAAGAGTTGAGTAAAGCTGCCAGTTCTCGTGAGTTGGAGGTGAACTTCTCACCGGAAGGGATGCTTCTCGTACCTCTGCCATTTTGGGATTCCACCCTCCGTGTCCTTCCTGCATCTGTCGCAAGATGTCCACCTCCAATAGACATTTGACTTTGTCTCCCTGCTGAAACGAGTGGCCATCAGCGCTCTCCTGGCGCTGGAGCTCTGCATGCTCACCTGGATGGGGAGGAATCAGCAAAAAGACACCATCAGTACTCAGGGACAGATTCAGAGGGGTAACCATTTAAATATTGTACTTGGTGTTTCTATGCTGTCAGGTCTTGAAATCAAAGTCAAAATTTTTGTTTGGGCAGACAATTTGGCCTTGTAAAGCCAATTCTGAAAACGTAAAAGTTTCCAACCTAATGACATAAACTAAAACATTTTGTTGTGGAAATTTACTGCAAATAGCCTCAAAAAAGTTTGCATTTGTTGTTCTATTTATATTTAAAAACATTACTTTGTCTTTATTTAATTTTTGTCAAAGCTATTAAGAGTGGAAAGTCCAAAGAGCAACGGGTTACAGACTCCTGCACTAGCCCGGAGTTGTGAAGCAGAAGGAAAGAAATATATGTTTTCATTTTATTTTTGTATAGAAATCATAGACACATGTACCTATACAGAGATACATTTCAGAGGCTTCCAATTAGTGACTTGTGTGTAATGTCATCCAAGGATAAACGCAGCTGCTGTTTGAAGACTGACGAGTTTCTACAGATTAAAATGAAAAGTATCAGCAGGCAGAAAGAGGGTTGTGGAGAAGCTTAAAACAGAGAATAGTCAATTACTAATTACTAAAATGAATGTTAGTTTATTTTAGTAAAAGCATTTGTTAAAAGCTTTTAGTAGTGAAAACCTAGTCCTAACCTGGACCCAGAATTTGCTGACAAGACCTGAACATCAGTAAATAAAGATACAAGTAAATTTTCAAATTATAATTGTAAATTGAAAATCATATTTTTTTTTCCTACAACTACTTTGTGTTGGTCCATTACATAAAATCCCAAAAGAATGACAAAGTGTGGTAGAAACAATATATCTTACTGACCAAGCTTGGGCAGGTGATCTTTGTAGTAGAAGCCTCCCTGGCCATCCGACACGTACTTCAGGTCCACTTTGCCTTTGTGGCCCATTCGGTAGACATTGGTGGTGCCATTGGACCAGGTGACACTGGCCACGCTGCGGCCAGACTCCGTATCCCAGCCACGAATGTCCACCACTTTCCCAACCTTACCCTCCCCGCCTAAACATAGAAATACAAACACACACACACACACACACCCAAAAGAGATATGCAAAAAGCGGATCTGCATAAGTTTGTGGGAAGAAAGGCTCAGTGAAAATTAAAATCTGACTAGCAAATAGTAGTTATGAAAAAAAACAACAACAAAAAAACAGGGTGGAACAGAAACATGCAACACGTGGATTAAACACTTAATTGACAAAACACACATGTCCATTATTTCTTTAAATTATTCTTTCAACACATACATTTCAGAGCCCTATTATAAGAACACATATTTTATGATGTCTTTAAACCATTTAAGTCACTTGATTGCTTTACTTCTAATCAACTCCAAATAAATCAGTGACCTACATAATGACTTGTTTGAAAAACAGGGGAATCTAGAATGCTCAGAAAGGCCCACATGCACTGGCTGAAGACACCATTTAAGGCTGATGAGTGACTTAACCAAACCCCAGGGCACAAACCAAAAGGACATTTTGACTCATTCAGATTCAGACAAACAAACAAAAAGTTATGACCACTCTGTCTTTCTTTGAAGGGAACATCACCAAGAGATCATTTTCATTTCAGTTTCTAATCATTTCTAAGCACAACTGAGAGCAAAGCTGTGCTTATCTGGAAGAGGAAGCATTTCAGACAGAAACATGACAAAGTCACATTGTGCAAAAATATGTAAGGGCAGGTATTCACAGATGACAACCAATACACAAATAACTGAACCACAGAGTTCAAATAATGGGACATCCTTCCCCCCCTCTCTCCCAAATAGGAAAAAAAAAAATGCAAAGAACACGTTATAAAACAAGCATTCGATAAAGACACTGACACAAACAGGCTGGCGCATCTGTGGGACAGACTCAGATGACTCACTGGCAGTGTAAGTGCACACAGACACACACAGATGCAACATTTTTCGGGTTATTGAGGCGTGTGGTTAGAACGGTATTCACATGGTGAGGCATTTTGAACACATACAGTCCTATGCTTAAAGAAACAGCACAAAAAAAAAAAAAGAGAAATTTCAAAATGAATAAAACAAGGTCGGTAGCAAGAACAACTCCTACCCTCACCCCTCCTACTTCAAACACACAAACACACACCACCCACCGTCTTGGTTCCCCCAGTCCCAGTCTGGTCCACGGACGACTTTAACACCCTGGAAGATTCCTTTGAGGATGATGCGTGGGAGGTTCTGCCTCGGTGTCAGGTTCACTCTGTGACGGAAAGAAGGAAGATGTGTGTCAACTCACACCTGAGCACACAATTTGAACTAGTGGTTTTTCTAACAAGTGTCATTTTAGAGCACACTAAGTACACCAAGTAAGACCACAGTAGTGGACAGCTGAACGACCGTACTTAGCTTCTTGTGTAACATCGTAAAAAAGGAAAATTCTCATTGATAATGCATCATTTTTTGAAGGAGGCAGTTACATTATGCAGCCAATTTTTACACAGGAGTTGGAATTCTGCAGAAGTCTAGAAATGTGCTAAATTACAAAACCTTACTCTTCACTTATTACTTTCCTATTGTGTGGAATGGTGAATAATAAAACAACAATTAGTAGTTCACAACAACGACTTATGTATAAATGCATGCCTCAACAAGGTGCACCAAGGTTTTATAATGCGGAAAAAAGTCCAAAATTCACACACACACACACAGAAACAATACTGCACTTTAACTTTATTCCACCTTGATTATTAGATTGTCAAGTCATAGCACCACAAAAACATCGGTGCTATGAGGCATAAGCGCATCCATTTGATTATGCTGGCAGAACGTCAGAAATATTAAATCCAAGGATTTAGTCTACTGATCCTTCATGATAGAGTGCTAGTTCTGCTTTAAGAAACAAACAAATAACAAAAAAATCTTTCCACATGTCTTTTCGGGCTGAGGAATATCTGTTCTTGCAAGTATTGACAAATAAGTCAAATATAAGATCAAATATCAATTTATAAAACATCATCCAGAGACCTAAGTAGTTAGATATTTTTTTTATTTTTTTAAAAACAAAAATCTGAATAGTTTTGGCCTGTTAATTAAATTAATCAAAACTAAGAACTCGAATCATGTTCAATCTACAAACAGTTTGTACTCGGATACACTTCTGTGAGCTTAAATAAATGCAAAGAAGGCTTAGAGAGAAAAGCTTTAATTCAAAACTGAAGACAATTACGCAATTTCTTCATGTTCTTTTGGATTCTAAACTCCTACGTCTGCCCTGGAGCAAACAAAAACAGATTGGTCAAACCTAGAATTGACCTCAGAAAACAAGACAATGTCATTCTATAGAGAAAACTGAGGCATACCTTATTGTGAAGATTTGATCAGGCCTGGTTGCAAAGGAGCTGCCTATTCCCATATTTCAACAGGATCCAGCATCAGCTTCCATTGCAACCAAACAGCTCTCTGACGAACGCAAAGTCAATTAAAATCAGATGGAATTAAAAAGAAAAAAAGAACAGATTTTATGAGCACTCCTTCTTAAGATCATAGACGTTTTCTTGGCATATCAGGTCCCTTTCTTGCTAAGTTTTTTTGCTAGACATGCTCGCAGGATCCTCTGAGATACAGCAGTAAATAGCTGCCCATTTGGCTCGTAAAGCCAACTAACAGTAAATCTCAGCGTGTGGCTGAGGTCGGGCAGGTCTGTGCAGAGGTTTTAGCCTAATCCTAGACAGCAGAGCGATCAGAAAGCACCTTACGGCAAGTCATAAACATCCACATGCTGCCAAGTAAATGCCGACGTAAATAAACAAATGCACCATCTATAAAATGAAATAAGGTTATTTTTAGAGCTTTACAGGAAGGAAAAAAAAATGATGATATTGCACTTCGTCATGCAAAACTGATTGATAGACCGAGTCAAATGATCAAAACAAGCAAAAGTAGCCCTGCTTACGAGAGCAAAGCTTTCTTATTACTATGAGCTTTAGCAAAAAGCGGATGTGCAGTGGCTGATGTTCTAGTTTTATGACAGGGAAACACGACCTCAGCGCTTGACATTTGTTTTTAATTGCAGCTTCTCTTCCAGGGATCAACTTTTGTAATCCTGCTGAACCAAATGTCAACCCCGATCACACAAAGGATCAAGAGCAAAGACCTGTACCTACTGACACACAGGCAGGCTCAGCTACCACTCGTCAATACTTACAACAAACACACAAGAACAAAGTGCAAAGTGAGCCCTGTGTATTAAGCTACTTGTTTGATTAAACCCGGCAGCTTAAGAATGAAAGGGATGTCTCCGGAGTTTTGAAGTGAGGTTTTGTATGAAAGGTATAAGCAGTTAATATCTTACCTGCCGTAGATTTTGGTGGCATCATTTAGTAGAAATGAAGCCATTTAGTGGAAATGTTAGGTTCAGCTCAGGTTGAACCTAACAGCTCATCAGAGAGGGGCCAAGAGTCTAGAGTAAAGATCAATACAAAACATTTCACTTACCAACCATTATGACACTGCTGCTTTTTATACCGCTTCCATTTCATACAAGATTTTATATAAGGCTACTGGTGTTGCACCAGCTCCTGCACCTGTTTCATGTCTAGATAATTGTTGATTTGTATGTAAATAATGCAAATAAGCATCTGGATTTATACTAAACAAAGATACTATGAATATTATCTACTGTATGTTAGCTGCTTATAAACTTTACACAGAACCTCACTTTAGAAATTATGAACTATCCCTTTAATATCAGTGCCTTCTGAGGAACGCTACCAGTAAAAACATGTCCAGATTAAAACGAATTGTGTTTAGTTCATTTCTTTTAACACATTCAAGAACAATTAAACAGTGAACCAGTGTTGAGAGTATGGAAATGAGAAGCTGTGTGAAAAATGAAAAGGATTTTGCAAAGAAAACCAATTGTTCCCGAAATGAGGCAAAATATGCATTAAAAGCTCGACTTGAAGGTTAGAAAATCAACATAAAAGAAAATGCAAAAAAAATCACACCCTGTTATGGGTTTGACGTGAGCATGGACTGGAAAACAAGCAAGGATCCTGTGGCAGCAGTGTAGTGCTTTATGTACAGAGGAAAGGATTAGACAGAGACTTGATCCGATTGGCTCCCTGGAACTGCATGTGTGTCGTTTGTGTAAGGAAGAGCCGATTAACTAGCAGCATGCCATCCCAGCTATTTGTAAACATATGGTCCAGACGTATGCCTCCAGATGCATTGTCCAGCAGTCACAGAGATGCTCCACAGTCCGATTCAGCGTGAGAATCGAGCATGATGAAATGGATCACTGAGAGAGCTGCCCTGAACACCAAATGCAAAATAAGAAACAATATTTATATATACATATAAATAAAAGATAACTTGCCAACATCAAATCTTCTTCTACCCAAACCTGTTCATGATTTGCCTCTCGATACTACCTGGATATCTTCTAGGAAACTTAAATTCTTAATCCGAACATAATCCATTTAAATCTGATGCAATTATACCAGGATGCTTATTGACGGTACATCCGGCTCACATGTTTACGAAAGGGAAACTCGTCAACCCGTCAGGAGACTGGAGTTTCAACTACCCCGGTCATTAACCGCAACTCCAGTAATTTGCCTTCAAGGCGTCACGCATGTTTCCATAATAAACAGTCTGTCTTAACATCCCTTTCATAAATCTTTCCTGGCTCTAAGATAAGTCACACAAATTAGAAAAATCAAGCTAAATTTGGCCGTCTGGGACACGTAGCAGTGTGTCTCATGACTGCCAGAGTATAAATCAGTCTTTTGAAATGCTGTCAATGATATTTGGGTCAATGTGGCCTAGAAATAAAGAGCCTTTGTGTGTTAATACGGGGAATCCATATTCCTTGCCATTTGGCTGTACCAACAAATAACTTTCATGTGACGTCCCAGATGTGAAATCTGTGTCAGTGTTGGTCAGAATCTAAAATATCATTTTTGGAGTCTGGAACAGGAAACAAATTTTAATTTATAAAAACAAATAAATAAATATCCTTCTTTATAGTTTTTGAGTCTACTATAATTGTACAAATGATTCGACACAATAAGCCAATTTCAACAGTAGCATCATAAACACATTCTCATGAGATGTTGGAGAAAGTGCTGAAAAAGAAAACAACTGCAGAGATAAATTTAGCTGTTTACAAATATTTCTGGCTGCAAAAAAAAAAAAAAAAGAAAGAAAGAAAGACGGATGCAGGTTGACAACAAACCAAAAACCCAGAGCAATAAACCAATTAATTTAGGATTATCTAATTCTACCCCCTGTGTTACTCACTCAAGAGTAAAATAATTTAAGGATATAGTGTTTGCAAAAAAACAAACATGCTTCTATAAAAACTAAGGTTGAATTAATCACCCTTTATTAGGGATGAAATGGTGTGAAAAAGTTGCGGCATTTCTAGAATGCTTCAATTAAGAATAAAGAAAAATGTATGAATAACTTATTAATTCAATACAAAAACAAGAAGATTAAAATTGGTGAATTGTTGGGAAAAGCCCTCATGACCCCAAACGTGTCTGGAGCTATAAAGACTCATTAGCATTCGAGGCTGTTTGAATGTTACAGGCTGCTGGGTTCTATTTTTCTCCATACCGGTGAGGATTGCCTTTAGCTTGTGCATTATCTCAAATGAGTAACTACACAAAGCGTTTGGTTGGTCAACCTTTCTTTGTCCATTAGCTCTGCTCCTGTTCTCTGTGTTAGTACCGTTATGTAGAGATACACTGTGATAAGAATCAGATAGTAGTCCATCACTGCATGGATTAGTTGGTTAGTACATGACAGACTGTATCTCATGTCATTTTGCTAGTAATTATTGGAAATACATGCTTAAAGTAAACTGAGTAGATAACAGAAAGAAAGAAAAAAAAAGATAACTGAATTTTCAGTTGTCTGATCAAAATTGTAAATGTTCAAAATAATAAAAGGCGCAATCGAACAAGACCATTTACATCTGGATGTGAGTAAAGCCTAATTGGGAAAAATAGGTTATTTTTCCCAATTAGGCCTCTCATCGCCTTTTGTTTTGGATTTGTACTATATAAATACACAGGCTTCCTGCTGTTCTTGCTAGTTATTCAATTCTCTCATTTTGTGTTTACTTCCTGGCTCATCCCAGCCAGGTTCTGACTAGTTTCCAACCTCTCGAGGGGCAAAAACAAACCAAAAAAAAGGAAAAACAACAAAACCTGACGACTCGGTCACATTGAAAAGAGCAGTGAGTCATGATTCCTACACCTATTTGCAGCATTCATTGGACAAGCAGGCTCAGGGAAATAAATGGAAAGGGGCTGGACCTGTACCAGGCTAATATCTAGAAGAAATCTGGGTCATACATATCACCTCGTTAAAATGAGAACAGGCCATCCAGCTGACATTCAGACAGTGCCGCGAGCCGTTTGGAGCGCTGCTGTGAACTGATGCAGAAGAGAGGATTCTGAAGGGACAACTCAGTCGAGTAAATCTGGGTTCACAGGATACTTGCAGTCAGCTCACTAAACATTTGCACAAATCTAGGCCACATGTGGTTTGTCCAAGCTGACAAAAGAGCAAAGCTACTTGGAAATATGTGCGCTGTTAAAAACAAACAAGCAAACAAAAACAATAAAAATCTAAATTATTTACGGGTAACTGCAGTGATAATGAGGCAGGTTTGTTTTTTGCTTTACCTAAGAACGCTTCTCTTCAGCTCCTTGAAACTCACATGCAATTATTTTGTAGTAACAGACAAGAGTCATTATGTACTTGAAGAAAATACACTAAAAAGACACCACAACGGATCCCAATATGGGAGAAAGACACTAATGAATTGAACATAAAAGTAAGGTTTTCTCCTAAATGAGAATCAAATTTTATTTTTAAGGGTTTTTGCTTTTTGAAACCCGGTTCCATGCTGGTATGAGCCTTTTTTTGCAACTGCAGTTCTCCATATTCTTGGGGTTTTATATGTATTAAAACAAATTTAATACTCGGTCTCAGAGACAACATAACAGTCCCACAGTAAGCCTCATTATTGATGGGATGAGCTCTTCCTGGTTTAGGCCTACAACGTTTGTGCCAAGTGCACATTACTGGGCACATAGTAATGTGCCAAGTAATTTATGCTTAAACTAAATATCTTTGGGTTATAGGTATCATCAGTCTTTTTTTGTGATGTCGGCAAACTTTGCATAATTTAATTTAACATTTTACAAACCACTTAATTAGCTGTGAAGATAATCTTCTGCTTATCTGGAAACAAACTTAATTCCAACTAGCCAAAAGTTGAGGGAGTCATATATGAGAGAATATATGCCTCTCTTTCATATATGGCTTATTTAAATAAATGTAAATAAGATACATTTATTTACTTGTGATAAAGGCAAAATTGACACCAGGGGTATTATGATCACCTGAAGGTTTGTTGCATTATAACTAGTTAATCAGAGTAAGCAACAGCTCTTGTATAAATAGAGTCCACCTTTACCACTGTTTAATTATGAATAGTAATGATATGGCTAATTAGTGATGTATTTAACAAAGCAGTAAACATTTCATAAATCAGTAATCAGTGTGGAATAATTGCGTTCAAGTTTGACCTGTTGATACAAAGTAGCTTTTATGCATGATCTCGAACTAATGTGGCCCTGCTGCCTCTTTTACATTTTGTTATCAAAAAAATACTGACTTTTTTAAAATTTCAAATTGTATCTTAATAAATGTCTATTCAGGGCAAAAATAATCCAGCCGCGGTCAACTGAGTTGAAGTGTTTTAGATTTTCAAGCTGGAGGCATTCAGGTGCAGCTCTAAAAGCAGCAAAATGATCCTTTAATTGGACGTCAAGTTGAATTTGACTCCTTTCTGAGCAACATTACTCACCTGCGGCACAGACCAAGATTTTATTACATTTCTGCACCAAACAACAATCACACTCCCTGCTGACGAGACATACAATCAACCAAAAGAAAGCAAAAGAAGGTATAAGTGACAGATAACTGTTTTGTGTGCATCCATATGAACCACATAAAAACTGCAGCTTATCTTCCTTTTTGGGCTGGAAAGGATTTGAGCTATGAAACGTTCTGCATAGATTCTTGCACACAAACAAAATCATTGAAATTTGGAGAACGTTAAAATTAAAGGTGAAATGCAGCACTCACGGCTGGGAATGGGCCGTCTCATAACGCTCAAACGGATGACTGAGGTCGTGCTTGTTGTTCATGTAACACTGGGTACACAGGTCGTAGTCGAAGCACACTTTGCACTTCCACCGCATTCCCATGATGCCATGCTTCTTGCAGCTGTCG
This sequence comes from Gambusia affinis, assembly GCF_019740435.1. Lineage (NCBI taxonomy): Eukaryota > Metazoa > Chordata > Actinopteri > Cyprinodontiformes > Poeciliidae > Gambusia > Gambusia affinis. The sequence goes on from NC_057868.1 coordinate 14,350,091, forward strand.
CAGATGATATTGGAGTGACGGACTCCTGCAGACAGAACAAGTGATGAAGACAAGGGAATGGCATTTCAGTTTTCTATTTTTAACTGATGGAAACACAGTTGTACCTACAGTGTGAAGAACTACAGAAGAGGATTAGGGCCACCGGAAAAAATAAATAAATTTCTGACTTTAATCTCAGAAGTCTGAGATTAAAATCAGAAAGTCAGAATCCTGACTTTAATCTCAGACTTCTTTTTTTTTTTTTTCGGTGGCCCTAATCCTCTTCTGTAGAAGAAAAGACCAAACTAAACCCTAAACAAAATGCTCTCAGCCCCAAGGCCTCTTTTTTGTCTTTTGCTGAACTAATTGAAGGAGCTTCTGAAGCAGAAGTATGTTGTTGTAAATGGAGCAAAATGCTCCAGAGTGTATGTGGGCGTGCGTGTGTGTGCGTGTGTGTACTTGTGTGTGTGTGTGCGTGTGTGCGTGTGTGTGTAATCCCAAATAGACCATGATGGGTGATGACAAGACCCCTGAAAATGTGTTTCGCAAAGCCTGAGCATAGACGATGACATACAAACTGGAATATGGCAGAAAAAACAAAAACATTTTCAGAGAACAGAAATATTTCTTCACATCATAATTGGATAGAAAATGTACTTTTAAAGTAAAAAACAATTTTTTTAAATCTACATTTTTGGGAGAAAAATATAAAAATTATTAATGAAGATGCACAGAAAAATCAGTTGATGACCATGTTTGTCTGACTTTGTTGTGGCAGTTGAGGGAACTCAGTCAGCTGTATGTAGTTTAGGTGTTTAAAGATTAATTCAAAGGAAGCACAAAAAATCTTTATCAAATAAAACTGCATTTGTTATATTATTTACGCTGCAAGAGAAAGAGGATTTCTGACAAATAAACTCAGAAGAATGTTAAAAAGTCTCAAAGTAGCATGTTTCTGTTCTACTTGAACCGTCCATGGAACATGTTGCGATTAGAGGAGTTGGAAGTTTTTTTTGTTTTTTTCCCCCACCAGGGGGTCTTTTGTGGGCTCTAGTGTCCCTTATATGACAGTAGGCTGACAGGAAAAGAGGAGAGAGAGGGGGGTAGACATGCGGCAAATGTCACCGGGTCCGGGAATCGAACCCGCGATGGCCGCGTCGAGGACTCAAGGCCTCCAAACGTGGGTCGCGCTATCCACTACGCCACCACAGCACACCCAGGAGTTGGAAGTTTTATGGAAGTTTAGAGCTAAACTGTTAATAACCAGGGAGACAGAAATTTTAGCACTGCTAGCCATGCTAAGTGGTAATAAGTTGCTAAAAGCAATGAGATGAAATGACAACACTGTGAACTTTCACCTAAAAAGGTTATCAACGTAAACTTAATCATTGTACAGTTTTTACTTAATGGGTAAAATGAATCTGATCAGAAGTTGGCCTATCACAATAAGTTTTGCTGGATGATAAATTGTCCAAGTGTTTGTGATTAACTATAATATTGGGGTATTTTGTTATAGTTTATCATACTTATATGATAACCTATAGCAATGTTATATTTCATCATATAAATATTGATAATGACATAATAATCCAGTTCACCCTCTCAAAAAGCAAAAATCTTTGAAGCACTGAAACTGGAAGATAATTTAAATCCTCAAAATAAAATATGACAACTAATTTATCCAGCAATTAATTGCTCATAGCAACGGGCGTAATCATGAGTTTATGCTTTAGCACAACCTGATCTTCAGTGCTTACCAATTTGAGCATTGTCATACAGCAGCAGGTCATAGGCAGCCTGGTATCCTGTGCGGTAGTTGGTTCGTGTGCCGCTGTCCCACTGAACCACCACCGTCTTGTCCGGGGTCGTCGTGCTCCCCTGCCGACCGATTTCCACCACGGTGCCCACGTGACCCTCGCCGTCGTCCTGGTTTCCCCACTTCCAGTCCAGGCCACGCACCACGCGCATCCCCACCTCCATGCTGCCTCTTTTCAGGCCTGGCCTGCAGGCTGCGGGCAAAGGCCGAGGCCTGGCAGCACAGTCACCCCTGCTGCTGCGCCTGCGGGCCTTGCAGGAGGAGGAGGCGGATCGCGCAGAGGGTATCGCCGGGAGAGACGGCACCAGCGTCGTTTCCGGGAACAGATCGGGGGTGACTGAAAGAAAGAGCAGGAAGGAGCGCATGAAGCACGTTACGAATGTAGAGGTAACCACTCAGAAATAAGCTTTGAGAGAAATAAAAGTGTCTTAAAATGCTTTGCATTTGGCACCAATCGAATAAACATGAGACGTTGTTTAGATCAGGTTCCAATACTTTTAAACAAGTTAATCCTCCAACCTGTATGCACTTTAACACAACCTGCGCACAACTGTCAGCAACTGCTGAGGGATTCGACACACAGCGCGCCATATGTCTCATTAATTTCAGAACATAGTTCTGTTGGCTGGTGGATCGTTCACTGTGTGTCATGGCATACTTCTGCAGAGAGCAGCTGGACTTGACTGCTACGCCCTGCTGCGCTAATCAAGCCCTGACCTGGCACAAACACACACCGACAGACTTGTACCAACATCCTTAACAGGATCCACAACTATTGTTGACCTCATTTTGGCTCCTCCGTAAGTCTGGTTCATTTTTGGGTAAAATTTCCAGAAGCCTAAAAGCAGCACATTCATCTGCTGAAACTGTTTTATTCAAGTAAAAACACAATGGGAACATCCTCCCATCGTCCTGTTCTGGAAGGAAATGGGTTCTACTTTCCAGGTATGGACAGATTTGGTTTGAAATGTGTCCATCAACCCAAAAATAAAAGCAAAAAAAACTTTGTGAGCAAAGTTTTTTTTGCTAAATGAAAAAGCTAAATGTACAGTTTACAAATGCCTACAAAACACTCAATTTAATCTGATGAAACTAAAACAAAACGTAAAACATTTTTGGACATTATGTTCATTGGTACATTTGCTGTAAAACAGGGCCTGGGAATGTCACCACATTGCTGAAATACCGGTTAGTTAGCTGAAGGAAGATCAGTGACCCTACAAATACCACCAAATGAGTTACAAAGTGGCTTGAAGAGATTTTAAAAAATACATTAAAGTGACCATAACAAGGCCCTGATTCCAGTCAGGGACAAATCACTGGTTTTATAGACAACTTTTGGAAAAGCTGCAAAGGCGTCTGCAAGCAAGACAGCCTACAGAGCTGACTCAATAATGACCCTTCTACCAGGAGCAATGGGCCAAAATTCAAAACAATGAGCAAATGTATACAACATGACATGCAGCAAACAGTAATTATTTTTGGTCATTCTAAACAACCAAAAACAGGAACCATTCAGAGTGAATTAATGTTTGATTTCAGTTCTGTAAACGTCTGAAGCTGGAAATAAGAAGCCAGAGCCTCGTCACATTAAAAGGAGGTCTAAGGACTCGTGTTTCAACTCTATGATAAACAGGACCAGTGGTTTTAATGACTGCAGCTGAGGGCTAAGTGCTAGAAACAGGAAGCGATACAGAAAGGAAGCAACATTTAGAGGATATGGAAGCTCGAGTCAGCAATACAGCAAGAAACTTCTGCTGAGGACCATGATAATCTAATTACACTCATTAGTCACATATGATGTACTAAGACACTCATTTATCCTCTTGTAGTTTTCTTCCTTTCTGATGCATACAAAAAGTTGTGGGATTTCTGTGTCTAATCAATCACACTACAAGAACAAAAAAAGACAAAGAAATTGAAAATGCGGGGAAGCACAGAATAATTCTCAGCAATAAACGCCTCTTGTGTGTACAATGAGTTGTTTTATTTTAAGTGCCAATATTTTTACTCAGTAATTTGCAACAAGTTTCCATTGTCAATGAAATAAAATGTATGTTTACAAACCGCTCTTATTGTCAGGGCTTTAAACAAATTTACCACAAATGTAAAGCGAATAACACCAAAATAATAAGATGGAAAGATGCTAAGCTAAGACTCATACTGCATCTTTATCAAGATAGCAAGGTGCATTAAGCTGTCCCTGCTTATGATTGAAAACATATAGGATGTGGGGTTTTGAAGAAGAGAACGTAAGCTGCTTAGAACCTTTTTTAGGTCCAAAATGTCAGCTCAGCACACATAAAAATAAAAAAAAAATTAAGCTGCCTAATCTTAAAGAATAAAGATAGAGGAGGTCCTTCTCACTGAAGAAGTTTATAGGAAGTTCCTTGTCAGATCATTTTAACACTAGAACTTCAAAAAACCTTAAAACTGTAGAAAAATTGCACAAGGAAAAGAAACAAAATAGTCCATTATTGAAAAGCAAAAACAACATAGGACCTGAGAGAGATAACGTTAAAAATAACTGTTTTGATTTTATCCAGTAGGTTTCTTCAGACTGGAAATATTATTAACATTCTGAAGCAGCATAGCAAGAGTCCTAATTCAAGGAAGTAGAAAGATCAGGGTTATGAGGAAGCATCAAAACTCAAACATTTTGACGCTCATAACCAAAGGCAAATCAAAATAAAGACAAACATATATTCGGTCAGTAATTAAAAGAAGGGTTTAATAGTTAAAATACCCAGGATGTTTTTTATTGATTATTGAGAAAGGTTTAAAATGATTTTTGACATGTTTTTGTTTTTGTTTTTTAATAAAATGAAAATAACTCTTTACAAAACTGACTGTCCTCTTACATTGCTTTAGTATCTTTTGAGAGATGTCTCTCTCATACTTTAACTTCTCCTTTAAAAAAAAACTACTGAAATTCACAAACACACAATCCAGAGAAAAATCTGGCTCAGTTTCCAGAAGAACTAAAGCAACATGTTCAGAAAAGTGAGGGCCTTCTTAATGAATCAGCCACTGGGAAATCCGAAATTTAAATAATCAACAGAAGCAAGTGATTAGTGAAACTATTTCTTGGAACTTAGTTGCAAAAAGGAAAAGGAACATATCCACGCTTGGAAACCAAAACAGCAACTATAAAGTTCATTTGTTATGAAATCTTCAAGGCTCTTTTATTGAAGTTTCTGCATTGCAAAACATAATGACACCAAAATGGGAAACTTTTAAATGTGGCATTAACTGTTTATTGTGAGTCACTACAACAAAAGCCAAAAAAAAAAAAAAAAAGCGAAAGAAAAGCAAAGCAATCAAACTGTAATGTAGCTATTAAACAGAAGATTAAATGAAATACCTGGTAACCAAAGAGTATAATACTGTTTTTATAACAATGTATATTTTTAAGTTTAAAAAAACAATGTTGGATAAAAAGAGATGGTAAATTAGATATTATGAATTTAGTTAGCAGAATGAGTTTCATCTTACTGATGTCACTTTGGCCCAACAGGTGAAGCCGCAGAGGATGTTTTGCTATTCCAGAGGTCGGCTGTCTGCTGTGCATTCCTCTGTCATGTTTGTGTGTGTCTGGGTGTGTGTGCTTGTCATGACTAGGCCACCTGTGTTGAGGAAATGTCACTGCCAATCTGCAACAAAGGGCTAGGACATACGGGATTACAGCTCTCTGCCTGCAATAACAGATGGGTTGGCTTCCGTCACACTCTGCCGAGGGCTGGTTGCCGATGCCACCGTCAACCGCCTTCGCAAAATCAGCCTTTTAGCTACAATGCAAAACACATGTACTCAGAACCAGGAGATATTTTCAGTTACAGACAGAAAAGTTAAAGAAAATTACAATTCTCGTGTTCCAAAGGGTGTTACACACCACATGCTTCGGAAACATAACTACATCAACTGTGAATTATTAAAAAAATAAATAATAAAACTCTGCAGGAATGACCCACTTCCTATAAAAGTTTTCCCATATTAATGTCTGTACTCAAACCTCTATCTACTGCACCACACAGCAACTCGCATTGCACAAATATCATACTTTAACAGAAATGCTTAGCTTGAACCATCAAATACTCTACAGTGTTTTTCTTCTAAAATTTACATCTATTCAAACACAGCTTAATAAGAGTAGAGATATGTAGCAGTCAGGCAGTGACTGGTCTTTGTTGCCAGGTGATAACCCCAGCCCTTTAATGTTTTTCTGTCCAAGTAGAAAGAAAATGATATGTGGTTTTTCATCTGTATTTTGTATGCAAAGTTGAAAGTGTGGCATGCGTTTTATTTGTTTTTGTTTGTTTTTTTAAGTCAGCCACTTTTACTGCAATATCCATAAATCAAATTCAACAACAACCACCTGCCTTCAGAAGTCACTCATTGGTAAACAGAATATGCCTGCAAGTAATTTAATCTCAGAATACACACACAAAAAAGGGTTTTTTTGTGTTTATGCAAAAACAAAGTTCTTAGCAATTTATCACAGAGCATTTGGGAACAGAACATGGTGAGGTCTGGTGTGCCTCCAAGTAGTTGCAATAAAATTTATTTCCAAAAATTATTGACTTAAGGGGGGAGAATATAAAAGCATATCACATTTTCAGATTCTAATATGATTTTTTTTAATAAATCATTTATTATTTTCCTTTACTTCACAATTAGACATAAGTGTACCACATAAAATACCAATAAAACACACTCAGGGTTTTTGGCTGAAATGTGACAAAATACAAAAACTTCAAGGGTTAAGAATACTTTTTTAAAGCTCTTAATTTGTACAAAAGAGAAATCTGTTTTTGCAGTATAAACCTGACCTGCATTTTCTTTCAGACGTGGCAGAGCGCGATTTAATGTAAAGTCTAGAGTTTGCACTGGTTGTCAGATGAGGTGTTGCAGTGGGATGGTGATGTCACCAGAGCCACAATGACTTTTTGCTAAAAAGGATCCATGACAGCAGACAGAAATGATTTGACTATTTCACTGTTGCTATACTGGGGAACCTGTTTAGAATCAATAAGTGGTTCAAACATCCATGTTTGAAAGCTTTAATAAATCTGAGAAGAATAAATTCCCTAAAAGAGTGAAAACCCAGCTTTGTTTTTGGAGCCCTTTTTTGCTTTTGGTCCTATTTACGTTCTTCATACAAATGTTAGGGTCAAGTAAAGATAACCTTTTTAAGCAGTCAGCCTGATTGTAAGCCTGATCGTATTTGAAAATGCATCTGCCCTTCGCAAAATCTTACTGATGAATAAAATGTAATTAACCACTTTTTTTTATTATTTTAGTTGCACTAACCAGAAATCACTTAAATAAAACCGGTCTGCTATTATAAACGAGGCTAAAAGATCACAAAAAACAACACATCATGCACCTGAACTAAAAAGAAGTAAGAAATAATGTCTAAAGAGGGTTGCAAAGTTCCTTCTAGGATTTTTTAGAACTATTATCTGCAAATGGAGAAAACAGGGTACAGCGGTAAATGTCCCCAGAAGTGGCCGACCTTCCAAAATTCACTTCAAGAGTTCATTGATGGCTCACACAGGAGATCATAACTGGACCCAGAACATCCAAAGCACTGCAGGCCTCACTTGTCTCAATTAAGTTAGTGATTCAAAAAGACATGGCCTCCATGGGAGCGCTCCAAGAGAAGAACGGCTGCTGAACAAAAACAAAACAAAGGTCCGTCTCACATTTGATCAAAGAGTCTATTGATCTTGACTTTCTTTTTGTGAAGTAAAAAAAAAAAATAATAAACTACATCCATCAAAAAGTCTCAAGGCCTAAATGTAACTAACTGTTGTCTTGCATTACATTTGCAAGAAAACAACATTATTATTCACTAGATTTTGTGGAAAACGTTCTACGGACTGGTGACACAAAAGCAGAGGATTTGGAAGGTGTCTGTCCTGTTATATCCAGAGGGGGGAAAAAAAAAATCAAACAGCATGTCAGAAACAGACATGGAGTCAAACATGGTTGTGGTGGTGTGACGGTCTGGGACTGCTTTGTTACTTCAGGTTCTGGATGACTCGCAGTAATTGATAAAAATCATACATTTTCCTCCCTGTTGCAATCATAAAGGAGAATACCGAACAATCAGTTTGTGACTTTAAGGTCAAGAGCATTTGCATAAAGGACAATTGTCCGAAGAAAACCACAACACGACTCAAAAAAGTAACATGTTGGATTTAAGTTCAGTTGCTGAAATCCAACTGAGCGGCTGTTGTACGATATTTTGCAGACTGAAAATCAATCCAGTGTGGTTGAATTAACAATTCTGCAACATTTCAAAATTCTTACAGGATACTGAAATTCGTTTGTTATTCTGAAACATTTAAAAAAATACATCAAAACAAGAACAGGAGACATATGTAAGGGTACGAATAGTTTTTTACGGCTGTTTATTGCTGTACTCAACAAGAACTGGTGCAGTTTTTATAAAGAAATTAGTAAAAGGGTGCAGAAATGGGAACCTGTTCAACACATCTGGTAGCAGAAGGGACAAAAAAAAAAATCAATAAGAATCTAGAGTAAATAATACGTGTACTAACAATTTTCTGCCTGCATAAAACTCCATAAGTTTCTATCTTACTTTTAATTCATAAAATTAACATTGTCATCTGTATCCACAAAACAGCTTGTAAGTCTAAAAATTAATGTAATAACATGTAATTGAGCAACCATCAAATTAATTCCTGACGCTCTACATTGCCATATTTAAACATCCATCAGGGATTACTTCAAAAGACGCCTTTTAAAACTGCAATAATCTCAACAAAACTCTAAAGACTTATTAATATTCACTCATAATCCCCAGAGCCTTTTGACAGCAAACATTTACACACACACGCACACGCACACACACACACACACAAAGACGTCCACTGATCCCCAAAAGCACCCAATGGAAACTTGACAAGATTAAGTCATTATCACGAATTATCGTACTCACTCCCCATGATCTTCATTCCACTTTTGAACATGCCAGAAGCCGTGCCGGACTTTGTTTTCGCACACGAGCCAACAATCCCACTAATATCCCTGCGACTATCGGGAAGCGAGAAGCAGCTGGAAATCGGCAGCTCTGTGGAGCGTCGCTCAAACTAAACAGGGGACTGAGCCCACTCTGGCACAATCTTAGTATTTGGTTAGCTGTGAACTTTGATCCATGCTTTGGAACATACTGTTTTCCCTTCTGATGTGCTTTCTTTTTTCTGTTTGTTTGGCAGATGTTGGTGCACAAGCAGGGTTACTTATCTGGGTGAGAAAGAAAAAATGTAAAAAAAACATGAAACCTGTCTAAAGCTGGGCAAATAATGGAAGCGGTCTATTCCTTTGAGGACTGTGTTTAAGGTGAATACATTACTTTTACATTTGATTGCTAATCGCTAGATGACTCTGCTATTAAAAAAATAACAAGAGGCTATCCAGACAGCCTGCCCTGGGTCAAAATTTGTGTAAAACATTGTTTAAAAAGTCTACGCTGTGCCAAATTTTGCTACTTGCACATTAATCTTTCAATTTATACCAGAAAAAAAAAATCAGCAATTTGTAAATTAACATAGCCATCAATCATTCTATTATGGCACTGAAATCCTTGTTTTATAACCATTTTCAGGATAATCAGGTACCAAATGTTTTCATTCCAACTTGTAATACCCAACGTGATTTAGTAACCCAAAATTACTTGCACAAGTTTGGGATAATGAGTCTGCAGGTTAAGGAGGGCATGGTTGTCAGCAAATTTGTTGCACAAAACTGGACAGGCCTGATGCCTTACAGAGGAAACACCACAACCACACAGGCTGGGTAAGGTGGAGAACGTGATCACAGGTTCCCTGTAAAATGGTGTTAAAGTTCATTTATTCTGATGAATTTGGGGAAAAAAATAAACTGAAGAAAGCTGGGAGGGATTTTTTTTAACATATTATCTGGTAAAACGTTCTGACCTTCACTGCCTGCCGTAGTTTTTATAACGTCATCGGCTGAGATTGGAGCGGCTTGCTGCTATTTGACGCTTCTGGCTTCCTAGATTTCTATTAGTGTCTGCAGAAATGGAAGGAAATAGTGTGCAGTCTTTGTGTTTAAAAATAACGACTTATTTTATTGTAATAAGGTTGAAAAATCCCATTACTGATTCACAAATTAAGCATTTTTTTTTAAATAGAGGATGAAAACCTCACTTTAATTTTCTTGTGTTACTACTCTCCTGTAAAAATCACTTATATTACTGGAAGCAATACATTTTTAAATATTTGTGTAATTGTTTTTTTTTTTTATAATTGTTTTAAGTTGAAGCAAAACCAACTCATAGGTAGATTGCAGGTAAAACATCTGTGAGCATCATTTCACTAATTCAGAGGTAGATTTAGGTCTGGGTCTAACATGCATGTGCTTTGACTCACAACAAACTATGTTATGAATTGTAGTAATTATGAATGCCGGTGATTATTTTATGCGGGGGCATCGCATCAAATGGGTCTAAATGCAAGTATACACCAGACTTTTCTCAATTTGAAACAGAGTTTCCACTGGTTTCCCCAAATCAAATTTAAGACCTTTTTAAGACCAATGTGCACGTAATTTAAGACGTGTATCATGACAGAAATGTACAAAAGAAAATAGCATATTTTATAGAGATGCCAAGCTTTTTTGCCCAGAGTGCACCTAGCACCGCACAGATTGGCAACAGAAGACAAGCGTTCTCCAGCCAACTGGGAATAATTTACACTTACCACTAAGAGACACAAGCTAGCTAGCTAATAATGGTCTATTAGCAGCTGGTTAGGGGTAGCTTCAACCACCTTGAGTCAGAATGTAATGAAGATGTCTGCATGTGATTCAAACTTTTGCCTGACAGAAAAGTCTCACAAGAAAAATAAACTACATAAAATAGTAAATAGTCATGTTATGATAAAATTTAAGACCTCTGAATAACGTATTTTAGGCCAACTCACATTATTTTAATAAATTTAAGACGTATTAAGGCCTTAATTTTATACACATGAATGTAAAACATTTTAAGAATGAAAAGCCATGTATACTATTTATTGATTGCACTACTTCATGTTCATATTGTCAACCTCAAATCTTCATAAAATACACTGAAATTTCTTGTTGTGACGTAAACCTTCAAGTGGCTTGAAGGCCTGCTTCACTTTTGTTAACCTGTTAAAGCGCCTGCTGATTCATGTATAAAGTCCACACAGTGAAACAAAACTACAGGGTCAACTCCAGCATCGCGTATCAATCACCTCAATGCAGCACCATCAGGTACAAACTGGGACAAAGAGGGCTTTGGAAACCCATCTCCCCCAGCCCCCATTTAATCAGCACTGCTCTTTTCCACAAATGGCGACACTTACAGCCAATGCAAACAGCAAACGGCTTACTTGGCACATCATCTCGCTTTACTACAAACCACAGCAACATGTGCAGCGGCATGGCCATGGACCGACAGCAGCTGCACGCGTCTTGCCTTTGCTCTTCATCACCCCACCTGCAGACACGTCCTTAACAACTATTGACCTGCAATATAGTAATAATTCCTCTTCAACAAGGGAAATAGAAGATGGATATGTTCCACTGTCCATCCCGGGCCGTTAAGAGTCTCATTTGTTGAGAAAAGCTTTAAAACAAACTGAAATATAAGAAGAGAATCACCAACACGGAGCGAGACGACTCACACTGCATCACCTGATAAATAAAGCATGTGCCTGTTTGTCTGGTTTACCTGTTGGCATACAGATGTGCAGCGAGATCGACAACAGCAGGATGCAAAGGATGCAGCTCTGATATTTAGCTACATGAACCCATCAGATGTTTAAAATAAATAAATAAATAGCCACTTGTAGTCCAGGAAAGAAATGGGAAATGTAGAAAAAAAATATTTTAAAAAAGCCTCTGTTGTGATGCTCTCCCTGAATGAACCGGCCGACGAATGAGGAGGAGGAAGAGGCGGAGGATTAGAAGAGCCAGGCCAGCATTCCAGGGATGTGGTTTATAGATCCAAGTCCTCTTTAAACAACATCCCCGACGTATGGACAGACAGGTTGGCCGTGTAGGATCAGAGCTGGAAGAAGAAGAAGAAGAAGGCTACTGGAGGATGCAGGCGGCATTTAGTCCTTTGTGCGTGGTGTCAGCAAGGATTACCACTGTAGATGAGAAGAAGGAGGAGGAGGAGGAGGAGGAGGAGAGCGAGAGCGCTGCGTTCAGCCTGACGTTCCGCTGCTTTCGTATAAAACTGGGCCAGTGGGCTTTGCTCTGTGCATGCTGTATTCCATCCCTGGGTGGGTGGTGGGAGGGTGAGCATGTGAAGCAGGCGCGTTGCCTTTATGGGCCAATATGTGCAAACACATGCGCATCAAGAAGCTCTGCATAAAGATGTACAGCCTCCCCCCCTTTCCTCTAGTAGCCTGTGGGGACACTATTCGCCCTACTGCCAGCCAGCCAGCAGAAGACAAGAGGGGAGGGGGGAGGGGCGCATTACAGGGGCATGGTCTGGATGGTTTTCCTTTTCTTTTTTTGAGGAAAAATAAAGGGGTGTGGCTGGAGGCAAATTTGATGAATGGACACCTGCCACAATTTAAAATTTCAGGCTTACAAAAATCTTTTTTTATTTTTTATTTTGCTACGTCCTCTGATTCCCTAAAGCACAGCCAGGAAGGAGCAAAGAGGGAGAATGTCTGTATGCTTCCCGAAGCTTTCACAGCCTTGGAATATTTACTTTAATGTGGCCACAGCTGCAAGAGACAACAATATGGTTACAAAAAAGAAGGAAAGAAAGAAAAAAAAAAAAGGAGAAAAAAAAAGGAGAAAAAAAAAAAACTGACGACGCAGCGTTCTGCTGATCCCGGCAAACAACACGTGAATCTATACAGCTGGCATTGGCAGGACAAGCACAGGCAAAAGAATGAATGGGTGTTTAGGAAATGGCTGAGACACAAGCTCATAATGAAGTTTATTACGGCACACTGCAATCTGGTGAACAAAGCTATCGCTGTCCAATGCAACATTCATGTTGGTGTGAAACACATGAAGGGAGGCATTCAGTCCCACACCTCTACTCCGCTTCACGGTTAAAAATAGAAAAACATCTCAGCAGATGTCTGTCATCAGAGTCAGAGGGTAGATTAAAGGTAAAGGCTTACTGCCAAGCAAATACCAATGAAATGGATAATAAGTAAAAAAGTTTCAATGTAGGGAGCAGCAAGGCAGAATGACTCGATCTCTAGTCTAAAAACTAAAAGCAGCTATGGTCCAATGAGCTGGACAAAAACATAAATGACATTATTTATAAAAATCAATGTAAAAAACCTTTTCGTTCTATAAAATTCTGAATTTTATAAAACGAAGGACTTAATTTGTTTGATTTTTTTTTTTTGTATGTTGTTTTTGTACAAGCACTGGATAGGCTCTGGCTGAAAGGTGCCATAAAGTTGCCTTTAGCTTCCAGATGGAGTAAAGAGCAAATGCAAATGTTTTTCTATATTCAAGTTTCTTCTTCGAATACTTATTTACACTTGAGAAATGTTCAAATCTAATTCCAGTAACTTCATATTATTAAACACAGACTTGTAATTTGATTTTGAAACAGAAACTTAAGACATTGAATAAATGCCCACTAAATATTTATTACACTATAATAAGTACAAATATTTTGACGTAAAATAAAACGCTGTCTGCGACAGACTGGCGATCTGTCCAGGGTGAACCCCGCCTCTCGCCCAGAACATAGCTGGAGATAGGCACCAGCAACCCTCCCGACCCAATTAGGGATAAAGGGTGAACAGAAAATGGATGGATGGATAAAAGTGCAGCAAGTGTCCTTAAAAAAGTAAGTGAGGTTGGTATCTTAACGTACTACACTTACTACAAACGTATGTGTGGATTTATGCAGCCACACATACGTCCCTGACCGTTATTCAATTTTTACTCAACTATAAACAAAGGGCATCAAAGTGCAATGCTGTTTGTTGATGCCTTTGCTGGTTGAAAACTGTCGGAGTTTACAGTTACGATGCATCCAGCAAGCAGGAAAAACACCCCAGCTTTTTCCACGTCAAAGGAAGATTAGCTAACTGATTGGTTTATCACGCTTTGGCAATTACAGTCGCTTCCTTATGCTGACTGACCCAAAAATTAGCATCAAGATTAGAACTGGGTTTATATTATAAAGAGCAAGAAAAGCCTTTTTACAGAGCAGGGCATATGACACAACCCAATGGCACCAGGGAAAAGCGCATGTCTGATGCAACAAAAATGCTAGAAAAGATATCATCTCTCAACAATGTTTTGGGTCAAACCCATAACATCCTGATAAGCAGCTAACTCCATGTTTACTGGTGTCTCTCAACTCTCAGGAGCATCAGTTCTCTCTCCTGTTTTCTCAAGATTTGTATTTTCACTTAGAATGAAAAGTAATACAAAACTGTGCTGATTGTAAGTTGCATTCCTCTGTTCACAGACAATGCAGATACTGAAACTGTCTGAACTAGACTAAACTTATTCTTGATTCACTCTCAATACTAAGACAAACCAGCAGTTTATAATAATAATAATAATAATAATAATAATAATAATAATAATAATAATAATAATAATAATAATAATAAACAGCAATAAAATAAAAAATTTAAATTCTCCATTTATTCAAAAATAACAAAACTATAAACAATCACCATAATCCGCAAACGCATCAAACAGCTTGTACCTTGAGGGGTTGATCAAAATGAAATCAAGATTTGGGTTTTATGCTTTGAAAACTACTACCAAGTGACCAGTAGTGCATATTCATCTTACTTCTGTTTATTGTAGTCCTTAAGAAAAAAAAAATTGTTAGTCAGAATTGTTATCAGTAGTTCAGAGTTTAAACTAAACTGGTATATTGGCTGTAATAAAATAAATAAATAAAATAGATATGTACATGTTTCATTGTGGTTCATATCACTGCCTTACCAGATTCGACCAGCATTTTCCCAAAGTTGGTAGCTGTTCTTCTGAGATTAAGTCACACATTTTGCGCTCATATGCTGAACCCATTCCAGAGAGAACCTCTTTGGTAATCCTAACTGACATAGACCGGAAAAGTGTAGTCTGATTTACCATTTATCTAAAAAAAAACGCGCACTCTCTCTCTCTTTCAAATTTGCCAAGTTCCTGCTCACTGTCATTCACAAAGGTCCAGAAAAGTCCTGTAATGTCCAGAATTCTCTTTTTAAAAATCGGGGCTTTTTACTGAAAGTGGTTTTCCCCACTTCAGTCAATGCACGTCTTTGAGAAACTCGAAGCAGAAGCATGCAGCTTGGCCAGTTCTGACAGGTATGACTCCACATGCAGCCCGCCTTCAGGCAGAGACAACACCTTTCCCACTACTCCCAACTGACACTGTCAAAGCCACACGGTAAACGCACCCGTTTTCAACACGTAACTTAAAGTCATGACATTTTTTTAATCAGACAGGCGCATCTCTAAATTTAACAGCTGACGTTAGCGGTCAGAGGAAGAAACAGCTTCCACAACAATACGTCCCTATTAGGATTGTCATAATGAGCCATTTTTTAAACAAGAAAATTAACTGCACCCCTGAAAATCTCCACGGAGGCATCCCACATTTTAAAACAAACTCATATTTATGCCTGCCGTAGATGCTGACACTCTGTTGTACTTCTCGTCGCTTCAAAGCATAATCAGACTCTACGTATCTGTAAGCCTGTCTAAGGTTGACGCTAGCTTGCTAACTACTGTTTGGCACAGATGCCCTGCCAGAAATTCAACTTCTCTCGCAGTGTGTCCACTTACCGGTTCCTTGTCAAGAATGCTCACTTTGCAGTCAAATGAAACTCCATACTGTCGTAAATTAATAACCCCGACTTGGTTTGTTTTAGGATAAATATGTATTTACAAGGCTGAGAGGTTTTGCTGCACACAGCCATGACAACACTCCCATGCATTGCGTCACTAGTCATGTTGCCTTCACTGGCTGCTCGTAATAAGCAGAATTATTCATGACAGCTGATTAAAAGAACCGAAATATAGACATCCAAGTTTAGTAGAGATTTTGTTAGTAACCTCTGCGGTTTATAGGAAATGTGTAAAATGAAACAACAAACAAATGAACATACTTGCTTTGTGTATGTTTATTGAGGTAATTAGTGTATTGTTAGTTTCCTATTTGCTTTATTGCTTCACGTCAGTTGGCACCCCAAGTAAAGATGTGAACCAAAACATTAAAAGACCGGGTGAAGCTGCATTTTTTTTGCTTATGCAGCATTATCTCACACTGGAAATTAGAGAAAAATCCGACCTCCGTTTTCAGTACGCGTATTACGTGCAGGAAAAAATCCTAAATGTAGAAACCAACTGATTTTAGTAACATCACTATAACAATAGTAATAATCAGTTTTATTTATAAAGCCCTTTATGTCTCCAAATGAAATCACCTCACTTGCGGCACAATGCTGGCACCCCAGCTGTACAGTTTTTTGTTGTTGTTGATGTTTTGTTTTTTCTAGCAGACGATTACTCATAGCATTTGACAAAGTCTGAGCGCAGAAAGAACAATCTGTGACCATTCTGCTTTGTGAAATGTCTCGTTTCTTCTCTGAAAGCTTCTTCTCCAGTCTCATTTTGTCCTTTCTTCATCTCACCACGTGTTCTCTAAAGGGCAGCTGTCTAAGGACTGAAAAAAAGATGGAACATATGGGTTTTGTCTTCCTAAAGACCCGATGACATATTTTCAGTTTTTTGTTTTGTTTTTGTGTTTTTTGTTTTTCTGGTTTTCTGGCACACTCCTCTAGATTTTATTTTAAAAATATCCTGGTATTGTAAGGTGTTAATAGGGCTTTGCACAAGATTTCCAGAACATTTAGAAGAAAAACAGTCCCCAAGCATCACAGACTGCAAAATAAGAGGGGAATTATGTATTTTTCAACATATTTCTTCACTGTATCATATCCAACTTACTTGAACTGTTTGTTGCCAAAGAATATTTCTGTCAATCTATCTTAACTAAACCACATAGTTTCAGTTCAAATCCCACAAGAGTTTAGTAAATAGGATATGTTTTCATGTCCTGGCATGCCTCTTGTCCAAACATTTGACCTGGAGATACCATCTACTGGTTGTGTAGAGACTTGGTGATTCCAAAATGTTTGCTGAAATTCTCCAAATGTGAGCATTTGAGATGGTTTTGTGCCTTCCTTTGTCTCCACAGTTTTCTGTCTATAACAGTGTGTGGTGGGTCCTTATCCAGACAGTCAGTGGCTAAACGAAATTACCTTGTGTGTGACATCATGTGTACCTCAGAAAGTCATGAATTACAAAATACAATTTTCTAGAAACTTGGAAAAACTTTAAAACATAAAATATAAACTCTTACATTTACCCAGAATGGATTGGTAGAGGTGGTGGTAAGAGATACAGTATTTAAACTAAATGAACAATTTTTAGAAATATACTTCAGAGACAGTGGAACAGCTGCCAATGTGCTGGTTCAATACTGCCCCCTGCTGACATGTTTTTCTTCTCTCATTTATTTTCGTACGTCTAGTTTTCAATTAAACTGTGGTGCTATATTAAATTGTGTATATCCTTAAACTTTTAATATTACCAGGCCCACTTTTTTTATTTCTTAGACTAACCTGTAGATTTTCTCATCCATTTTTGAATTTCTTCAAATTAGCACATACCAATGATGTTTTGAGGTATTTTGTAATTCATGTTGTCACTGAAGTTCAATTTAGGTGATTCCAGGTCTGGCAATAATCAAGTTTGAGAAAGGCTAATAAAAGTTAATTACAAATTTCACAGAACCAGATTACTTGCTGCAATCCTCCCCAGTCGCTTAACCCCCACCTAAAAAAACAAACAAAAATCAACTGGATTTTTTTTTGTTCTTAAATTTGCCGACGTTCATATTGACATTTGTTTGATATAAACTGGTCTAAAATAAGCAAATGTGGCACAAAAATTAAAATTGAAGAAATTTCTGAGGTGCTAATACTTTTCACAGCACTGACCAGATGTGAAGCAATAATGTGTTCAATGTTTGTAAATATTCTGAAATATGCTTTCATATAATTCTTAAAAAACATTGAAGCATCTGACTTAGCATCTTTTGACCAAAACCGGAGACATTGTAGATCAGCACAAGAGAGTTTTATTACAATGACCTCAAATTGTTTGACTCTTGAGAAATAAAATTGACAAACACCAAATGGACTCTGAATACCATAAAAACAAACAAAAAAAAAACAACATAATGTTGAGGAGTATGGTTTATTATATTTGTGCTGATATCATGTACTCTACTACAAATCCAGCAGCTGCAGGTTTGCTTTTCTCTTAACAGTTTAAAAATGGTTTAATACTGTCAGAAACCTGCTTTGTTTTGTCACTTTGTAAGCTAAACATTTCAGCTTATAAATTAGCGAATAAATTAAAGCCAGCACAAGCCTTTAGATTTTTTCTTTTTACAAATAAAAAGAGGTACTATAAACTAGTGAATAATAAGCAAGAGTTTCGATGCGTCGAATCTAAAGAATCACAGCAGCGGCAAGCTGCCGGGAGGCGCCAGAATGATCCCAAAAACGTAGAAGAGTCCCATGAGGAGGTTGAGCTTGGCAGTTTTTTGGGGGATCTTGGCGTAGCAACGACTCCTGAACTGCTTCTCCAGAGGGAAGGCCATCGGCAGCGTGAGCAGCGGTAGAGCCATGCTGATGGTGTACCGGGTGGCGAGGATGCAAAACAGCACGTACGGGACGAAGAGCAGGAGATTGTAGAGGACGTAAGACAGTGTGGGGCCTATGAGGATGGCCAGCGTGACGATGCCGGCTTGCTTGTCCGAGTCCATGTCTCTTGTGTTGTTGCTGTGCAGGATGGCTTCTGTGTTGAGGGCCAGCGGGACGGCGTAGACCAGCGGCAGCACCGACAGGTAGCCAACCTGCACAGCATGGGCGAACATCACCGCCAGGGGGCCGAAGGTGATGAGGATCACTATGTCTCCCAGGGCAACATACTTGAGGCCGATGCCTGGAGAAAAGAAAAGAAAGAAAAAAAGCTTTGGTTTGTAGGCTGGGTATTTGAAGGAAGTTTACGATGAAGGTTCAGTGTCGCAGGTTTGAATAACAAGAACAAGCATACACCACCTGACAGGTCATTTTGCTGTTAAACATCACATAATAAAGCCTGGTCATTATCATGTAGCGAACTCATCTTTATATTCCCGAGGAAGCAGATGTACCTTGGTCTTAGCTGCTGATGAATGCTACAAAGATTTGCAAAATTTGTTTTGTTTAGTAATAGTGTAAAACTTAAGCCACAAGATTTTTTGTGCATTTCAATCCAATATCTTTAGATGGAAATTGTGTTTTATGGAAACATAAAGTGAAACGGTTTTTGACTAGGATGGGGGTGTCAAACTCCAGTCCTCAAGAGCCAGTGTCCTGCAGTTTTTTTCTCTCTGCCTGAAGGTGGGCTTCAATTTCTGTGAAGCTCTTTAGCGTCAAACTGGCACATTGTATATGTCACTGCCAAATGTTAGTGATTAGGTAAAATTTCAAACTTCTACACAGACGTTTCTCAAGACCCAAGTGAACCTCCAGCAAGCAATTGTTTCTCAAGAGCCAAGACTCCAGACCCTCTGTACAAAGCAAAGAGTAGCACAAATATCTGGTTTTTGCCAGGTTAAAACTGTTAAGCAGTTATTTCTCTAATTTTAAATCTAAAAATGATTACTAATCACCCAGATATATTGTTGACATTCCTGCCATTTTACAAAGATTTTATTTTAATATTTACCAATATGCAATGTCCCCTACAGCTAAAAGAAAAACACAGAATAAAGCAAGAAAAAAGACAATTCAGGATGGAAATCTACTCACCTCCAGTGTATAAAAAAGAGCTGGAAAGACCCCCAAAGTAAATAAGGGCGAGGTGCTCCAGCTTGAGCGTCGATAGGAAGTAGAGGAGAGTGGCGCACAGGCACCCCAAGGAATACAGCAGAGCACCGAACATGACGACATCCTGTGGTGCCAGAATTTCATCGACGAGAGTCCTGTCGTCACTCTTCTTGTGGTCGATTCCTTTGGAGAAGTCGTAGTAGGTGTTCACAAGATTCCCGGCGCCGTGGACCACGAGGACGGCCACGGCGCACACCATCAGGACCACCAGGTCCACAGAGCCGTCCAGCTTGTACGCCAAGGCACTGCCGAGGGCCACGGGTATGAGTGAGGCGCTGAAGCTCCACGGCCTCAGCGCCAGCACGTAGGCCGCGCCCTTGTGTCTGACGTCGGAGGCGACGCGGGCCATCCTAGAAACGTGGTTGTCCGTGGCAGGGTGGTGTGGTCTCGAGTTGTTGGCGTCGGTCTGCCACTGCTGGCCATTGTGACCATTCGATCCTGCCAGCACAAATGTCTCTACTCTGTTGTGCCTCTGATCTTTAGCCATCTTCCTCAGCATGAGCAGCGTCAATTAATCTGGTGTTCCTGTGGCGAAAAAATATACAAAACAAAGCAGAAAGCTGACATTTGATAGCAACAGATGGCCTTGAAGATGCTATTTGCGATGAACTAACTATCATAGTTACTTGTTGGCTACTTGTTGTCCTTCTGCATATTTTCATTTGCTACCACACCAAATATAAAAGGTGTTCTACTGGGAATTTATCACAGCAAGACTAAAAATATGGATTTCCACTTTGATCACCCAGGAAAAATAATAGTAGTCAAACATCTTGCAAGTTACAGCAAGAAAACTGTAAGGACTAAGGATCTATGCAACAAGACGGTAGTAACAAATACAGACTGAAACATGTTATTCACGATATCGTCTGTAGACATTACTCAACTAAAAGGCTTTTAAAACTGTCCTGAAGTCTTTTTTTAACTTGCTTTGTCTCTTTAATCTAAAAATAAGGAGAGACGCTGGCACATGCAGTCATGTGCCAGCGTCATTTTAATAAATGAAGAGGATCCCAAAATGGCATTCTAATTGCAGGACTGACCTCATAAAAATCCTCACAGCAACTTGCATCAAAATACACAGCCCAGCTGAATAAAATATGATGATTTGAATTACTATATATTTACAGGTGGGATGGTATGTGTTGGCGTGTGTGTTGCTAATTTGTCAACTGGAGGCGTAAAGTTGCTAGAGTGGGGAGAAAGGTAAAAACAGTGGTGCAGCCCCAAGGCATTGCACTCCCACCACCCAGCTCTACTGTAGATAACACACTTGCCTTTGGACTTCTCACCTGGTTGCTGCCACACAAACTTCACACCATGTGAACCAAATAAGTTGATCTTGACATCATCAGACCGCAGGTTCTAGATTCAGGGTCGTGGCAATCTTCTTGTAGCCTATAGTCCATCTTTATGTTTGGTAACAATTCTTGTTTTCAAATCCACTGGGTTTTTGTTGGGGGGTTTTTACCATATTGAGCTTCCAGTGACTAGTATAAGAGAGCACTGAAGCGATAACAAATTTAACACGCCTGCTACTCCATTCACACCTCAGAGCTTGTAACACTAGCGGTTTAGACATTAATGGCTAGGGAACAGCAAATTTAAATTATTATACGAACTGGCTGCCTTACATTGTCTCAAGTACAATACATTAAATATTGTCCGATGATAAAGATACAATATTTACAAACATGTGATGTGAGGGGTGCGCTCACTTTTGTGGGATGCTGTACCTGTTTTGCTTCCGGATCAGAATCTATATATGCTCATATGGGGCTGAGTTCTTTTAAAAGATGTTTAGACACATTTTAAATCTGAACATCAACGAGCCTTAAGCGTCATGCTTTAAATTCCTATTCAAACACTTTGCTAAAAGCATGTAGACCATGTCTAACACAGTTATATGCGTGCTTTTCACAGTGATGTCGTTCTTTACGCTCATTCTGATTGGGACTCTTGTCGACCATGCGGGATTCTGTTCGAAACTAAATTCAGGTGAAGCCAGCTCGGACAGTCAAACGAACTGACCCTAACTGTTGAGATTATAGGATTAAAGCTAATAAGCTAGCCGCCTAGCCTTAAGAGTGGTAACTTAGAGCGGTGAATATCAGTGACGGCAGTAGCTCTTACCTGCTACGTCTTTATTATCCGACCAGAACCCGGTTTCTCTCCGCTTAAAATCATATTTCTAAGCTCAACGAGCCTGGCGCTGCAAAAAGCAACGACAAAGTCTACGTGTCAACTCCGAGGGTAAAGTGACTGGTTGGCTACGGAACGCTTTTTCTCCCACACGAGCACGACGACGCGTGAGGGACAGAAGAAACTATATCTCGCACAAAGGTTCCGCCCTGAAAATATATTAATAAAATAAGACGCGGATGTGCAGGATGGTAAATTAAAAAGTACAAATAATTAGTAATAAATAAATAAATAAATAAATAAATAAATAAATAAATAAATAAATAAATAAATAAATAAATAAATAAATAAATAAATAAATAAATAAGGTTTTTTTTCCTTTGGTTCATTGGGTTCATTAGGTTAATTTGTACCCCTTTCCGCATCATTAACACTATGTAGTTCAGCAGGTGATTGGCAAACACAGTCAGTACTTGGTTTCACAAATTTCTTAAGTTGTGCGCGTGGATTTGGGATTTGTTTTGTCAGCTAAACGCACGTGCTCCCTTTATTTTTTTATTGAATCCTAATTTATCCACAAAAATACTAAGACGCTTCTGTTCTGCAAATTATACTTGTACTGTGCGACATTTTAATACGGCTGCAGATGGAAGACCCCAATACTCCCCAGAAACGAAAATGTCCACTTGTACAACTGTCAAATTAAACCACTAGAATAACTATTGACACACTTATTTGTAGAACTTCGTAAACATGAGTCTCTTTCAATCGTTAAAACAAGTTATTTAATCATGAACATATTTTATATAGCAATCCACTGAAGTTCTGCCCCACCACATGCACACGACCCTGTTATTAAAGAATTTAGCATGGCAGAGAAAGAGATACAGTGAATCAAATGACATAAAGTAAAGGAAATGACCAAATATCAGTTTTCCCTTGCACTGTTTTTCATTTTACATACCTGTTAATCCAAATTCGCTTTTATTATTAGATTTATTTTATTAATTTTTATTCAATCATGTAGCCTTACCAGGAATCTGGACAAATACACACTTGGAGGTGCTAAAACATCTGCCCCTTTTCTTCTGCACAAAAAAGTGCCCTTCTGAAATTAGCATTTCAAAGGGCACATACAAATACAGAGCAAACCAGGATTTTAAAGCCATGTATATACTAAATCATCTTGTTTGTATATTGTTATACCGGTACATTTTATGCATGTTCTTATTTCAGAACTCCTGATGTGAAAACCATACCTGTATGCTTCCACAATCCCAGCTAGATCTCACCAAATCAACTTTAACAAAGTGAATTACTAAAAGATAGAATGCAAGGTGCATGTTTCACCAGAACTATGATCTGAAAGAGATTCAAGATAACAGGCTAATTTAGTTATTGGATAGCAATATAAAGAACAGCAACAGTTTTACAGTCTACAATTACAATTTAACATTAAGTAAATTACCAGAAGTGCCAATAAGCAGTTTATCACAGCAATTACGACCCTCTTTTGTTTGCATTGGCAGCTATACTGGCTCTGGAAGTTGGACTAGATGTGGAACTGCCAGACTCCTGGAAGCATTCTAGGTAATTTTATCAACTACGAAAACAAAGATTCAGACATCAAGTCAAGTACATTTAGTTTGTTGTATGATCATTTTTACTGTTACCATTAGCACAAGCATTCTATTTCTCTAAACCTAGAGAAACAGTAACATACACTGTAGTAACATACATGACTAAAACTTTAAATGGCAATGGGTTTTCTTGACATACAAACTGACAAAAGGGGAACGAATAATGATAAATTGCCAGGACAAGGTTTGGGATGTCAGGAGGGATGTTTGCTTTGTGACATCTTACATAACAACACCGACTAGAATGCACAATAAGTAACTGTTCATACAATGTTTCTTCAACAGTCGAGCAGCTATGAGAATGTATTTGCTAGTAGAGGTCAATGTCATTGCTCCCAAATTATAGTCAAGCAACAGATTATTATTTGCATTGAAATATTTTCTACCCAGACTAAGTATTTGTAAATAAATCTCTGCATAATCACTAAATACCTTGAGTCAGGTGCAGTAAAGTAGAAAGCGCTGCTGATTTATATATAAAAAAGGGTTTGTTTTTCTTCTGGCTTTGACAAGTTCTTGGGCAAAATGTAGAAAGCAACAATAACATAAAAAAAAGAAAAGAAAAAACAAGAAGTCACTGATCCAGGCTTCACGTTCTCTAGTTTGCTCTCACATGGCCTCATTGTTCTTGTTATTCTGTGGAACCTCAGTTCTCCATCTTGTACAGCAGGACTTCATGTCAACTTGAATGCCTGTGTACATATTTCACATTTGACAGCAAGCCCAGATCTATCACTACCACTTTTGTCTTTCATTCCCCCATAATAGCAAGCATTTGTACATTAATTTCTTCTACAAATTTCATTATGCAAACCTCATTCATTTCTACCAAATAATACTATATTGCATGGTGAAATGCTTGCCTGTTAAGCCAATGGTAACTATTAGCACAGCAGGTAATACTAGCTATTCTACTTTTATATCCTTCTTGGTAATAACTACTTCCTAGCTGAGGGTCTTTTCACCACATGCAGTGTATGACTCGCCAACTTATCTGAGTCAGGAAGCAGGGATTTGTCCTGCAGGTCATTGTGTCCTTGGGCGAGACACTTCATACGCCTTGCCTGCTCCTGGGTTTCTGATGGCACCAATTCAATGGCAAACTCATTTTGTTTGTTTGCCCTAGTGTGACCACATTGTAGCTTACTTACCACTATCAGTGTGTAAATGTGTGCATGAAAGGGTGAATGACTGATTGCGTTGTGAAGTGCTTTGGAGTCCTCAGACTTGATAAAGCGCACTGCATATGCAGGTCATTTACCCTTTACATGTGATGCTCTTGTGAAAAATCGCAAATTACACGATGACCATGCAGCAATTCAGAAATTCAATATGATGCTCATGTGAAATTAAAAATCTGCATACTATTGCACAGATGAAACCTATAGCTAATGTCCATTAGAAAACCACAAACTGCAAACTGTGGCATGTGAAGGCCATTTACGTCAGGTACAGCCCCCACCAATGATATGAATGGTATTAATAGCAGTGGCTTGCTATGGGAGGAATAAGAGCAACTAAACATCCAGGCAGGTGAAGAAAAAAAAAAGAGGGCTCCAGCCCCCCATGTGCTTTAAAATACTAACAACGCCCCTGTCCGTTCTCCTGTGCCCAGATGCCTGTGCATAAGGGTTTTTTTTTTTCCCCAGGAGGATTACATAAACTCTAAAGAAAGAGAGAGAATAAAAACAGAACAACCCATCTGATAGTGCTTTAACTGAGGTTTCGTGGTTGGAAGCAGTGGTGCGACGGACAGCGCGTTTGGTTTTCATTAGGTCGTCTCGACACTGACCCCCTGCCCCGACTACAGCAACGTGAATCCAGCCCGCTGGCGAGGCAGGCAGGCGTGCTGCTGAGCGGAAGAGAGCCGAGCAGAGCTGATGTGCAGTCTGCACTTTTCTTTACGCGGTCCGCAGGCTGGACTGCGCTCCCGCACAGAGTGACAGAAAGCTACACGCAAAGTTGCGCGCAATGGGCATGAAGTAGCGCCGGCGGGCATCGATGGTTGGAGCTTTCTTCGCAGACAGACGCAAATACTTCCCAAAGAGTGACAGTGCTGCAGCCATGGTGAGCTGTGGGACTCCTGGAGGTTTACGCAGCGGTGACTGGTGTTCCGCTCCTCTGCTGACCGCAGCGCTGCTCAGCCTTCTGTTCGCAGGGATGCATCTAACCACCGCGTTTCCCTCCTGGAGGTTAGAGGTATGCTGTGACCACTTGGTGACCCGGAGGACTCGGAGTTAGAGCTGAGCATTAAACTAATTAAGAAGCTGGTTACCTTTTAATTCATTTTTTAACGACATATTATGTCTATATACTTGTCCAAGGTAATACATTTCCCAAAATAATCGTGATTTTTCAGGAAGTTACAACTAAATGTTAACTTTTGAAAGGCAGCACTAGTACAACAAAAGATTCTGCGCTGTGAAAAGATTGAATTTGAAAACTTGACAAACCTCTTTATCTGGAATGTCTTGAGACTTCAAAGGAGCTGGGTAATTTCCTGCTGTCTTTTTTATTATTATTTATTTATTTATAATTTATCATAAAATACTTTTATTGGGATTAAATGTTCAGCCTAATCACTACCAAAAGATGGAATCATTTAAGGTAATGGACATCAGATCTAGTTAAAGTTCAGTTCAGTTGATGTTAGATGAATACCAGAATTGGTTTGGGCAACAAAGTGGATCCTTGTAAGGTAATGTCTTCAGTGAATAGGAAAAATGTCTTCCCCTCCACATTACTTCACTTCTCTCCAGCCACCCACTGTGACAGAGAGCCTGAGGAACAGCTTTGTGTCATTTCCTCTGCCACACATTCCTATTAGCTGTCATTCAAAAGAACTGCTGCGTTAACATTTATTAGATAAACTGACAGCATAAATCCATATAAAAATGAAAGATGATTCATGGCTTTCTTTTTCTTTCTTTATTTTAGCCAATAAAAATATGAACAGTGTGGTGTTCGTATGTATTAAGCTACATAGACTTATCCCGTTTTTAAAAGAATGCTTTGCGCATCTGACTTTTTTTCTCTTTTGTCAAATATTCTTTGCAAAATAGCACAAACTCACTTAGATTGAGTGTCTGTGAACATTAAGATGCAAGTCCTGCCACATATTCGTAATGGGACTTAGGCGTGGGCTTTGACTGGACCATAAATCTGCTTTGATCTAAATAATTCCACAGTAGCTGTTGTATTTTTACAGTTGTTCTCTCCTCAACTTTTACCAGCTTTCCTACCCTTCTTGAATAACAAAAAAAATAAATAAAATAAAAATCATTCACACAGCTTGATGCAGCCATATGGGGATGATGTGTTCAGGATAATATGAAGCGCTGGTGCTCCAACTCAGACAGCATTTTGTATTGGTCTTATCTGACTAGAGCATCTTCCTACATTTCTTTCACTGTGGCAAATTGTAAGCAGGACTTCTTATTACTTTCTTTCTACTGTGACTTTTTACTTGCCACCTATCCATACAGACTAGATCTGTTTTGCTCTTGGAAGGGGTGAAGTTGGTCGCTCTGAATGTTATTTTGCGATACTTTGGTAAAGAGAGTTTAATATAACTGAATTCAATTCGAATCTGAAAATACTTTATTGAACTCAACGGGAAATTAGAAGTGAGATGACACACTTGTCAGATTTATTTGTTCCAAAACATTTTTGAAAACCACACAAATTTATCCTTGACTTTGTTATTATGTTTTGATTTGTGTTAGTCTGTCCCTAGAAAAGCCCAATGGAAAGCATTTAAGTATGTGGTCGTAGCATGACAAAATGTGAAAAAAAACTTTTGCAAGGAACTCATATGTATATCAATCAACAAACAACTTGTGTTTTAAATTATATTCAGAATGCAGCATTTGCTGAAGAAAAAAAAAAAGAATTCGTGTGTGTGTTTGTTGGAGTTGAGGAATGAAAATCATAATCCCTTGTTTATTAATTTGAGGCTAAGCTATTCCAGACTCCCTCCAGAGTCCTCAGCGATGTCTCCCCGCATGTTTTGGTCTGCGAGTTCACTCAGTCTAGAGAGAGCCTACTTCGGTCCTCGCAGTTCCCCCAATTCATCTTCATTTGAGCCAAAGCGTGAGTGTCGATGTGCAGTGACACGGTACATGGAGAGAGGGAGAGAGCTGTGCTGGCCTGAATACATCAGACGCCTCATAAGTCACAGAGTGCATGACTGCGGTGTGTCAGCGGAGGTCAGTAGAGCATATTGGGGATGTAATTTGGAAGAAAAAGAGCATTCTTTGAAAGTCGAGTGAGAGACTTTATCAAGTTTCCCAACAGAATGCGCCTGCCTCTGTTTCAGTATTTTGGAAAGGAAGTAACATATTACTCATGATGGGGCAAATCCAGAACAGGATCCAGAGGATAAGGTATGGAATGCAAAATAAAGGGAGCTCTAGTTTGCATTTGCCATCTAGTTATACCATTTTACCCCAGACAAGTGCTGCTACAGAACAAGTTGCGTCAGGTGAGGTTTTTGACTAACTCCATGATGATGTAATGACACACATGAAGAAAATATAGTTTTAAAATAAACTGTAGCTCTGTAGTGAGACAAGCCAGCTGTTTGACTGAGTCCAAAGTTTTTTCTGGGCTTTTTGCTTGTGAAAATATGCCTGATGTTTTTAGAATGCTGCTGGTCACACTGAAGGCATTGCACTTACCGTAATTCAATTCGAATGCAACTGATAACCTCTATTAACAGTACCTTAGTAAAAATTACACAGCATTTATACAAAAATATTAAACTAAAATGTCAACCACACTCCAACTGCATTAACACGGAACAGAAAAGCAGCAATTCTGCCAAGTGTTGCTAACATAATATAACACTTCACAATGTAACCGTAATGAAAGAGATGGGTGGTGCTCGTTTTGATTCCACTCCAGGACCCCTTGTGTTTTTCACAGCATTGGATTTTTCCAAATAGCGGATTTTGTGTTTCTATGAGAAAGGGAAATGTTGTAGTAGTCCTCTGTCAGCCAGCTCACCAACAGGCAATGGAACGGGCACATAGAATAAACGTTGCTTTAAAAGTCGCCCAAACAGTCTCACCAACATCTGCAGACATCTAAAGTTAAATGGAGTAAATCATATTGATATCAAATTTAGGTCAGGTCAAGTTTACTTGTGTGGCACATTTCAGCAACAAGATGATTCAAAGTACTTTACATCATAAAAATGTATCGAACAAGAGATAAACATTACATTTTGTCAAAAGTCGTCATCAAAATAATCAAGTAAATACTTGTTGATCAGTGTTCCACGTACGACTACTCACATGTGTGCTTTAAGTCTTGATCTGAAGGAACTCAGTGTTTCAGCAGTTGTGTAGTTTTCTGAAAATTTGTTACAGATTGGTGGTGCGGAGAAGCTGAATGCTGCTTCTCCATGTTTGGTTGTGGGGATGGAGAGCAGACCAGATCCAGAAAACCTGATAGAACAATAATTAATTTAAGTAAGCTCATGCTGAGGGCAACATGTCCCTCACATTTGACATCCATCCATCCATCCATTATCTGAACACCCTTCTTCCCTAATGGGGGTTACTGGTGCCTATCTCCAGCTGCGTCCCGGGCGAGAGGCGGGGTTCGCCCTGGACAGGCCGCCAGTCTGTCGCAGGGCAACACAGAGACATACAAGACAAACAACACACTCACACACACACACACACTCACACCTAGGGAGAATTTAGAGAAACCAATTAACCTGACAGTCATGCTTTTGGACTGTGGGAGGAAGCCGGAGAACCCGGAGAGGGGTGCACAGGGAGAACATGCAAACTCCATGCAGAAAGACCCCGGCCGGGAATCAAACCCAGGACCTTCTTGCTGCAAGGCAACATCTCTACCAACTGCGCCACTGTGCAGCCCCACATTTGACATAATGAAGTCATAAATGGGTGTTTTACTGGCAGCTGCCAATGGCAGACTCATCCATTCAATTCCCAAACGAGTCATTATTCATTGATCCAAAGCACATCTCCACCGCTTCAGAGTCCAGTCCAGTAGTGGTTCAAACTTGCTCCCAACATGCTGCATTGCGATTGGTGATGTAAGGTTTGGATGCAGCTGCTCTGCCATGGAAACCCATTGCATGAAGCTTTTTAGTCACAGTTCTAATACAAAGGCCAAATAAAGTTTGAAAGTCTGTCTACTGAGTCTGGGCACTATGTGCCTCAGCATCTGCTGAGCTCACTCTGTGATTTTAAGTGCTCTACCACTTCAAGACTCAGTTGCTGCTGTTCCCAGTAACTTCCACTTTGTTATATTACCACTAACCATTGACTGTGGAATATTTAGTTTGGAGGGAAATTCACAAGTGGATTTATTGCACAGATGGCATCCTATCATGTTACCGAACTGAAATTTACTGAGCTCAGGAGCAACCCATTATTTCACAGACAGTTGTTGAAGCAGCCTGCATTTTGTTGTGACTGGAATACCCAAATTCAATGACATGGAGGCATTGAATTTGGGTATTCAATGCCAAAAGTAGACTAATGTTACTTTTGGCAACATTAGTCTACGAGACCATTGGAGCCAATAAAGTATTTGATCAGGCATCTTCTTCCCCATTTTACTATTAGATCCACTGTGCAAGGCTTGAGGGAGCTGGAGTTTATCTCCAGCAGTAAATGAATGAGAAGGATGGCAGACCCTGGTTAGACCAGCTGTTGATCAAATGTCAACGGGCCACACAGAGACACAAAGGCAACCATGGAATATTTATGACTTTTTTTTTTTACAAAACAAAGCACCAGATCACAGGCTTTAAAATCTATGAGAAAATTAAAACTTCAAGTGGTATAATTTGTGTCTCATCCCCACTTTAAATGCCTTAGAGCTTCATTTCTTAGAAATGCTTTTGTACAAAAATGATTGAGAATCATACCAAACAGATTTCATCCAGACAATTGCCATTGTTTAGCACTAGCACACTCAAAGAGCAGAGCAAGTGGAGCTCTGTGCCCATTACTGATCCAGCTACGGGTCGATCCATCTGGTCCGTCAAGAGTCACTCTTATCTCATGAGTCCATAAAACCTTTGACAAATCTGTCTTCAGATGTGTCTTGGCCCAGTCTTGACATTTCAACTTGGTGATCGGGTTTCAGCCGTCCTTATTTTGGCCATGTCTCTTGTACTTCAGGGCCTTCCTGGTAGGATGCAGTACTGGAATGTGAGCAATGGAAGAAAACGGGATCCTGGCAGCTTCACGTTTGGTTTTTCTCAAATCTTTGGGAGTTGATTTACCAGTTTTTTTCTCAACATGTTTCTTGCGACCCTGCTGACTATTAGCAGCAAACAGTTTGATGGTTCTGTAATCACACCCAAATATCTTAGCAGTTTCAAGGGTGCTGCATCCCTCTGAAAGACTTTTTACAATTTTTGGACTTTTCAGAGTCGCTTAAATCTCTTCTTGTCCCCATTTTGCCTGAGGAAAAGAAACTGCCTAATAATTATGGTTGATCTCCTTAGGAACGACCCTCCCTCATTAAACAAAGCATTCAAGTTTATACAGCTTGGAGTTGGAGAATTTGCATAAAAATGATATGGTCAAAACTAAAACTTGCCTAGTAAAAGTGTACACAGTGTATATCAGGTAGAAATTCTGACCAGAAATGCTGTTCTCTTTCTCCCTAAATTTCCTGACAGATTTGTTGGGTGCACACCACCTCCTATTTACATTTCCTGTCTAATTAATCCTCTTATGGTAAGTTTAAAGAGTCTTAAGTAGTGATCACATAAACCATACCATGCCATGGTGCTTTTGAGATCGGAGTTGCTTTAACCCTCCCGTGGTCTTAGCTCATTACTCAGGAGGAGTGCGCTAAATGTCATGGTTGGGCAGTGGGGAAGTTGGGGAGGTCAGTGCAAAGAGTAAAAAACCTGTGAGGTCTACATGATTCCATCTCTTAAGACAGAAGGGTTAGGATAGTAGAAGTCCACTTTAGTCTCGGGCTCTCTTACGGTTAGCTCCCAACTCCAGCACCGACTAATCTGAATGACACTGTATGAAGATGCTGATCCAATAGATGCAGAGGTGGCTTCCAGCTGCACTGGCGCCCACCTCACCTTTAACAGGAAGCCACTTCAAAAGGTCTGAACCAGATCTTTAATACGGTGCTCACTTTGATTTTGAAGTCGAAGCGAGCACTCTGTCCTCACTTCGCAATCTGTAATGTGAAACATTAAAGGTTTTTGCTTTGTCCAAGGAAGAAGCTCACACCACCATGTTGGTCATCGGGATCCGCAAAGAGGCCCGCTCACAAGTCCTCCACCTGTCCAGGAACAAGCGCTACACCCTGACCCCAGAGCAGCTCAAATGGGACAAATTCAAGCTAACTTATAAGTATTTACTCACACACCGTTCCCTTATTAGCACAGTTAAGTAGACAAGAGCATACCAAGACTTTGAGGGCGATGACACTAACACCAAGACCAAAGTATAGGAAGAGAAAACTAATGGGACACAGTTTTTATAATCATTGCTCTGTTCATAACAATGCAGCTGTTGATACAAACATTTAGAGAAAACACGTCTGTTGCATTTCATTAGTAAACTGGCACTTCCTCAGACAGAGGCAATGCCGCAACATTTAAGGGAACCCAAACTTGTACGTCGGCAGACCCTCAGCTACATGCTACTGCTTGTTCAATGAATCTGGCAAGCTGGTAACAAGATCAAACAGACCAATCTGTTGGACACATATGTGCTGCCAAATGTTAGCTAACTTAGCATTAGTTGCAGGCAGAGTGAGTAAAATTGGGTGGCTTAATGGTCTTTTTTTGTGTGTCTTGTACAGATAGAAAAATACCCAAGTATTTGCAGTGGAAGTTATTTATTCTAGGTGTTTTCTCATGTCTCAAGTAAAAAAGAAAACTGTAGGGATGAAAACTGAAAGAGGGATGTTGCAGTCACGGTCTTGATTGGTTTGAGAAAAAAGTCCTGAGATCATTATATCCCAGACATTAAAAAAAAGTAGAAATGTAGTCAAGATTTAGACAAGACGAAGAATTAGATAATGTAGTCTCCTTACCGGTCTTGAGTGCTACACAAAACAGCTTCTTGCAGAAAGTGCTGAATAAATACAAATTTACTCGAAGCAATGCACGTACCACAGTCACGTTGGTTTTAGCAGGACAATACAAACACTTTCGTCTTAGTCAAAGTCTGCCTTTGCAAATATTCAAAACATTTCTGAAGGTACTTAAATATGACATCTGTGGATGTGGTTTGAAGAAATTGTTTATTCTGAATGGAAAAGCTTGCCATGTTTTTCTCACTCATTCCAAGGCACACACTGACTTGTTATCCACCAAAAGTGGCTCCACATCCCCGCCATGCTTAACTATAGAAAGTTATTATCAAATTGTACAGAAAAGACTTCAAACTGTTTGGATCCTATTGTACAAATTGCTTTGAAGAAAACCTTCACCAGTTTTTACGCCCTCTGGCGTCCTCAGTCAGCCCATAAACTCTTCAGTAAGACTGAATTAGAAAAGCCAACACTGAATTTCACCAACTGCGGTGATCTAAAACTCCCTACAAAAAGACTACAGACAATCTGATTAACACATAACCCTCATTAAAAGTTCCTGCACAGATCTAACCCTGGCTGAGATACTCAAGAAGATGAAGTAATGGAGCTGTACTCAGCGACACTTGTGGGAATGTGTGCACTACCGAACAGTAGCTGCTGTGTTTTTCTTCTATTACGTTTTTTGATTTTTGCTGACTCCTCAGCTGCAGGGAGGAATGCGTACAGAGAGCAGGACTAACGGCACGGTGCTTCCCAACAGGTTGCTGTCTTTTCCTACAAACCTGATAAATGCCAGCGACACACGTCGAGGCATTGCCAGGGCTTTTGGCCTGTGGAGTGACGTTTCCCCGTTCTCATTCAGAGAGGTGCCAGCTGACGAGGAGGCAGACATTAAGATTGGTGGGTGCTTGCTCTGCCTGCATGCTGCTGTCTCCAACAGATGTTGCTTGGCACCCGGCTCCAGAGTTCTGCTTTGCTGTTGCTTTTCCTTAAATTGCTATGTGCCGAGACTAAGGTACAAAGCCTATATTCAGCATGATTCATAATTCTGCAAGAAGAAAAAAACTGTAAATGCTTGACGGCTTCCATAGCAAAACGGTGTGAAATATGCTTTATTCGTACTTCTGGGACTAAACTCAAGAGCCTGGCATAAATTGTCAGTGACAAGGAGAGGCATGGTTGTCATCCTGCAGGATGAGGCTTTAGCAAAGAGCTCTCTGTCTTGTAATTCATCACTTCCCATCTGCAGTCTGCAGAGAGCAGAAATAATGGGATGAGGGCTTCCCTCCTTGACTCAGAGGTGTGCGTTCTTCTCTCTGTCTTGGCAGGATTTTACCCGGTCAACCACACGGACTGCTGGCAGTCCTACCTGCACCACTGTTTTGACGGCATCACGGGTGAACTGGCTCACGCCTTCTTCCCTCCAACGGGCGAGATCCACTTTGACGACCACGAATACTGGATTCTGGGAGACATGCGCTTCAGCTGGAAGAAAGGTAGGAATTTATTTATTTATTTTTTATTTTTGCACCCACAGACAATTAGTTAAGTGAACGACAATCGCAGTTACGTTTGTGTTGCAGGGGTTTGGCTGACAGACATCGTCCACGTGGCAACGCATGAAATCGGCCACGTCCTCGGACTCATGCACTCTATGGATCCGAAGACTATAATGCACCTGAATGCTACTCTGACAGGACGCAAGCAGATCACGCAGGATGAGGTCTGGGGTTTGCACCGTCTCTATGGTACGTTTGTTGTTTAGACTTCCCTGTCGGACCAGAGCAAGGTTTTAGAAAGTTACCATTTAAAACTGCTAAATATTTTCTATATTACCGTTTTGGCTAGTGCAAGGAGTGTCATTTACTCAAAACTCAAAAAGATCAAAGTAGCATGGAGAATGTGGGCAAAAAAAAAAAAAGAAAGACTGAAACATCTGTGGCATAAAGGGATAATGCCTGAAATATTTTTAATCAAGGAATGAAAAGTGTCTAACACTGATGCCAAGGCAAGCTGATATGTGAGTGAAGACAGGTGAGCGAAGACTTTTGGCAACATAGTGTAAGTGGTTAGTGGATGTAAAAAAAAACAAACAAAAAAAACATTGACAGCACTGCAATAATAGCACCTGTACTCAGTACTGACAGAGCTGAGCAATGATTCCCAAACAATTGATCTCAATACACACACACACACACACACATTTGTGCATCAGGACAGATGACATACATCAAAGACGTCACAGGGCTTGTATTGTCCACAAGATCCTTTTTCAATATAATGCCATACGTAGAAATAAAAAAAAAGAAATAATTATTTAATGAAGGACACCAGGTTTTCACTCTAAACATGACATTTCCCTCACACCTGTCCAACTGAGCACAGGTGAGACTACATTTGTCATCACTTCTTTTTGACTGGTCATCATGCTTGTTGGAAAGCAAATGATTGCTATCTCTTCCCCAGATGCCAGATGGTGTATATATATATATATATATATATATATATATACATATATATATATATATATATGCTATATAGATTAGATTTTTTAATTGATGGTAGTTAAATTTAAGGAATAAAAAATTTTACCATTCACAGTTTGAAAAGGCTTAGACAGTCATGGCAAGAAAACCAAAGAATTAACACTTATTAAATCACAGTTAGCATGTTACAAATTTTTACATATTTGTAAAGCAGCGGCTTGTAGGCTAGTTAAAAGAGCAGATAGCCAGACTAATTAGTATGAACGTTTTGCTAGTGTCAATCCGTACGAAGCAAAATAACAAACAAGTATAATGTTATGCAGAATAAACACTTATTTGCTAAATTAAATTATTTTTTATCAGTAGAAGGAATCATTCCTCTCTTTCTGTTTTAGATCAAATAAGTTATTGTTAATGATTTTTTTTCTTTAAAATCTATTTACGTAAGATGCACCTAGACTGGTGCATTGGTAATTCATCTAAGAGGTTCTTAAATAACTAGAGACCAAGCAGTGTGTCCAGTTTTCCAACAACATAAAAACCAACTTAGTAACTTAGTAACTTAGTTCTTTTATTTATTTTTTCTATTAAATTATTACCAAGTAGTGCCTGGTAATAACTTGTTTGGAAGAAATATTTGATTTCCTCACATTGCCATCTTTCACCTGGT
This sequence comes from Gambusia affinis, assembly GCF_019740435.1. Lineage (NCBI taxonomy): Eukaryota > Metazoa > Chordata > Actinopteri > Cyprinodontiformes > Poeciliidae > Gambusia > Gambusia affinis. Next base: position 14,385,859 of record NC_057868.1, read on the forward strand.
TTTACATGCAGCACATCTTGCAGAACTGATTAATCATCACTGCTGTTTTAAAAAGCAAAATGAGAGCTTGAACCCTCTTATTAGTCCAAACAATCTGCTGGAACTGTAGGCCTAGGAAGGGAAGAACATGAACAAAACGATCAAATTTATCTGTGAATGACAAAAAAAAAAGCTGAAACATTTTGTACTCTGATCCTGGAATTGGAGGAATTACACCCAGATAAACACGTTAAAAACTGGTTAAATAACACGCAGTGACACATTTTTGGATCAGAACCAAAGGGAAAACAGACCACCGAGTTTGTCTTTGACGCTGACAGCCAACGTGGCATTAATGCACATTGCATAAAGTCACGAGTCGTCATTAGTGTGTATTACAGTGACTCATTTTTGTTGGCACAAAAAAATGGATCGGGGATCCAGCTTTTCTCTTTGCTGCTGACTGAGAGCTGCGTGTCTGTCTGGTCCTGCTCCTCCTAAATCCACCCTCTAACCTCCCCGCTCTTTCTTCCAGGATGTTTGGATCGCTTATTTATCTGTCCTTCCTGGGCTCGGAAAGGCTACTGCGACAGCAAGCGCAGGCTCATGCAGAGGCACTGCCCGTCCAGCTGTGATTTCTGTTACGGTAAGGCAGCAGAGAGCAGCAGCAGAGAGCAGCAGCAGCCAGGGGAGGAAAAAAGAAAAAAAAGAAAAAAATAAAGCTTTCACAGCGTAAAGAGCTGCTGTGAACCGTTTGCCAATGGAACAGCTGGAGCCAACAGGCCCAACCTCGTAGAGCTGTGATGGAGTTTTTTTAAGAGTGTGATTTAAGAGGGAATTAAAGAGTATTTCTACTGAAGGAGAAGCCTTTCCTCCAGGCTCAGCAGAGCTGGTGCCTGTTGGCTGCCACCCAAAGGGACCTGCTTCGCGTGCAGCCCACCACATCAGCAGTCTGAGCTCCTCTTTAGGCTCCACTGCGGGACGCTTCTCTTGCACAACAGGAAACGGCCCCTCCAAACTATCACAACCCTTCGCATTTCTTGGCTTTCCAGTGGGTTTTGTCAGCAACGGGGGGACAGTTCGGAGACAAGCGCGAGGATACGATTTCTGGCCTGCAGGAATCTGTTCCTCATTGTTGATTTCAGAGACGCTGTACGGCTGTGGAAAATTCCAGAGCGACTCCAAACCGCTGGAATTTCAGACTGTGGCTTGAGGGTTAGAGACGCACAGGGTCAATTGGGATTTTTGCGGCATTAACGAGAAAATGAGGGGCTCTTAAGCAGCCTAAGAGCTGATCACAGACTGCTCCGTTGTGTTTGTCAGAAGCCAGATGGGAGATGTTATAATGACAGGAGCCCCACGTCCCCGACAGGTCAGCATCACTCTCTCAGGCGAGGGTTGGATCGTGACATTTATGATGATCGGGTTTCAGTGGAGGTGCTTATCGGGGAACAGTGTTGTATTTTTATATTACAAGTGAAACTGAGATGAAACTATTTTTTTCATAATATGTCTTAATAGTATTGGGGTTTTGTGGGACAGACCAACACAAAGGTCCATATACTTGTGAAGTTGAAGATTCCCATCTTCTATTTTGGACTAGTTTAAATAACGTCCACTTAGACACTCTTTTAGTGTGTGGCTGAAGGCAGAAGGATCTGCTGGTCATCCTACAGCGGAGCCCTGTTGATAAAAGAATAAAGATGGCGGAAGCATACCAGAACGGGAAAGAGAAACGGTCCAAACAGAAGCCAGTGTGGGATGAAAAATGCTCTTTTTGCAGTTCTGCTGTGAAATGCAAACACTCGGCAAAAATCCTTATGTCACGCCGTAACAGTGCCGATTCAGCCGAGCTGCTTGGCGGAGCAGCGTCAGTTTCTCATTCAAAAATTAGTGATGTGCTACGACAGAAAAGCGGAGGACACGACAGAGACAGACGGTAACATTATAAGAGAAAACGTGGCGGCAAATAAACAGGTTGATTTTGGGGTCGCGAGTTAAAGAATTTCATGGAGGGAAGTTTTAGCTTTCCTTCAAGAGTAACCACAGACTCGTCTGTATGAACATCTGTCTGTTCATGGAGATTTAAGTGTTTCACATATTTATTTATTTTTATTTCTATACAGCAATCTAAGCGATTCCTGTTTTGTTATATTTCACAAATGTCTAAATTCAATAATAAGAGAAAACTACAATTTCCTGTTTATCCACTCAGTATTTAATATGGCTGACATATAAATAATGTTTTTGGGTTTTTTTTTTTATTTAATTTAGCATATTGTGAAACATTCAGCCCTTCATGCTTTTGAAAGACGGTTAGACTTGAGAGAAACCTCAAGTTGTTAAGAAAATGACCACTTATCAATTAATCCTTAGTTGATCAACCCTACACTAACTCATAAACCAGTGACTTACACCAAATTACTACATAGAGTCTACCTATGTGCCATTTAATGGCAGTAGAAATACAGCTGTGCAGATCTTTAAGCATACATCATAAAGACTAGAGGCAGCTCACAGATAAAACTATAAAGAAGTTTAAATCAGGATTAGCTGGTAAAACGATATCCAAAAATTTGAATATCTCACCAAGCACTGCTCAGTCCATTAGCCAGGAATGGAAAGAGAATGGCACTACAGTAGACGTGCCAACAGCTGTTTATATAAACTGAAAGTCTAAAGCTAGAATAGGATTAATCAGAGACGCAGCCAAGATGTGATGAAGGTGCATAGGTCCACAGCTAAAGCTAGGATAGCTTCAGCAGGTTGAGTATTTATTGTGCAGTCCACAAATCTGGCCTTTTTGAAAAGGAGCAAGAAGAAATTTATTGTTGCGTTAAAACTGGGCTAAATTGATTAAAAGATCATTAGTGGCTGCTGAAGACTTGAAACTTCGGGTTGGAGGTTTTCTGTCTCATGTGGCCGTGACATGATAACGTACAGTCGCTCTACAATGGGGTGTGGTTTACATCAAACAACATTTGTGCAAGAATGGCCCAGTCAAAGTCCGGGTTGTAAAATGCATCAAGAATCTGTGGTAAGATTTGAAAATTAAATCAACAAATCCGCTTAATCCATCTTATTTTGTAGAGAAGAATGACCATCAGTGGCCGTTCCTGTTAAGGTCATCTCTGTGATCGTAGCTGGAATAGCATGATAATAATAATAATAATAATAATAATAATAATAATAATAATAATAATAATAATAATAATAATAATAATCTAGAACATAAATGCTGACTAAACTGCTGGAGAATGATGGGTGGATGGAGGATAAATGCAAAGTTTTCAGATGTTTCTTTGTAAACATCTGGGGGGAAAAAACACATGTATGTATGTTTGATGTCCTTTTTTGCCCCATGAAATCCCAACACTAATGCTGAAGTTTGTGGACGAAATATGTACAAGTTCAAGAGGTTTTGACTGACTTCCCAAAGCTCTGAATGACGCTTCGCTACCAGCTGCTCTCGTTAAAGGAATAAACAAATTGATTGGATATCTACATCCTTTTTTTTTGTTTTCCCTCTAACGTGTTCATTCCCGTTACAGAATTTCCTTTTCCCACTGCTGCTCCCACACCCACTCCACCTAGGACCAAACACAAGCTGGTCACTGAGGGAAAGAAGCTAACTTTTCGCTGTGGGAAGAAAATCGCATCAAAGAGAGGCAATATATAGTAAGTTCATGTGACGCGTCGTGACGCGTCCTATAGCTGCGTTGATGTCACGCTACTCCAACAGGGTCTGCCTTCTGTTTCAGCTGGTACAAAGACGGGGAGCTGCTGGAGCACTCTCACCCAAACTACATTTCCTTGAAAGACGATCACATCACCATAGTGGCCAACGCCATCAACGAAGGCACATACACTTGCATCGTAAAGAAAAGGGACAAAGTTCTCACAAACTACTCATGGAGGGTACGAGTGCGCTTCTGATGGAAAGCCGCAGAGCACACAGGAACTCTAGGGCACATATTTCAATTTTAAAAAAGAAAAAGAATCTTGTATCATCCATAAAACATGCCTGCCTTTCATTGTCATTTTGTATGAAACTGAATGTACAAAAAAAAGAATAAATTTTTGTACATGCAAACAATAAATGGTTTATACTACCCAACACTGAAAAGCTTTTTTGGTTTTGTTTGGCAAATGTGTAGTTGTTTTAAGCAACTTTAATTTTATTGGAATGGTATCATGGGATCTGAAAAAATACCAGATTTTAAATCCAAATTCTGCCAGAAAACCCAAGAGATTAGAATTGGGTCTTTCGCCCAGGACTCCGCAGAACCCAAAGAAATTTAGGACTGAAAAAATTAATGAATTAAAACTAATCAAAACTAATTTTGTAGTCACTTGATTGTTAATATTTAAGTCAAAACTGTACCAAAGAAAAAAACATTTTTCATTTCAGTAAAAAAAAACAAAAAAAAACCAGCCTGTAAATATGTTCTCCCAAAACTCCTCAGGTGGCATGCTTTTAGCTTTTTTTTTTTTTTCAAAATTCTGTAAACAAAATATCTAAGTAAAAATATCTAAGACGCACCTTTTGCTACCCAATTAATAGGTTAATTGAAACAATAATTATTAAATCAACCCTAAACTGTATTGATAAGTCAAGCAAAAAGAACTGAGCTTTTCACGATGTCAGAAATATTTATTATGCTGAAGATGTATCCTTTGCTGCAAATGATTAAGCATGCTAAAGAAATGCTATGTTGTTGAATGCTAACTTGTATTTTAAAAAGGAACTGAAGTATTTATTTGCATCTTTTAAGGTATTTCTAATGTTGTTCCAATTTTTTTTTTTTTTAAAAAAAGGCTTCAGCAGTTTAATGAAAAACATGCAAATTGTGTATCTGATGAGAATAACTGATAGAATAATTGAACTGAATGCTAAAATAATCCCTTGCTGCAGCTCTCTGTACGCTAATATATATTTTTTAACCCTCCAGTGGTCTGAGTGTGATGATCAGAAGGAGCGGGGCAGATATCACGGTCGGACAGCGTGTAAAACATGGGGCTGTCCCGTGAGACCACCCAAATCCACACAGACAAAAAAAAACCAACTGTCGTAGAACTGTCCACACATGGGGTCAGCGCGACCCCGCCGGAACCACACACAGGGTAAAAGGTTTGTGGAGGCTTTTGACATCACATATAGTGTTGTCCTAAAAGGAAGTTGTGAAAAGAATTGAGGGGGATGATAATGAGTGTGACACCAGTGATTTTTGTTGGGGTTTTCACTTCTCTAAAGTTCCATCACAGTCCAGCATTAAAAGAGAAAACCTGTGGGTGTGAGAGATAATTCAACACCATCGGGGGGAAAAGAGCTGATTTCTTTAAATAAAAATAAAAAAATCAACCCTATTTAAAAAAATAAATAAATACAAATCTCCCCCACTCCACACAAAAGTAAATCTTTACACAGTCGATGAGGTTTTTCTTTTCAGCGCCCCCCAAAAGTCACAGAAGTCGTTTTCTCTGATGCAGCGTAATTTACACACCAAACTGAGCCACTGAAGCAAAAAAAATAAATAAATTTAAAAAATGAGCCGTAATTTCAGCGGCCTTTGGAGATATCTGGACCTTAAAACCGCACACGGAACATCTCAGACGTCTAGCTTACTTTACTAGGCTGACATCGAGGCCAGCAGTCTGCCTCCAGGGACTCCGCAGCCAGCCCCACTCGCAGCTCTTTCCAAGCTCATTCAACACATCAGGTGTAATAATCTGCAGAAGGGGCTGCGGCGGAGGCAGGGGACAGATAAAACTGATTAATGAATTTTTCCATTTACGGCTGTCTGCAGAAGAACCAGGACAAGAGGCGGGGTGGAGGCGAGAGGGAGGTGGGAGGAGGTTCTACCCCTCCAGCGAAAGCAGCTCCCAGTCTCGCAGGAACCGAAGCGAGACTGTTTATTTTTCTTTGGCTCTCAATCAGAGAATTTATTGGTTTAAATCTGATGCCATAAAGCTGGTTACTAAACAAAGGCAGAGTCAGGATCTTTTTTCTTTTTCTCTTAAAAGAACAAAAAAGAAAATGAGACAAAGTGTGCAAATCAACTTTGGTTCTCTGAGTTCAACAGTTTAGTTAAAGACTGGATTCTGCAAGGTTTAATTTTCCTTGCCTCTGTGCAGGCTGGGCAGGATTTATGAATGCAGCAGACAAAGCAAAGTTTCAAATTTTATTTCTTACAAAAACAGTCAACCTAACGTCATGTCGGCAGTAAATTTCTGATGGATCATATGGCAAGTGTGCATAATTATACAGTAGCTCAGGTAGTCGGGAAAGCATTTAAAAATAAAAAAAAGGTCAATCATGAGAGGTAAACTTCTAGATGGTGCACTCCTGTTGAGGAGCAGAAACAGTCACTTCTGAAATGTTGACTTCACAGAAATGAGAAGATTTCCAACCAAAATGAGTCCTGCTGTTGGACAGTCCAGAGTTTCTGAGATCAGTTGTTGTTTAGAAGACACCAAGCTGGTCTGCAGCGGCAAAGCCGCCTGGCTTCAAACACACGAGTCCCAGAACTTGATGCTGTGTTCCTTTCAAGCGAGGCAGAGAAACGTCCCGGCTGCTTTGTCTGATCAGAATTTGAGGCTGAACCCGGGCCCGACAGCAGACACTCCGAGGTTGCTGGTCGTCAGGTGGAAACCAGAGTCTTTCAGGTCGTCGTCACCACCCTGGTGTTAAAAAGGAAACAAATGCAATTGTTTTACATTTCTATCTTTGTTGTGTACAGCCCCTTAAAAAAAAAAAATTACTCGTACGCCTTTATTTTTTCTCCACATTTTGTCACGTTTCAACCACATTGGACTTTGGGGGATAGTCTCAAAGTATAGCAGGACTGCGAAGGGGAAGGGATAGAAATGTTTACAAATGAAATTTGGAGAAGTGTGCCATCTTTGTGTTTTCATCATTTATACTGATAGCTGATGTTTAGTATTGGCCGATACCGATATGATAGAGGAAAGCAACATTGAATTGACTTAAAACATTTATTTCTTTCTTTCTTTCTTCTTCTTTTTTTTTTTTTACAGAAACATAAATGTACCAAACTACTAGGGGTTGAACCAATTAGTCGACCTGTGCTGATCTGACAGCACAAGTATATAAAATAAGTTAATACATTAGTTTAAATGATAGTAGATGGATGCATATTTGTGGTTTTACAGTGTTTTTAAAAGGAGATGGAGTTGCAGCTGCAGTCATTACAAAACACGAGCCATCTAAAACTCGCTTCTTCCGCTAAGGATGTCACTTAGCCGGCTCGCGAGTGTCTTTGTCACGACGATCTAACTAATACATTATGATGTTATGTTGCTGATTAAATAAAGATCTGTGGTAATGACAGCTGCTGATTAAATAAAAGCCTGTAGTTGGTAATGACAGTGTATACTTGTCTGACATATAGCCGTGAGTTCGTGCTAAGAATGACACTTCGTGCTTAGAAGTGTCATCAGATCAGCTGTCAGAAGTGTATGACACTCTGACAGCAGATCTGACAGAACACTGGCTACAAAATGGCGTCTTCAAAACAGATCGAGGACAAGCCTGCATCTTGTCAAACAGGTAGAAATTTGTCAACAGTGTGGAAATATTTCACTAAAGATGACTTACTTACCGTAACATGCAAAATCTGTGTAAATGCCGTATTTTTCCGTGAAAACGGGTAATAAAGCCTGTACGTTACTCCAAAGCTTTGCGTCTTGCGTTGCTATGACATCACAACGACTAGACAACTCGACATCGACTCGACTTTTATCATGTTGACGTTGACTAGAAAATATCTTAAATCGTTCAATCTGCTGAGTCAGCAGAGCTTCCTGCCGCGCATCGGGCGGAGGAGAAGCAGGTGGTTTCGTTGAATTCAGCTGTAACCAAACGGGATCCGTTCATAACAAGTTTGGCTTGTGATGTTCCAAAAGCACCATGTAGTCAGTGTGATAATTTGACTCCTATAGTAACTATCCAGAGATCATCAGCATCAGCCGGTGTTTAGAAAAAAAAAGTCAGACCCGACTTTGTGCAGCAAACTTTTCCCCGCTGCTCACGAAGAATGATCTGTTTATTGCTCTTTTAATTCTCCATAATAGACTTAGTAAAAGCAGGAGAAGGGGAGTGTGTGTGTGTGTGGGTGTGTGTGTGTGTGTGTGTCAATATTTGCCGTGAAAATAGCTAATAAAGCCTCCAAGTAGTTGTGAAGGGTTTTTGCGCTTACGTCACTATGACGTCACCGCGACTAGTCGACATCGACTCGACTATTATCATGATGTAGTCGACCTTAAAAAATATGTAGTCGTTCAACCCCTACAAACTACAAATATATTTGGTCATTCCGCACCAGTACAGCAATAGCTTCACATACTTGGTCAAATATGCAAAAACAACTCAACTTTAATTTGTTAAGAAACTGAAACTGGCTAAAACAACAGGTTGAGTACCTTCATCAAACATGTAAAAGTAAACTGCAACAAATCTTCTTTCAAATGGTTCAGAAAGTAGAATTAGACATTTTTAATATAATGTAATTACCCTGCCTAATCGATCACAATTTCCTTATGTGGGGAAAGATGGTGACTGCATGATATTTCCCTGTAAGACTGAGTTGGTCAATTGCAAAATATACAAATAAATACTTTAAAGTTGGTATTTGTATCTAGAAAAAAGCAAGCAAATTGAATACTTTTGCAAGTGTTTAGCACAGACCATTATAAATTACACTGGAATTATTTTCAAGTGGATCTTTTATTGTTAATCCAAAGAAGCAGGCAACAGTTAACAGTTATCGATCATTCCGGGTTCGGCAGCTTTGTGGGTCTGGGCTTTTCTCGAGAATAAAACTGAAATAACAACCAACAGCTTTTTGGCACGTTCTGTTTCATACAGGAAGGTGGAAAATTTTGAAACTGCTGCTGAAAAGTTTCAATAATATCCTTAAGGGTGAGTGGGACCGCTGCAGAAAACATTAGAAACTTCAGGGAGCACATCTTGGAAAACACAAGGAGGAAATAGTCGGACACAAAGCAGAAGCTCGAGAGTCTGTAATCTATTTAACACAGACAGCTCTGAGAAAGCCTGGTAGCTGTGTGTAATGGAGAAAGTGGAGCCTAATGTCATTACCAGTTGACTGTAGCCCAGGCCTCCCTCGGGCGGACGAGGGCTGGTGCCTCTCTTCACCCTCTGCTGCTCACTCTTGGCCGGCCAGGTGGGGAACATGGAGGGGTCGATCGGGAGAGGCGTCTCCCTGAAGTACTCGTGCTTCAAAGCCTCGTCAGCTGAGATCCTCTTACCGGGGCAGTAGGTGAGGAATCTGGAAAACAAACAATCACTTATTATTTATTTATTGACCTGTAAAAAGTGCAAAAGTGGCTAGTTTGGACCGCGATGTGAAACGGGGCAATTATTATTTGAATTTCTCCAGCGCCTGACTTGTGCACAGCTGACCTTGCCTCTGATTTTTCCATCACAGGTTTGGGGTTTAGCTTGTGTCGAGTTTGTGCTCAGAGCCATCTCTCTCCATTTGGAAAACAGATCAGGGCTTTTTAGGCAGGACGAAATATAAAGGACTCCTCTTTATGTGCAAGAGCCAAAAAAAAAAAAAATGGTGAAGAGAAACGGCCAGCAAATGCTGCAAGAGATGGTGACACTGACCAAACTCAATTTCTTTTTCTAACACGCTAACACCAACAGCAGCCAACCATTTCTGTGTTAAAAAGAAGTGAAATTGATGCAAGAGTGATGATTTGACCTAGAATCCACCATTTTGGAAAGTCAATGCTTTCAATCAACCAGCAACTGACTCCTGTCATTTCTCGTCTGGGGCGCTGCTAAATTAGCCGCACTTCAGGGTGTGTGGTTGCTACTACTGTTTTAATGCTGTTTCAATGTTAATAATGGTGATTTTTACTGCGTCAGACATATGAACAGTCAAATGTGTAAGATTTCGCTGATTGCCAGATAAAGGGGGATTGCTTGGTGGTGTGGTTCCAGCAAAACTTGGATCTCTGGGTCCATTTTTTGTTTGTGCCCAAGATTATTTCATCTACCAGTGTGTTTTAGTATTTTTAGGTAGAAAAGCCTCTGCCATCTGGTGTCATTCACTGATTCTAAAAAGTTCAGTTTATACAAAATTTAGCCTGCTATTTGTTCAGAGTTAAGATACTACACAGTCAGGGTGACCCCAGAAAATTTGCTAAGCCTGGTAGTCGGGGCGCCGAGGCGGGCCACCATGGTTTTGTATTAAAAGATGTTAAGTTGAAAGGAAATGTAAAATATTGCTGGGTAATTATGTTACTAGAAGACATTGCCAACAACACTTAAACCCAAAACCAGATAGTCTTAAAAACAACAAATCAAAAAAACAATTAAAATAAATATTGATTATTGGCACTTCCCTTAAGTCCAAATTAAGTCATCAGTCAGTGGATCTAATGCCAGGCTGATCACATATAGAGCAGGCCCATGACATAAATGAAATAAGACGCTCCTTAAGGCCCCCTGGCCTTCAGGGGCCCCATATGGTCTAATGTTTTAACACAGACCACAGACATAGAATTTGATCAATGAACGCTCAATGCGCACCTCTGAAAGCATGACTACAGGTTATATTTGCAGTTCACATTGAGCTGAGCAAGGAGAGCAAACACAGTGGCTTTTAAATTTGATAAAGATTTCTCCAAAGAAACATGAGTCCTGACTGGGGGCGTTGACATAAATGTCGACACGGGTGAGCCGATGTCCAGCTTGAGTGAAAAGAGGCACAAGCGATCCACACTGAGGAGACCTAGCCGCTGCAGCTCACCATGCGGCCAACACATAAAGGTGGCAGGGGTGTGATTGGTGAGCGCTCCCGGCTTCATGCCCTGTTCAATGCATCAACTATAAACCCGTCTTTCAGGAATGATTCTGCTCAGTGCAGCAGAGACACTTGCAATCCAGCTTATTAAAATACAAAAAAAAAAAAGTCTTTAAAAGGAAACAACACAAAAACAAGCAATGCTTAGCCTGGTGGGAGGGCAGGTAAAGCCTGGCGTGTCGCTGGGAGAAACCCTGATGATCATCTATGAGTTTATCTTGTTACTTTTCACATTTTAGAGTTTGATTCAGTCTTAGCTGTTGACAGATTTAAAAAAATTGAGCAGAAGTTTAACTTTTAGCTAATCCTTAATGCTATTTGTCTACATAAAGTATCTTAATTATTTACTATGCTAACTTCTAGTCATTTTCTAACTGAATTAGGAGGGGAGATCTATTTGCACATTAGCCTTCCCAAGAAGCCACTGCTGAAATTAATACTCGATAGGAAGAAAAACCAGCAGTATTCAGGATCTTTAGATTAAAGCCCCAGTTACACTACTCACTACTCTGGACATTATCAAGATATTTTTTCCTGCTTCTAAAATATACTGTGGTTTATTAGTGCATCTTTCAATAGAGATGCACTAATAAAACAGACAGATAATGGATTGAACCCATTTCCCCTGACATAAAAAAATACTTAAAAATTTCTTTTGTTCCCCCCTATTTTGTATTAAATGCATTTTTCTAAACAAAAAAAAAAAGAAAAGAAAGAAATCTCACTATTTTCCATCTATGAATGTACCAACAGGATGTACTTTGAGGCGTAATGTTTGAACTTAATACAAACTAGATAAAGGTCAACGACATATGCTTCGAAGTTTAATTTTATAATGTCTTTATTTTCAGATAGGTGCCGCATATTCTCTTTATTTTTTATGCTACATTGCAAATTAGCAAAATTGATTTGAATTGAATGAAAATCAAATTTTGAAGGTGAAACTTCAAAGAAAAACAGAAGATGGTCTCAGTCCATCATTTGAGATGATGTGCCTCACTGATTCATCTCTAAATGTAGTTCCTGTTCTCTTTCGTTTCAGTCTTTTAAACGTTTTCGTTTACCTCTGGCATTCAGTTGAGACAGTTACGGTGAAGGACAAATAAAAACCTATAAAAATGGCTCCATTATTGTTGTGGTTACGAGCTAAGTGGGCTTGCAAAGTGGGCAAGCTCTGTTTCTAATAATCTCCAGGTTTCCAGACAACACCTAGAATTCACCGTAAACAGAGTTTTTTAAGAGAATCAAAAAAACTTAGGTGGAGGGAAAAAAATGTGGTGAAAAATCTTAATTTTGCAAAAGTATCTGTGTTTGGACATGCTGTAAGACTGAAGATTCTCAACATCTATACTTGGAAGTCCGAAAAGTGAAATGTCCTGACTTGGTGTCTCAATAACAGTGTTTCTTATTGATACAGTTAGGGTCACTGAGTGCATTTAACTCCTAAACTTCAACATCATCACGCCTGAATAACAGCTGCCAGTAGAGTCATGGCAAAGCCGAGTCAACATGTCTGCAGTGTGTAATTATTGAAAGAAAAATCACTACTTTTAATGTCTTTAAGTAGCTCTTTTCAGGACCCGGCAATTGCAGAGATTTGTTTAATACCGCCAATTTGATTACACATAAATGGTTTAAAAACTTAAATATTTGGCTGAATACAATGGGTTTACTCAGCTGAATCAGACTAAGGCACAGCTGAAGTAAAACACTTCAAATGGCTTTCAACTCACAGCACTTTGTTTTTCATTACCTGCCAGATGCTACACATCTAAAGCCAGATGTTTGATCTAAGCCACGACCCATCATCGCTGTGGTTTGGTGCAAAAACTGCCGTTCAAGTTCTCCTTTTTTTACAGATTCAGTTTCTTCAAAACATTCTGGACGTTTGCACGCAAAATACTTACCTGGTGGAATTTAATTTTTGGTATGTTCCACAATTTATTAGACAACAATTCTGATTCATGTGGTAAAGGAATATTTTGCTGCATTGACTGACTGAAGTCAGGTGTTTCTTTATCCCCCGACTTTACCAGTTTACATGCCAACAACTTCAGCAAATAAAGTGATAAGTGTATTGTTTTGTGTTTGCTTTTTTACAGCTTCAAATTTCTTATCAACCTTAAACATTTAACTCAAAAACACCCTTGATAACAGCCCATGCGCCCCTACCACCTGGCCAAATAGGTTTTCTGGGGAAAACCCTGAGCCTTCTCTCATAGGAGAGGAAAAGGAGACAGTGGCTAATTTTCAGACCTTTGTGGAGGCAAAGGTCTCCACAAACCGATCTGTGATTGATCGTTGGTCAATCACAGAACTCCCAAAATTAGAGCTGATGTAAAGGAATATTTTTGTAATAGAGTACTCTATAGAACAGGGGTCTCAAACTCCAGTCCTCGAGGGCCGCAGTCCTGCAGTTTTTAGATGTGCCACAGGTACAAAACACTGGAATGAAATGGCTTAATTACCTCCACCTTGTGTAGATCAGTTCTCCAGAGCCTTAATTATTCTATTCAGGTGGTGCAGCAGAGGCACATCTAAAAGTTGCAGGACTGCGGCCCTCGAGGACTGGAGTTTGAGACCCCTGCTATAGAATATATTTTCAATTAATCAAGGAATTGATAATCAATAATTCCCAATTCAACACCATGCTGCAAGCACTTCACAACAATTCATAAGTGGAAATAAGAGCGCTGTGCTCCACAAACAATTATCTGGGCGGAACATGGCGCGCCACATAATAAAATATAGTTTAATGAAGCTTTGAAGCAGATTAATTTTCCTCGAGGAGTTTTAATAATCCAGGTCGCTGTCGTCCTCTCTGCCGGCGGACTCATCCGATTCCCGCTCAGCGTAGCTAGCATCTCCCCACGAGCAGTGACGGGACTTGGGGGGCCATCGCGCCGCCTAGCGCCAGCCTTGGAAAAGGCTAGCCTCCGCCTCCTCTCCTCCAGCGGGAGGAGAGCACAGGAGCGGCAAGAGGGCTGAGGCGTCAGGGCGAGGTCGGCGTGCCGGGGGCCAAAGCATCCCTCATAGATCCGGTGCGGATGGTACCGCTAGAAAGCATCTTTGCTCTGAAGACAGCGCTATCTTACGCTGAAGAAAAAGAGGGAGCCATTTGTCCAGTAGGTGGGACTGGACTAAGCTTTTTTCAGCTTTAAGGATAGCAATAGCCTTAAAGGGCAAAGCCAATACGAAATAGAACTGTAGTACAGCCCTTGTAAAAACATCAGAGCCGGCCCGAAGCATAAGCAAACACCAGGCAAACACCTAAGAAGCCGCTTAGGGCCCCAAGTCCACTGAGGGTCTCCCTCAGTGGAGCTGATCACCAAGGTTAGAGGGTTAGGGTTAGGGTTGTTTTTACAATAATTATAATTATTTTTATTGAAAAAAATAAAAAAATAATAAATTGCTCTTGGGGGGCCCCTGGTGACGGCTGTAGGTACCGCACGCTTCGCCTGTAACATGAGCTGCAGTGCAACAGCAGTGGGCATCCAAACGTCTAAAGCTCCGGTCAGAAGTAAAGTAAAGGATTTATCCTTCAGGGAGGGAGAAAAGAAAGAAGAATAGAAAAAAAGCCAAGATAAAGGTTTGTTTTAATGTGCCTTGGTAATGTCATGTAATGTAAAAGATTTGTAAAGCTATAGCTGGATAGCGACCTGGGATGGTCCAGTTCAACAGCCATACATTTTTGCTCGGGTCTTTGTGTTTGTGTGAAACTGAGTTTTAACTTTAAATGAGTTGATTCTCCTGCTTGGCTCTGTATATTTCTGTATTTTTGGCTTTAAAACAGCGTGTTTGATAACAATAATTAAAACTTCTCAATCTTTGACATTGTCTAGCATAATGTTTTTACGTCAGGCTACATAGATGCTACATCGATGAGCTGCTCTATGCTGTAGTTGGGGATTTGTTGTTTGCTGCTGCGCATAATCATCTGTGTGCACATTGTTTTTACATCATTTTCTAAGTAATGTGAAACTTCAGTTAAAATCATTTGAAGGCTCAGAATCAACCTGGTACCGGTACCATTCCACAGAAAGACTCACCTGGATAAACAGAAGCTTATGAATGATTCAAAGAAAATGCTGCATAGGATGCTGGTTAGGCAGAGAGATCGCTGTCCCAATGCATGCAGGATCATATACATCACAGTCTTGTTTTCCACAGAAAGGAATGAATACAAAGAATCAGCAGACGATGAAGCTTAGTTTATTCGGTTAAGATGGTGAAAAAAATCTTGATACCCCAGGAAGTTGAACAGGTTTAGAAAATACTTCTGGTGCTGAGGTCCCTCTGAAGTCCAACAGCAAATACAGCAATATTCAAACACATTCCCACACAAGGATGTGTGATATTCTCAACAGTCCACTGGAATGTAAACCTACAGACTCCCACACTACTCTGCCCTCATGCTTTCTACGCTGAACGCCTCTCCATGTTGACGTTCCATGGTTTGAACAAGTCCCAGGCTAAAACGCTTTCCAACAGATGGAGAGTTTGGGCAGCGCTGGCCAGACTTCCACTGGACTGTGAATCCTCAAGCAGCACAGTGGACCTGCTGTTAGTGTCACGAGTGTAGAGAATAGACTCAGCGGGTCAGGAAAAATCTGAGTAAAAAGACTCTCGCCCTGCAGCTGGTGAGCAAATATTTGGAACACGCGAGAGAAAATTACGGAGTCATTACTGCGATATGAAAATGATTTTCGTAAGAATGGTGCTGTCCAAACATTTCCTTGAAGAGCGGATTGCGAATTGGAATGTGTGATTGGATCTGACTCTCACAGGGGCGTATTGATGAACGACCGACCGACCCGTCACTGTTGTCATGTTTCGCATCAGCTCGGCAAGAACGTTCCGAAACGACAGAAGGCGCTTAGCATTAAACATGTTTCGCTCATTTCTAGAAATTTTTCCTGTATGCTTGTTACAAACTAATGACGCATGCTCTCTGTTTATGAAATATTCAATACTGGCTGCCGGTTAATTTCAGCTTCTTTTTAAAAAAATTTTATAACTCAGATAATAATATTGCCATAAAATGTTTTTTTAGTCTCTTGCAATTTCACCAAATGTTCCAAACAATGTGACAAAAAAACTTTTTAAAATGCAGCATTAATCACACTGACTGTTGATCTGCGTTTGTGTGTTATGCAGCAGTTACTGTGCAAAAAGAAGAGTCCCTGAGGTTCCCAAACCAAACCCCTTCTTTCTGTGACTACACCCTGAGATCCCGACAACAAAATACAGCAAACAAGATCAAAGACGGGGGATGGAGTTCAAACATTTTCTTCATTTGTTTTTGATAGTTATGCTATAAAACATTTTGTGTCTTAATGAAAAATGTAATGTGTGAAGCTGTGAAAAATGTCATTACTACAACTACTAACGTTACCAGTTATTGTGATGTAGCATTTTCACACCAGTGCACAAGTGTTACGTAGCAGGAGTGGCGAATCAGTGGTGCATCATTGTTAAAAGATAATCAGACAGCTTGCACAAATTTCATGCACATATTCAATAAAGGGATGCAAGATATTGTGCATTATATTGCGATGAAGTCAGCAGTATGGTTGTTTCTTTAAAGATATTAAAAGAGTAGTGAAATATATATATAATATCAGTAAATATCGGTTATCAGCCATAGGGACAATATCAATATCCAGTACTGGTCCAAATTTTCATATCGGTGCATCCCTAATTCAATGTTAAAGTCTTCAGGCAAAATTAATTTTTTTAGAAACGCAAAAGCAATGTGACTTTTTGAAACAAAAAGCTTGTTTTTGCTATTCGGACTATAGAAATTTTATTTGGATTTTTAAAAAAAGAATATTCATTTACATTTCACACATTTTTAATAGGGATTTCAAGCCTAAGAATAGGTTTGTACCCATGACATTTTTTTGGCAAATCACTAATAAAGTCTGACCTGCCGATTTAGATTTTGGCCAGTATGGATTCATTTTTGTCTTAAATGTTACTAAATAATAAGACAGTCGCTAAGTTAGCAATAGTCGGGTGACTGTTGGTAACCGAACATGTTCAGACATGAACAGGTCTGTCAGGCAGCTCTCTCTCACAGCAGAGCAGCAAAAGGGAACTGCAGATTATTTTCAGACCTTTGTTAAGCTACATAAGATCGGTTTCTCTTGCCAGCGTCGGCCGATTGTTGATCTTATAAAATTAAAGAAATTGGGGCCAGTTTATTGGTGCAAGTCTACTTAAAAACCACAGTGGAGGGTCACAAGTTGCAACAAACTAGTGGTAAAACTGGGATCTGGACTTCACCGTAAAAGCCATATTATGTAATTTTGGCCATATTGTCCAGATTTTATTTCCACCCCAGACAACAACAAAATTGTGGATTATTATAAGCTTTCTATGCTCCTCCATCAACTTAAAAAGATCCAACTAAAAATCCTTGTGTATTTTACAGGAAATAATGACAAATAGTGGCACGAGTGATTAAGAACAAAAACAATTATTTCTAAATGTGGAAGTTTTTCCCCATCGAGTAAATTTAAAAAGTTAAATTAAAGGTTGGATCTTTTGTCATTAAAAAGTGTGAAGCTATGTTACGTTAAAGAAAAATATATATTTTTTTTAACACTTTTTAAGCATCTTTCTCAGAAGTGCCAATAAATATATATGAACTCCAGAAAAAGTCTTACTTGTTCATGAGGTCGAAGCCTTGGTCTGACAGCAGCGCTCCAAAGCGCTTTCTCAAGTTATTGTAGGGATACTCTGTGAAGCTCATCTTCTTCACAGCAGGTAACTCGCTGTAGCCAGGCCAGATCTTCTCACTGGGTGATCCCAAATCCTGCAGTCAACACAAACACGAACACACACGTCAACTGCTGTACTTGCATAAAATTGATATTGTTAGTTAGAGAACAATTTCCCTCCTGGGAAAAATGAAGCACGCATTTTTAATTTGTTAGTCGTAAAATAGGAGGCATCAATAGACGCAAACAGGGCAATATTACTTTACAGTATGTGAATCACTAAAACATGGAAGGCCTTTTGGTCTAGTCAGCCGTCTGCCAACAGCTCCCCCCTGAGAAAAACTGTTGAACTACGTTCTTAATCCTCTTAACACTACATTAAATTCATAGGCAGTAAACATGGTAATTTTGCTCTTCACAGTTATAATTTAGCTTAAATTTGATGGGCAAATGATGGTATTCACCTTGTAAATCTTGTTAATTTGGTCAATTTCAGATTTTCCAGGGAAAAGAGGTTTCTGGGTGAGGAGCTCGCCAAATATGCAGCCCACTGACCACATGTCCACAGCTGTAGAGTACTCCTGTGGAGAGAAGAACAAACACGGTGGTAATTCACAGAAGTCATCATCCCTCCCACCTCCCCCTGCAAGAAAAGAGAAAGACTGTGGATGTTCTCCAATAGCTTTCTGGGCCTCTGCCGTCTGGCTGAAACAAAGCCTGTGCTCTACAACTCCTGCAACAACTTGCGGTATTTGGTGGCTTACAAGCCAAATGCTTCACAGATGTTGTCTTTTAATGGAAATACATCTCTGAGACCAACAGTCCAGATGATGCAATCAGTCTGAAAAAAAAGTTCATCACCTTTGTGTCTGGAACGTCAGCTGCTGCTTAGGTATTTCATCTGACATCCCCTTTGAGGTTTGCAAAACTTGAGATCTCACCTTGGCTCCGAGCAGCAGATCCGGAGATCGGTACCACAGAGTCACCACAACAGGGGTGTACTGCTTCAGGGGTGAGCCGTACTCCCGCGCCAAACCAAAGTCTCCAATCTAGAGAACAGGACAAAACAAGGGAAACCGTAAGACCTCAATGTTTTTGTTGGCAAAGGGATTCATGTCTTCGGAAGATTTCCCCAAACACGTCTATATAAAGTTTCTCGAATCAAGTACTAACCAGCTGTTTTGTAAAATATCAAGCTGGGTAAAATTTAAAGCTGACAGGTGTCTACGCAATTTTTTTTCGACTTGGAGATTGGCTTTTTATTTCTTTCAACTATGTTTTCCCAATGGAACTTCTTTTCCTGGAACTTTTTAATTTACCCTGGCTGTTTCTCGTGCAATTTTCCACTGCAGGTTACCAAACAGAGACATTTGTGTAAATTATGTCTGCAGATGCTAGGCTGCAGCAATTTTAACGAACGTCAAGGTCAAGCTACGAATGTGTGGGGCAGAGACTCCTGTGATGAAAATAAAATGTAATAAGCTCAGCAATAAAACTATAAATGATGACTAGGTGGTTAATTAATGCATAGTCACTATAAAGTCTACAGAAAGATTAACTGCAAAAACTTCAAAAGGGACTTTGACACCTCGTAAGCAAGAAAGAAGTGGTAGAGTTGAGATTCTTTCAAAGCGGTTGCACTCTGAATCTAGGAATGCACCACTTTTTTCACTTCTGATACCAAATCCGATATCTGAGGTTCAGGATCAGCCGATGCCGATCCAATGGAGAAAAATAGTGCTGAATTGACTTAAAACATTTCTTATAAATATAAAAAATTGGGAGGGGAGGGAGTTGGGGGGAGCGGTTTGCATTGGCCACTGTTCATATTCAGATTTCAGTTGATGGCAGGGGGGCAGAGGGGCCAGCCCCCCCACAAGATGCCGCTCTGGGCAATTGTCCATGTCGTATGTACCATTTCTATGGAGTTTATATAGTGAGGCGGCAGTGGCTTGCACTCATCCCAACAAGCAAACAGTGTAATTTGTTCATGTGAACTTTCTAGGTCATACACGTAGACACGCGGGCCACCAATACTGCACAAGAAAGTTGAAAATTGTTCAACTTTTGTCGTCATTTCACTGCCGTGTCCCATGTATTGGGTTCAGCTTGAGTGGAGGAAAACTGAGGTTTTTAACTCCCCAGGTGTTGAGCCGTTACCATGGAAGCAAGAGAGGAGGAGTAACTCCAGAGTGAAGCTTTTTGTCATCCACTCTCTTTGATAGAAAGAGAGAGAGACACGACAAAAACAAGCAAGCATAATTATCACCCTCATTTTCTTATCGAGCTCATTTTAATAGATTCATTGTTTATCATGACAAGCCTAATTTTAAGTATAATTACTTAACTTATATAAAGTTTTAACAAGGCTGCACAGTGGCACAGTTGGTAGAGCTGCTGCCTTGCAGCAAGAAGGTCCTGGGTTCGATTCCCGGCCCGGGGTCTTTCTGCATGGAGTTTGATTCTCAGACTTTCCCACCTCTTGTTATATTTGCATGGCATGCGGTAATTGTCACAGTCGCCTTCTCTACCTTTTATTCTACACAGAGGTCATTAACCGATCACACACACACACACACACACACACAAAAACATACTTTAGCTTACAGTTTCTGGGTCAGCTTACCTTGAGGATTCCCTTGTGGCTCAGCAGCAGATTAGACGTCTTCAGATCCCGATGAAGAATCCAGTTGTCATGGAGATGTCGGACTCCTCGAAGGAGCTGAAGCATTAGAGTCTTTATTTCTCCTAAAAGAAAAAGCTTTGCATAAGCTTCTAATAATTGCTTGCTAGTTAATAGCCTTTTTACGTCACAAAAAAGTCAGAATGAATTTTTCTCTACTTTTACAAAAAGAAGAAAAAACTAAATAATGCCACAATACCAGGCAAGAAAGGCTGCTTCATGGTTTCCATCAGACTCTTCAGGTCATGCTCTACGTAGTTCATTACGATATAGATCTTATCCATATTGCTTCCAACAACAATTTCCTGACAACAATGCAAAAAAGAAACAAATAGGTCATTCTAGAAAAAAAGCCAAACAGCAAATGTTATTCACCCAAACATATTGTCAAGTTGTCTCACCCTGACTGTGACGATATTTGGATGTTGGGCTTTCAGAATAGTGTTAATCTCTCTTAAAGACGTGATGGGAAAGCCTTCCTTCTCCTTCTCCATCTTCAACCTTTTTAAGGCAACAATCTCATCTGCAAATATAAAATTCATCTAGAAAAAGCACATAAAAAAAAAACACAAAATCAAAACATAAACAGGAGTCTATTTATATACCAGTCTTCTTGTCCTTGGCTCTGTACACCACTCCGTAGGTTCCCTCCTCTATCCGGTTCAGGCACTGAAACTCTTCAACGCTCCGGCAACCCTGAAAAAAATTTCATTCCAAATAATCAAACTTTTAAAGGTTTATTCAGTTAAGGTAAAGATGCATTTTCTTTTCTCTAAAGCATCACCTTGTGGTTAATAGAGTGACTGAAGGGAGACTAAACAGTCTGTCATCATGACACAATCATTTCTTCTGATACAAGGCTAAATTTAAGTGCTTATTAAATCTGTGTGAATAAAAGAGCTAAGACCTTTATTGACAGAATTTCCTTAACTCACAAAACTGAAACCTATGTGAACATAATCAAGAGGAAACAATGCAAAATGAAACTGAAACAAAAAAAAAGAAACATTTCAATACTCCACTATTGCCAAAAAAAACACAAGTTCACAATTGTAGTGGTTCCATTTAATCAAAATGACATTTATTTTTAAATATATATCACAAATCTTTTTCAACTATTTAAAACAACCTTCAATACGCTCTTTAAAAAGCGGGCTATTATTGTTACAGGTTAATTTTCTAAACTGTAGAAAAGTAATTGTTAGGGATACTCAACATTGGTCCAGATGTCAATATCTGATAGTAATACTGCTGTTATGGTCATTATTTATCAATATTTTATTTGATAGAATGTTTTATTTGATTACTTGATTAATTGTCAGAAAAATCAATAGAATACTCGATTACTAAAATAATTGTTTACAACAGTCCTAATCCTGATACACTGGTGGAGCTGTTTTCAGTCAGTTGCCATGGCAATGAGTGTGCATGTAGGGTAGCCGACACACGGAGTTAGAAAAAAGAAGAATACAAGTGGTTTTGAGTTATTCTTCAACGATTCTTCTGCGTTATTTTTCCATTTGTTGTGGTGCATTGCACTAAATTAATAACACCTACATCTCCAGGCTTTATTTAGTGAACAGAACTGTTCTACCAAGGTAGCAAGACTATGGATGGTATGTAAAAGAATCGTCTTTTTGCCCTTCCCCTTTATGCATATGCTCGAAATTTCCAAATGTAAGTAACATGCAACGCGTCTATATTTGTAGAGCTAATACTTGCCTGCAAAGCCGGCAGATATTTAGGAAGCTCCTTCTTCAGCTCCACAGGTGAAACTGGCGGGGACTCTGGAATGTAGTTCTCCTCAGGGGTGGGCGAGCGGGAGTGAGTTTGGGATTGAGGGGTGGGGTCACCCTCTCTACCTTCCTCTTCGTCGTCCTCCTCTTCGTCGTCCTCCTCTTCCTCGCCGGTCTCCTCAGAATCGTGGTCAAAACGGGATTCTGGAACTGCGACAGCAAGAGTGAAGTCAGTTAAAATGGTTTGATTAAGTTTGTTTGATGAGGGCCATGAATTCAGAAACTACACGATTAATGTTGTGATTCTGTAGCTGAATTTTTCTTTTTTTCTTTTTTCTTATGGCAAATGCTATTAAAGTCCAATCTAACAATGTTTTGTACTGATTGTATTAAAAACAACAATCTAATAAATCAATAAAACAGTTATTTTTTTTCTGTACAACAAACAAAAGAATATCACTTTGTGTATGTATTTTTATTCTTTTATTTGGTTTAAAAATTTTAATTTAATATTTAAATTTCATGGCACACAAATTGATCTGACATATCAAACTTACTGAGGCATTTTAAAATGATCGGTGCAACAATCAGTTATAAAACTCCACTCCTAATCTAATAACGAGTTTGAGTTTGAGCAAACCATGCCGCTAATTTGTATCAATTATCTTCTGTTTTTAGCTGCAAAGCTTGCAAAGGTGTAGCATAAGCTGTGAAGATTATTATTTTTGCTTATCCAGTTAATTGTTTTTCAAGAGATTTAGAACCAGACTGAGTGTCACAGAAAGCAGCTGAAAGAAAAACGAATCATTACATTTTATGACGTTAACGCGCTAAATTTACAAACTTCTTTAACTCAACCCCTAATCTCTGCACGCATAAGATTAACTGCAACCACATTGAGAAGTCAAATATGAATATGATGAACACAAAAATTAAATTCTGATAAATATTTAGGAACAGATTATAAAGCAATGAGAGCGATGGTTATGCAGATATCTGGAAGAAACTGAACAGTTGGGACAAAGTGTTTGGTGCCATCAAAAAAATACACAGGACCTCATTGGTGAGTAAATTCAGCAGAAAACGGAATTTGAGATTTATTTTACGGCATCTCAAGCATTTCAATGAAGAATAAGACTGTATTAGAAATGGCTTCTCTTAATCAACTACAAAGAAATGGACTTAAAAGCTAGAAGCACCTGAAAAGAAACGACTAAGAAGCTGTCAGCTGAAGATGACCAGCATTTGAGAAATAAGAAAAATGTTTTCATTTCACTATAAATCTTGTCAATTTCACAAAAATGCCAGTGTCCGACAGCTCATGAATCCGGGCTTCACCAACCTGCAGGTATGTGCTTTCCATTTTCTCTCTCTTCCTCAGCGTCTTCCTCTGACTGCTCTTCCTCACTCACATCCTCTAAATGGGGAAAAGGTCATGTTTTTATTATTATTATTAGGCGTGAGCGACATTTAGAAACAGAAAAACAACACATTTTACCTGCACTCTGCTCAGACCGTCCTGATGCTGAAACAGACTCTCCTTCGTCTTCCTCTTCCTCCTCCTCCCCCTCACTCTGGCTACTGGACTGATCCTCTCCTTCCTCTTCATCCTCCTCCTCAGAGCCTGACCCTGATGCTAAGCAAGACAAAGAGAATTTGACTGTGGAAAAAGAAAATCAATGAAGCTGGAAAGGTAAAAAATTATCAACTTATAGTGTAGAAAGAGGCACGATGCAGCTAATCTGAATTTTTATAACTGTAAAAGGGATAAAAGTCGAATTTCCTTCAAAAGTATTTGGGTTGCAACACTAGTCAACATGAGTTTAAACCTTTATGGTCACTGTTAAGTGCAGCTCCACATTACCAATGGAGGATTCTGCCGTGCTGGTCTTCCTTTCAACATCGCTAATGTCTTGGAGGTCTGCAAGCAGATCTTGAACATCTGGCCGCTCCTCTTTTGATGCTGAATACATTTTTAGAAAATGACTATAACAACAACTGACATAGAAATGATCTGAAGAAGGACACAGGTTATACGTTAAACCCTCACCTGGAATTTTCCGTGACTCGCTGTGCTCTGACCGGTCCCGGGATCCACGAGCCGGACTGCGACTGCGCTGAGCTTGTTTTGACTTGTCGTCGTACTCGTCGGGTAGCATGCGATGGTGAGACGGTACTGTGAATGACAGCGCCTCAGATTCAAAGGAGAGCTTTGCGAATTTACAGCGTTCTATAATGATATCATTTGAAACTGATAAGTCCTTTCTGTTAATAGAGATGCACAAATAAATTGGCTATGGACCTAAAGCTGAGAATTTCCAACTTGATCGGAAACTCTGTCATTGAGCCTGTAATGTCACTTTTGGTTCCAATATAAATAATTTACTTTTCAAACAAAAATGCATGAAATTTTAAGTTCAATGCAGTCAGTCACAAGAGCAGATAAAAAGGGGAAATCATAATCTCCTCCAGTTTGTATTGACAAGCCAAAATTTAATCACAGATTGAAAAATCTGTCACGACACTCACTGATAAATGTATTTAGCGTAACCCATCAGGATTAGAACTGTCAAATGATATCAATTTATATGCAGTTAAAACATTGTTGAATGTAATCGTAACATTGGTAATGTATTATTTCTTCCAATATTGTGGTATTTAGCAAAAAGAAATAATTTAGGTAATTTAACAACAGACGTTTGGTCTGATTTAAAAGTGCATATCTCTTTATATTTGGTATATTTAAGCTTCTGATTTACGGTATATGATTTCATCCCACTGAATACAGAACATCATTCAATAAGCAAGGCAGAATGTAAAAAAATATATCTTTTGTAAAGACTAACTTTCTCGTCGACTCCCTCTCTCTTTGTGTCGATCGTCCACCCTTCGCTCTCTCTCTTTAAATTCCCGTTGCTCTTTCTGTTGCTCACGAATCTTCCGGTCTCGTTCGCGCTGGCGCTCCTGCTGCTCCAGACGGTCTCTGTTGTCAAAAACATCAAACAAGAAGCAGATTGTTTACACCAGCAAAAAGATTAAGAAACTCTGCCATATCATCCAAATGTTTTATGTGTTTCTGGTTTAGATGCTTTTAGAGAATAAATGCACAACTACAGCAAAACTTAAGGATGGGCAATATGTCAAATATATTTGTGCAATAAACCCTGATTTAATGACAATTTCAAGACATAAAAGCACAACTGTTAAGATAACGGCCTAATGGAGCACTTTGGTAGAGATTTTGATCATTTGCATAATTTTCATAAGTTGCAACCAGCACAACTGATATTTAATTTGAACACTGGCATATTTACACCGTGTCTAAAATGGTTTTGCCAAATTCAAAATGATTTATTATAATTTAAAATGTAAAACAACACCAGTACTCAGGTAAGGTGCACTGTTACTATGTAATATCTATGTACTATCTACTACTTAATAGCCCACATTTTGATCATTACGTATATTTATCACAGATATTATTGAACTTAATTATAAATGTCACAATTATTACTATTATTAGAAGTAGAATTTTTATATTCTTCTCAAGTTGATCACTCTCTCACCAAACCACTCACATATTTTTGGTCTATCAAAATAAAATACAATGTTTCAACCCAAACAATAAAGTAAGTCTTTTTAATCAGTTGCAAATATGATATTTTAAGTCACTGTTAAGGTCTGCTGCAGTGACACTGTGTGAAATTAGATCTAAACCCTGCTGTAATTATTTTAACTGTCGTGCTGAGTAGAAGCACGTTGTTCACAAAACCTCACAAATCAACAACAAGTTCAACAGACTAACCAGACCACTGAGGAGCTAGCAAACAACCACCTAAATGTTTACTTACTTAGCATTATCCGCTACACACCTAGGAACAGCTGGAGGAGGGGAGTGTTCTTGGAGTTTTCTTCTGTGTGTAATGAGGACAAAATAGCTTCAATTGCATTTGGTGGACAATCAGAAACACCTGAGTCTGTAGTAGCACCGTACCTGAATATGGCTTTAAAGGTAATTTCACTCTCAAACTGTTAAAACTGACTTGTTTGGATATCAAACGGGTACCATGGTTCACATGGAAAACCAGTAGTCATTTCATTCCTGCCACATAAAAGTTCATTTATGAAGCTGAAGGAAACGGACAAAACAGAAACTGATGTATCTGAGCAAAAGCGTAAACCCTCAGGACCTGCGCCCTATGAGCCCGCCAGATCTCTGCTTTGGTAAATCTTCAACAGGCTGTAGTTGTTTAAGATGTAATATTGTCATATCGCCCACCCCAAAGTTTAACATATTGTTAAAAGATAACTACATTTATAAAATCCATTACATCCATAGATGCTGGGGTGGTTACATTTAAAACCATATTGGCTTTACTACCATGAAATGAATCGATAACTAACATTAACGCTCACCTCTCTCTGCGAGAATGAGCTCTGGCTTGTTCTCTTCGTTTCTGCCTCTCCCAGTCTCTGCGTGCTTTGTCTTCCTCCCATCGCCGCTTCTGGCGATCGCTGTCTCGCTCCTTTTCTTTGTCTTTGGCTCGTACATGTTTACCTCCAGCTTTTATCATAATCAAAGGAGGGAAATAAAAGCAAAAGAAATGATCAAAATTTTGGTAAAACACTCTGTCAATCACGTTCCTGTGTGCGTAATCGATCAAACATCTCACCGCCTTCAGCAGAGTGACTGCGGTGACGTCTTTTATCTTTTCTCTTCTCCTCCTTTCGGTGATGCGTTTTGTCCTTCCTCGCAACCTGCTGTGGGGGCTTGATCGCTAGTGACTCGTCTTCCTCTCCTCTACCAGAAATATAACACAAACACTGTTAGATTTCACTAATGACCGTTACTAATTAACACATCTGTATCATGATATAATCTACCTGTCCTCTGTCGAGTCCTCCCGTACGTACGGGGAATTACGAATTGTTATTTCCATTCTTTGATCTCGTAGTTCTCCTTCCTCCGGAGTGTCTCGTTTCGGTTCCCGATCATTCGTCTGTGGAACAACGCCCTGTGAGAACTGCGTAAAACGAGACGACATTTATTAGTGTCTGAAATCCAAAACCTTATCAATATCAAGTGACAACAGCTAAATATTAGAGCAAGCTCAAATCAGAAACAACCACATTTAAAATACACCTACAAAACTCAGTTAGCTTTTTGGGCTTTTTTGTGTTACAATTGTTAAGAAAGAAAAAACCAATAAATGCTGATTTGACACAAAAAGTGACAAATTAAAAATATCTCTGAAAATGAAATTGTAATTTAGTTTATTAAGCATGCATGTTTTACATCGTTACAATATTTATGTTTTTCCTCAAAGGCACTTTACATTTTTCTGGCGCTTAATAACAGTTTTCTCTTCTAATTCTCGTCGACGTTTTTTTTCCTGCAAGATTTCGTCAAGAGTTTTTACTTTCCAGGTCTCCTTTTCGTCCCCCATCAGCATCCACAGTCCACCACCTGATTCACATGACAAAGAGACGTACACAAAGATTTATCACAGCATTGGTGTTGCAGATTTCTCTTCTCAAGAGGCATTGTTTTTAAAGTGATTCATGTGTGACGTTACTGCAACCTTTTTGAGTTGTATTCTCATGTTAAAACCATTCAGTGTTTAGGTACACAAAACACTAATAATATACAGTACTGTTCATACGTAAGCGGCATATGAACTCAACACGCTGTACAGTTGTAAATCAGGGGGCTCGTTTCCAACTTACAGTGCTAGTTAGCATTGCCACAGCCGTGTTATAAGCAGGGTTATATAGCGAAGCCAGTAAAATAGCTTAAAACCTTAAACTCTATGACGAATTTATTAAGCTGTACGCAGCGTATAAACTCACAAATTGCAAAGAGTAACATAGCAGCATGTTAAACTTTTAAATGCTATTTTAAGTTTTATGTTTGACAGAAACGCTACCACGGTACTAGCATTAGCAAACTTTAGCGTAAGCTAGCATGTGAGACCGTTGCTAAAGAAATTCTGCAGGTTAAACTAAATGTTTTACAAAGAAATAAATATCCCAGTTCTTATACATTTTAACTGGCGTGTGTGTAGCAGTTTTGATATCTTAAAATAAAGTTGTGAATGCAGAGCTTGATTAAAATAATCGCTGAGAAAATAAAATACCCAAACACACCTGAAAATGCGCAGCGGAAGTTTAATCGCGTCACAAACGTTCACACTGCTTCCGGTGTGAAACAAAGCCTTCCTGTGAATAATTAATTAGCACATCTAATCCAATGAAATTTTACGAAATTCAAGAAATCTTTTGTTCCATTTCAAAAAAAACTATCACTGCCCCTTATGTTATATCATATCACGTCATACTCAAAGTATAAACTGAAATACAGTTAGCATTTTCCCCTATACACAATTAATAACTAACCAATAATAATTAATAATATTAAAACCTTACGGTCTGTTAATAAAATCATAAGGCAAAACATTCAAGTCTTTCTCTACTTTCAATCTTTTAATTATATGTAAAAATGACCCTTGGCAGCTGTTATGCTTCATATGCCGTATTCTAGATCAAAAATGTTTTTGTTGACAAAATGAACAGCATGTATGCCAGGTGAGCTGTCAGGAACATATTTAATGCCTTTTTCCCCATGCTTTGCATTTCTTCGTGTCTGTTCAGGATGTGATCGAAGCCAGAATTTAAAATAGCAAGTAATAAACTGGGCTTATTACTGGGAAAGTGTTATAAAGTTAAAAAGAAGAACTAGAACAGCTCATAGATTTATGACAGGGTGGCCTCTGTGGACTTTGGTCAAAGTATGTCATTGAGACCAAGACAGTGCTTTCTTTTCAAGAATTTGAAAGAAGACTTTCCAGCTTGTTGTTGTCAGCCACAGGTAAGACTGACAGAGTTATTGTTTGACAGTAGTTTTGAAGGTAAGACTCTATACGAGGTTCCTTTTTTACTCGTCAAAGTAATCAGCCAACCTTACAGATATCAAACCTCATTTTAAATCAGATTCATTTCCTTACTAGGGCAAATATTGACTTGCATGTAACATCTTGCACTTCTCCTGTGTCTAGACTGACACTGAGGAGGACAAAAGTACACATAAACCCACTATAATAAAAGAAGAAGACACTTCCAATGGAGTCCAGCAGGGAGAGCAGCGTGCATTATGACCGCTGGAATGAGAGTAACATCAACATGAACGTAGAAGCTTCTGAGTCCACTGCAAGGAGGTGAGATGAAGATGAATCCCGAAAATCTATTTCACATGTAGGGAATAGTTTTCTCACACAGTCGAGTAATCAGCTAAACTGCTAGGTTCCTTAGATGGGGAGGCACAACAGTGAGGAAATATTTTAACCTTGTTTTCATAATACATTTATGTAAATAATTTCACCATTTTACAACCTTGGAAAATTCTCCAGACTTTTCTAAGGGTCTTTTTAGAGTAATGCTGCTTTTTACTTGTCTTCTCTACAGTCCTGTGTGACATGTCCATCTGTAAAATAAGTGAAGTTGATATGTGAAACACTGACTACAAAAACTATTTCCTGCATGATATCTATAACTGAGAAGGAAAAAACTAATGGGACGGAGCCTGGGAGCATGAATTAGTTGATCATTTACTCATCGAGATTGAAAAATCTTTCAACTGATAGCTCAGCAGGACTTTTAATATAAAAACTTCAGTATCCACCAAGGTGGAAATTAAATACCTAGGAACATTTCAATAAAATATTAGTCAACTGCCATTTGTACAATTTATTTCATATCAAGATTTTATAGTAAAAATATTTTGCAAATGACAAGGTTGAGTAAAATCAGCAGAACCTTAACTCTAATCTTTCATATCGGTGTGTAAAACTTTTGACCCAGTTTCACATACATAATTGTTTAATCCAACCCCATTGGAGGGTTTCAAAGTTCACAAATTAAAGTTTTATCATGATATTTTATGGTAATATTGTGATAATGATAAAATGATAATACAAACTATTTATTACTTCTCTGCTATATAACTGTAAGACTGTGATAGCATGACACATCAATCACAGCCTCAAAAGCACAAATACTGCCCTGGAAAACATATGCATTTGTAATACACTCAATGAGGACACTAGTCATCCAGATGTTTTTTCACAAACGTGATACAGACTTGGGTGTAAATGCTGGAATTTACCTCAGATTTCATAAAAATCTAGTGGATCAGCTTTGGGTTTTTTTTTTTATTAGATATGACCAGGTTAAGTCAGAGAGCATTCTAAAAATAATAATAATAATCATAATAATCATAAATGAATTAATTTAAAAGTTACATTTTGTATTTACCTTGGTGACCTGTGTCTGAAATTAAGATCTGAAACTTTCAAGTAGAGACAGGAAAGATGTGTAGGAGCTCAAGTATCTATTCTTTGCTATGATTATGTGACAGGTTGATGGTGTCAAACTACCTAAATGCTCAATTTAGAGTGGGTTGTTTGCTAAATTTCCTAAATACTGCATCTAGTTTACGTTTCTGATAATTTTAATGCATGAATTATTCAAAGATACAAGTCAATTGTATTACACAAACACAAAAACAGTCTTCTGAAAGTAGTCAGATGCTAGACATAAAAATTCTAATTAATTACTGAGCTCTATATTAGAATTTCTATGGTTCATAAACCCAGACCAGGAAGTAGGGAAGGCGACGCGCTTTTTTTTTTTTTTTTTGAGTAGATAACAGATTTTGAATAGCCATCTCAACAGTATTTTCAAATTCTGATTTATTTTTGAAATAATTCTGTTTAGTAACTTTATGATTGGTTTAATTCACAGGCTCCACAACAGACTGTGCACTGGAAACACTGGGATCGCGCTGAAGGCTGTTGGAGCGTTAGCTGCACTGGTGGGAATTTACGTCATAGGTTATGTGACAGGATACTATGTCCACCGGTGCCCATAGTAAAGAGTGTGTTTGAAATTTTGTGAAATTGCACATTGACCAAACCATAGTGCTGTCTGCAGAATACAGAATAATATATTTTTTTTCAAGAAATTGGAAAATTAAGAAAATTACAGAAAACGTTTTGATTGAAATGTTATCCCGATTGTCTGAATGTATTTCTTGGATTTAGCATGATGCACTTTTGACACTTTACTTGTAGTAAAGTGCGGTTAAAGCTCAAATAAGTAACTACTCATATGATTTCAAGAATAAAGGGCTTACATAAATGGTGAAGTGTGGCTGCATTTTTTAACATATAGTGTCAACAGATGCTAAACATTGCATTGTGTTCTGTTTATTGTGCTCATGAAACAAAACACAACAAAAGACTTCCCAAAATGTGAGAAAATAAAATACATTTGCCAACTGTTTCCTCTATTTGTACATTTTTAGAATTTCCAATCTGTCACTCATTTATAATCTGGCCATTGATTCCTTGTAGATTAGACTTTTGTTTCATTGTGGAAATGATGAGATTAGATTTATCTGCAACAACAGATACATTGTGCCAAAGTTAGCTTGTTAAAGGTCTCAAGCAACATGATCTTTATATCAGTACAGGAGAACTTTCATCACTCAGGATTTGAATGCACAGATATGATTACTGATCAAATAACTATAAGAAAGGTTGAAGAGCCATGAGTCACAACCGATCTCTAAATTAAGGTTTACAACAAAAATGGGAAGGAAAAATAACAAGTATTGTATTCTGTGTTGACCATTACCTTAATATTGAAATTATATCCACTCCACAAAAACACATGTTTGGATTTGTTTTGTTGCAAAAATCATTTTTCATAATCCTCATATGTGCCTAAATATACCTAGATTATTTATATGTGCTTGTGAGTCTAAAAGGTGCTTCCTTTTAGATTCACATTTTAGAGACAAACTAAAATAACTCAAGTTGTTTTAGATTAAACTCACATATAAATTAGGTAACAGTGCTTGCAAATGCATTTATACACCTTTTTCCTATGTTGTCACATTGCCATAATGTCAAACGTCACAAACGTCAATGTATTTTGTAGAAATCTTATACATAGGGCAACATAAAGCATAAAGCAGGAATTAATTGGAAAGTGAGAGGAAACTGATGCATGTTTTTAAAAATATTTTATATCATCTTTCTCTTTTTGCATTTACAGCTGCAAGCCTTTTGGAGTCTCAAAATATTGCATATCATTCTTTGCCCCAAAGACCAAGTTGAGTCAGAGAGGATGGATAACATCTTTGAAGTTAATTACATTTTCTAGTTTGCAACAGATTTCAATGGGATTTGGTTTCTGGTCTTTGACTAGAAACATGAATGTATTTTGTATGCTTAAAGTTGTTTTCCTGCTGGAAGCCAAACATTCACTCTAGTCTCAGTTCTTTATGTGACTGGTGAGACATTATCAAATCACCTAATTACTCAATGTAGAGTAGGTTGTTTGCTGAGTTTCCTAAATACAGCACCTGTTTTAAGTTTAGAATCATTTTAATGCTTGAATTATTCTTAGATCCAAGTTAATTGTATTACACAAACACAAAAGAGGTCTTTTGAAAGTAGCCGGATGCTAGACAGAAAAATTCTAATGAATTATTTAGTCCTATATAAGAAGTTTTATGATTCCAGACATAGCCGGAAGCAACGAAGACTCCGAGCTGAAAAAGAGAACAAAACAAACACCTTGGTGGGGTCGCCACTGCAGACAAAAGTACAAAGATCGAGTTACTTTGTTTTCGTCAGTGATTGCGTATGCATCTTCCCAATGAATTCCCCAGCTCAAGAAAAGTAATTCCACGTTACCATTTTTTAGTCCCTGTTTAAGTGTTGCTTTGACCATGTTCCAGTAGCAAATCAGGAACAAAATAAATGCATTTTTCAGTTTTTATACTCATGACCTGGAAAAAAATATTTTCTGCAACCCGAACTAACACTAACGTCTCCATTTTATGCAAACAAAGATACAAATAAATATATTCCCCATATACATATAAAAAGTGATTAATTGAGAAATAACTTTCATAGGTACAAATTAACCAATTAGTACCTACTTCAGCTTTCACTGTGTTGGCAGCCATATTGTATTTTGAAGTTGGGGTTGGTTAGAAACCCTCAGTGTTCATTCTTGGATTTCTAACTTCACTGGGCCTTTATGCTTATTGTTCAAACTTGGACAGTTTTAATTCATTCGTGTAGTTAAGTAGAATTAGCATATAGATAGGCATTCATATAATTAATATTAATGGTTGTAGTGATTGGAAAACTTTGCATTTAATGAGGTTGTATTTGTTTTAAAATACTTTTAACAATTGTATGAGTATTAGTCGTAGGAGGCAGATATTACGTAAATACGTTATTTTTAAAACGTTTTTTGATGGTAGAGCTGAACAAACGTGCGCCTTCTTTGAGGTCTTGCGTAATTGTAATTCACTTCCTGTATCTGTGGGGAACTCCGCCATGGTGACGTCACAGTTCTCAGACGTCGGAGGAGGAGGTGGTGGTGGTTTTAGAGGATCTCCGCTCAGCCAACTCCACGGCGTGTTTGAGAAAAATGAAACATGGATGAGGGGTTCACCGAAAGTCGGGGGGAAGCTGCCCATTGTGGGGTAAATAATTAAACGCACAGCACGATTTTGGTTTTATGTTATTATGCTTTGAGGACCTCCGTAATTCGGACGGGTTTCCCTGTAGAAGTTATCTCATCGCTGCTAAGTGTCAGTGACTCCCACGGGCCAACAATGTGGCTACAGCTAATGCTAGCGCGAAAAAACTTAGCTAGTCGAGTAACAATCGTCACCTACTGAGCTCACTCCATATCAGAGTTAATTAAGTGTGTCAGCCTGACTTGTTTAGCATTTTTGTTTAAACCGGATAAAACAGTTATGCAGTTCTTAACTAAGAATGATCAGCTAACGCGGCTAGAAGCAACTGCTAAGGCTAATGCTATCTAACGTAATGCTATGTTGCCTAGAGCCGAGTTGAAATTTTGACAGCTTATTTTGGGTAAATAAACACATGTCACTCAATTGCTTTCTATTTTCGGTTCCATTCAACAAATAAATCCCAAAAGTAATAACTGAAGAGATTTTAGACGGCGAGAAACAAGCTCTGTTCGTCAGACAAGAGTGAAACTGTTTTTTAAAATAATGAATTCAGAAAAGAATTGGATTTGTAAAAGTTACAATTAAGTCATTAATTTATGTTTAATAAAGTTATCAAAATTTCTACGCAGTTCTTGGACATGGAAAGAATGTTGAGTAAGTCCCTTATGTTGTCAAGTAGCCCTGAGCAGAAGCTACTCGCGTTACCAAACCGCTCCTTCACTTTTTTTTTCAATCTTAACTTTATTTTTTCAGTGTTTGATTACAAAAATAACATAAGAATTGTTGTAATCCTTAGTCTCTAACATGCATAGCCATGTGTGAGCAAGGCAAAAATAATGTTAGGCAGATTAACAGAATTTTTAACGGAGTTGCATCTCAAATTTTACAAATCAAATTTTATTACACCGCGTTTTAAATTATGTCAAGATCATTAATGTAGGTTAGACATTTTGAAATCAGATATGCTAGGCTAATAGCCATTGAATTTACCATTTAAGGTAAGTTTCTACATTTAGCTGAAGTTAACAAACCTATGTGACAACACTCTGTGAGGGTACTGTTAGATAATTGGTTTTCACAGATTTCCCCACCTTTACGCTATGCTCCCCTTTACTGTGCATTCACAATAACGCACTGTATAAAAAAATGTATTATCATGCTATCTGAAACAGAAAGAACACCTTTAACAGCACTTTATATGAGTGAAATATGTCCAATAAGTGAAGTCCAGTCATGATTTATAACAATTTGTTGATGCTGGTTGCTTAAAGCTACAGATCCAGTTGAGAACAGTATTGCCACACGATTATGGTGTTTCTCTACCAAAACAAAATCTTGTTTCATTTAGGTGTCCTGAAAGGTGGTGATAAATAAAATGCATTATTATTATTATTATTGTTATACTTTTCACACAACTGCAAGGAGTTTTTATTTGCAGAAACCCTAAAACGCAAAATACTTGTGCATGGGTTTGCCACAAGACGTGACATTCAACTTCATAATCACAGGTTGAGACTAACATCCATTTTTCAAGAGAGACCTGGGCATGAGAACATCAATCCACTGTGCTTCTCAATTTGTTTATATTTAGCTTCTAAGGAGAAAGGATTTTATGAAAGTAACGTTTAGAAATAGTTCCTCAAACGTCCTGACTGGATTTATTTTGGTCAAGGATGTGGTGAATTTTAATTTAGTGATTATGGTTGACAAGTATTTATTTTCAGAAGAATTTACAGCGGAACTTTGAACCGACACATACAAATGACTTGTCTTGTCTTTTTAGAAATAGGACAACATCCAACATCCAGCGACTCAAGACCTGAATGATGTTCCTGGCCCGCCAACCAAGCCGTTCACTGTTTGCCAAAGCTTGATCAAAAATGGTCCTGGTGGGAGGGAGGCTGCCATAAAACAAGTTTTAAAGACGTAAAACAGGGAGGAAAAAGGTGCGTATGGTATTATTTGTTTTAAAAAAAAAAGGGTTGTATTTTAATAAATCTTTTGTTAAATGTATTTCAGTCATTCAGGAGTGTATTTTTTAGCCATATGTAAAACAATAGTTGTTACAATTTTTCGCTTTCTTTCCATGATGATTTGCCTGTCTCCAAATCTGAAGTAGCCATTAATGAGAACTGCTAGAAGAAATTTTATTTGCTCATAATTGTTCAATTCAGTTAAAGAATGAAAAGTTTGTTTCTGCCAATATTGATTTTAAATGTCAATATTTGTAATTACCTATCCTAAGTAATACAATATTCCTGCCTAGTAATTTTTTTTCCTGTTAAATTGGAATGATTTTGAGCAGTACTTCATGTCCAATGTTGGCTAACTGGACACACAGTGCAGGACTTGGCAGCTGTCCCCTTGTGTATAAATAGCTTGTAACAGAACCCTTCTTTCCATCCTCTCCCCAGCTTTCTACCTACTTTGCTCTTTCCTGTCAATTTGATGTTTGTTCTCATGAATTCCTGTTTGCCCTACTTTCCCTTCAGGAAATGGAAAAACGGTTAGAAGAGAAGCTTCGCATCAGCCAGAGAGAAAAGTAAGAACCTTAAAATGTTAACGGCCTAAAGACGCAGTGGAGCCATTTGTTTGCTTGACTTTGAGCTGAAAGCTCTGCTTCACTGTTTGTCATTGTTTACAATCGAACATCAGTTAAACCTTTCCACAGTAGCGGCATTTTACGACATTATGAATGAAATCTCAGCCACTTTAGAGAAAAAAGTATGCTTAGAGGTTTTGGAGTGTTAATACGTAGGCCTGTCACACTATCGAATTCTGCTGAACGATTATTGTGATAAATGATATTATTGTTTTGAGACCATTTTCAAATGATATAATGCTAATGGCATATTAACGCAAGAACACCTTTAAAGTCTAATGAACATTCAACGCTGGAGCCAGAAGACATTTTAAATATCCAAAACAAATAAACAAAACAGCAAATAAAATGAATTATGAAGAATCTGTTAACAAAATTGTCCTTCGAAAAAAGAGCTAGTCGAAACGGATATACCAGACTGAAGACTTTCTCATCTAGTTTTTGGTAAAACGAGAGAAAAGACAAAACTGATCAATTATGGAATTGGAAATTATTGAGCCCGTTTTAATTTATTATGCAATTAATGGATCTGTTGCTTATTGCGACAGGCCTATTCGTACTTCAGAACGAGATTCTACCTGTTATGTCTTCTGACACTTCAGTGGATTTGCATTTGATGAATGGTTAACATTAAGATATTCACCCCAATGCTGAAAGAAGCTGTTTGTTAGGACTTTATAATTTGGACCAGAAATCAGCATGATAAATATTTGAACCTTTGAGTGAAACTAAAAAAAAAGTTTCCAGACGGGTTTATATATTGCAACAGAAAGCTGACCAAGACAGGCCGAGTTAAAACGAAGGAAGGCTGTCGTTTCTTTTAGCTCTAAATTGATCGTCTGCGCATGTTTATTTCTCTCCAGGGAGTCCAGTAACTCCGCTCGATCACCGTTAAAGACCACCATGGTGATCCAGGACAACTCTTTACCAGCAGGACCCCCGCCTCAGATCCGCATTTTGAAACGACCGGCAAGTAACGGGTCATTAGCATCGTCCATGAACCCAAACAGGCCCACTCCGCAGGTCAAGTCTCTGGCCCAGCGCGAAGCGGAGTATGCGGAGGCCAGGAAACGAATACTGGGTAGTGCCTGCCCAGAGGAGACTCCTCAGGAAAAGCCCAACACTGACAGGTAACGATTACTAATTTAAGGTCCAGAAGCTGTATGCGGTGGTACAATGTGTGGCTCGGTACGCTGTTCTGTCTGATTCCATTGTAAAAGCAGTACTTTTACTCATTCCTGGGAACCCTTCTGGACAACTAGGGTGGAGCTAATGGCGTCACACAACACAACCTGATAGGTGGACAGAAAAGTGTTACTGTTTGCGACTAGCAAGAGACCTACTACTGTGTTGGCGTTTGGGTTTAACTCTATGGTGGAATTGCGCGCCTGAAAATACCAGAGCATAAAATAACCCAGTCCAAACCACTGGTGGAAGTGAGGCATTGGTGATTTAAAAAAAACAACAAAAAAAACCTTTCTATGCTGCACTGGGACCAGAAAGACAGTCCTCAGTTATTCCTACAAGGCAATTTGTTGGATATATTTGCCCATTTGTTTACAAACAGTTTTGTTTTGGGCCTGTATTACTGAGTACTTGTCAGAGAAAGTAAGTTGTATGACTTGGAAAATATCCAAACGTTTTTCTCTCTTTACTTCCTGTTGGTCACATCTTTGTTTGCTGAGCATGAACTTTTAACAGGACAATAATTTTAAGACACAATAATCTTTCACATTTAGTTCGGATCGTATTTTTTTTTTTCCCACGCTTAACGTTTACAAACCTTTTCATTTTAATTGCATTCTCGAATCAGAGGAAAATAGTTGGAAGTGTTTCAAAACCTAGAATATTGTATTAAAACGGTCAGCAGGAGAAAAGTAAGAAAATGGTAAAATAAAATATTAAATATCTGTATTTAGTGTTTTCACTTGCATTTGTACCTGGGGTTTTAGTTTCATTACAGATCTGTTTCTCTTGATGCCCAGTACCACAGTGCCCTCTAGTGGCAGGCTGAAGACAATTTCATGTGATCAACCTTTAATTTGCAGGCTGTTCACATAGAAGTCTGATTGCAGTCGCTTTTGATTGGTAGCATTAACGACCATGTGGGGGAAAACAAGTTGGAACTGAGCTACGAGAGTATAATAAGCATTAACTGCAGCAGACGCGACGCTGGTGGGGGGGAAAGCTGCCATGTCCTAAAGTCTTCCCGTTTCTTCTCATTTCTTCTCCCAGGCCAGTGCGCAATAACTCCACAATGCCTTCAGAGGACACCAGATCAAACAATCACACTGTCCGGCAGCCCGCCGGCCCAGATGGCACCCAGGGGTTCCGCCAGCACAGATAAGCGGGTCTCTGGGACGCCACCAGCCACAGAGGGGAGAGGAAGAGAGAGATTAAGGGCCACCTGAGATCAAACTCAGCACCGTATTCTGTAAACTTCCTCCTTTCGCTTCCCTCACATCAGCCTGTCGGCGCGGCTCTACTCCCACACCCCTTTTTTATTTTTTTCACTCTCTCAGCCGGGCGGCGAATCAGCCAGGGAACGAGGAACTCCAGCAGGAAGTGTGCTCTTCTCTCTCTCCTCTTTGCTCATGTTTATTTGGCACTGTGATTATGGACTTATTCTGGACTCACTGTGATGATCCCGGCCCCTTTAAGAGACACCCCTGAGCCTCCATCCTTTTTGTTTGTTTTGTTTTTTTTCTGTGTGTCGTCTGTCTAGGGATGTAAAAAAAAAAAGCAGAAGCAAAGACTCGAACTTGAGCAGTTCAAGGATGAGGTAAAACAAGGGATCATATCAAAACTAAATCGTCTGGTTCTTGTACAGCAGCTTCTTCCCAGCAATAATAGCAGACTTTTTTTTTTTCCTTTCTTTTTAATCACTTGTCTTTACATAAGGTGTGCACTGATATCAGTTGAATACAGATCCCAGTTCTTAACACGCCGCTAAGCTTGTTTATTGAAACAGTATTAGATTTTAAACTTTAAACAGGAATTGAGAATCCTGTTCCTCCATCGTCTGAGAACTGAGATGCTGAGAACGGTTCAAAATATCAGTGCACAACCTTCTATTAAAAGAAACTGCCATTTGTTTTTAAAATCAAAGGTCAGGGGTTACGTGTGTCAAGTTATGTACATGTCGAGTTTTTTGTTTACTTTTTGTAAGCTTTTAGCCGTCTTCCTTCGCATACTTTCTATTTAAGAGTCAAATAGAATGAAAAGGAGAGAATGGATCCAAGTCGGGTTTCAAGTAGTTTTTCTGCCCTTTTATTTTATATGAAATGACAGCATTATAGGAGCAGTATTTAAATAAACCAAGAGTTCCCCTTTAAAAAAAAAAAAGTTTGTATGATTTGAAAATGGTGTTGGCAGGAATACTAGTGACATTTTTAAACCAATTTTACTGCTGTCCTGTTTCCACCCAGTCAGTGACGTTTCTTCACAGCTTCCTACGAAGTAAAACTTAGGAACTCAGGTCCTTGTGAATGAGACTGAATGAATGAAATGAACGAAGATTGTATTTTTCCAGCGGGTTTTGTTTTCTCAGAAGACTGATGTGCGTGTTTAACTTATGGTTGGCACTTAAAAGCGGTGCTCTGTTGAGCTTAATGCAACAGGAGGAAAGAAAAAAAAAAAAAAAGAGTTGTCTCAAGGAAAGTCATTGTATTGTTTTTTTTTTTTTTAAATGTTTGCATCTTGGTGTCAGACGCTGTAGGACGACGATGGACTGCTATAACAGAGCGGCACAGCAGGTTGTGAAGCGGAGAACTCGACTGTGTGGCTTCCCAGGACCGTTGTGCCCAGTAACATGTTTTTCTCACCTTTAATTGTCCAGAGGAGATCTCAAAGCCATGCGACATCATCAACACAAAGACTTGTAATGGGTGAATTCAGCTTGTGCCTCCTGGATCACGTCTTTACTTTCTGGTTGTTGATTTTTATTCCTTTTTGGTTTTTAAAAGAAGAGTATATTTAAATGGGGGAATTCTCAATATTGTTGAAGAGATTTTAGTGGAGGAAGAACAATCTAGTGGCAGAGCAGGAACAGGAAATACAAACTGCCTGTAAATACTGATTTAATAAAATGATTTACTTAAAATCAGATTTTCTCTGTGCTTCGTCCGTTGACACAAACCGCCTGCTGACCGGAAAGAGAGTAATTTAAACGTCTAGAAAACAGGAAAACTTGTAATATACAGTTGAGCAAGTTTACATAGTAGTAGGTAGTTAAATCAAACCAAACTTCTTATTTTGGGCCAGAGTTAGCAAAATT
Source organism: Gambusia affinis (assembly GCF_019740435.1). NCBI lineage: Eukaryota > Metazoa > Chordata > Actinopteri > Cyprinodontiformes > Poeciliidae > Gambusia > Gambusia affinis. Next base: position 14,426,276 of record NC_057868.1, read on the forward strand.
ATTTCTATTTGCAAGTGGCGCACCAACTTATCAGCTAGTCGATTAAGGCCAGTTCTTTAATTTTGGGGGATTGGTGAGTGGCCGACACTGACATGTGAAGCCCACCAAGTCATGTCTGCATGTTTGCAGTTAGCAGTCACCCCACTGTTGCCCACTCAGCAACTTTTTGGCCATATTTAGCAGCATTTCAGACAAAAACAAATTTGTATCGGCCAAAATCGGAATCGGCAGGTCAGAATCGATTGAAATCGATTCTGACCTGGAGCAGTACATCATCATGGCAGTGATGATGTACTGACTGCAGAAAACTACAGTCGGTGCACTCCTACAATTTGCTAAATGCCACAATAATAGAATGTCAGATTTATTAATGTCTCCAAATCAGTTTTACAAAGTGATTGCTTGGTTTATATTCCTCCTAAATATTGAGCAAGCCATAACAAGACAGATTTTTCAGGGTAATAGTGCAAGTGTAGTTGATGACATTTTTCTAGTGGGTTGCATTTCTTGGACCACTCCATGCAGTTATGCAACAGTTGTCTCTGATCAGCTGGATGTCTACCAGTCCTTACAGACATTGATTGCTGAAAGGACTTCTTAAAGCATTTACGTCTTATTAATTTGGTTTAGAAAAACCTGCAAAATTGTTCAAGAAATTTTAGTTGACAAAATCTACTGGTAGAGTAGGAAAAGCTAAAGGGCTGAAACTGTGAAAATGTACTGAAATTTAAAAAAAACAACCTTTGCTTTATAAAGATGCTAGATTGTTAGCATTCTTAAACTTAGAACACCCAGACAAAGCCATACATAAAAATAGCTTTTATTTTTTTTTCAGGTAAACATTGCGTGGTTGTTCAGCGAGGGGATGCCGTTAAAGCTCAGGTGAGTCCAGAGTTTGGCCAGGTGAACGCTAGCTGACGGAGATGACTGTGCTGTTTGTGGGGGTCAGGGTTTCATCAAGTGGCGGCCATGATGGCGAGTCAGACAGCAGAGCCTTCAGACGTTTGTACTGCTTCTTGGACGGACGCCTCCCTCGCAGCAACCGGAGGCAGTTCAAAACACCCACATCTATCAGCAGCTGGAGGAGAAGAAGGAAACATTCATACGGATTAAAGCGTTGAGGTTTTTAGCTATTTTTTTTAATGTTCTTGGGACAGCCAGTTTTTTGTCTATTTTTTTTCTTCATGGGTTTTGCCAAAACAAAACGACATGTTGTAATCTTGTGCCAAGGCTGGTAAAAAGTCCAGAATAAAAAATAAAACTTTCAAAGTCCTAGAGAAAATCTAAAACCTTTTAGGTTACCAGACTACAAGTTCTGGTTATGTAGTCAAGTTCTACATGACCAGAACTTACATGACCAGAACTTTCTTCAGTTTTTCCATTCAGCTTCTGAAAAGCCTTTCTGATTAGTCTCCGTTTTGCTTTTTCATCAATTTTGGATGAATATCAATTGTTTCACAAAGTCACTCGTATGTCCAAAGTTACTGACGAACTTCCCTGTAATATGGTGCTCACATAATGCTGAGTTTTAAAAAAATATTTCTGCAGACCGATAGCTTTCCGCAATAAAATCAAAAGATGCAAATATCCTGTCAAGAAACTGGGACATCTCAATGTTAGCTTTGTTTTACTAGACCAAAAGGTACTTGGTGTGTTTTTGCAGTGTAGAGTGTTGACTTACCTCTACCACAAAACACATCAGGAGATTGAGAGCTGCCATGGCAACGAGCAGCATCTTAAAGTTCATGTCGTTGAAGTCGTACAGTTTGAATATTCTCCTGAGGAAAGGACCCGGATACAACACCAGAGAGGTCACCACGGAAAAGTGGATCAGCAGCAGGCAGAGGAAGATCACTGGAAGGAAGAACAATCATTTAAGAACACGGTAAGAAAGAACAACAAGGTTAAAGAAGTCGAAACTATTAACTTCCTCTGTCTTATCATTCCTGAACTTCTTTGCTGACTCACCATTATGATAGAGAGGTTTCTTATGAGGAAAGCTCTTGGTGACTATCACTGCCATGATGATGTACTGGTAAGCCGACAAGGCAAACACTGACGTGTTCTCCATGTTGGGCAGGTTTTCTGCTCCAAATACTGTTGAATTTAGAGGAATATACCTAAATAAAAAAACAACACAATATTTATAAAACAAACTTTAAGTGTGAATCAAATGTTGACTCCTTGGAAATGTGTAAATATTGTCCTCAATGCAGAAAAAAAACCCTCCAAAACAAAACACATTTTAATAGGTGACAATGGCTAACCATTCTTGCGTGGTGGTGATGAAGAATGCAGCTAGCTGGCCCAGAACGATGGTGCAGGTGTGAATGAAGAGGCTGCCAAACACGGGCAGGGCCAGCAGGCTGGCCGGAGGTCTGCAGGGATGCAGCTCCTCACTGGGACCTCCCCTCCCCATCACGATGGCCAGCAGGGTCACCAGGAACAAATCACAGAACAGGAACTGCAGGTCAGCCATGGTTGTCTTCACCTGCAGGCAAAAGGCAACACATCCGTTGAATTGTAACATAATGTCATTTGAAAATCTGAGACCGCATCTAGGATTGCCCCGGGTTTAATTCTCGAGCTATATTTAATCTTATATTTACCCTGTTTTGTTTGTTTTGTATTTATTAGGCTCTAGTGACCTTCATTCAGAAGTAAATAGACAGGAAAAAAAAAGGGGGGAAAGAGAAAGGGAGGAAATGCCCAGAGATCAGGAATTGAACCCAGAACAATTATGATGAGGACTACAACCTCTGCACATGCTGCTGAGTCAAATATTACAAATATTTGATGAATGACGGAAAAATATGGCTGGCCTCATACGTATTTTTCCGTCATTCATCAAATATTTTCTGCTTTTGTTTAATTGAATGTTTTACTAGTATATGAATTATGCTAAACAAATAAACTGTATCGAGCATAAAAAACATTTTAAAGTAAGCAATGCTTTTTAAATTTGTAGAAATATGAATATGAACATGAAATCTTATGATTTCAGGAAATGAAAGTTATACAAATACACACAGAACCACAAACAGGGACAACATTAGAGAACATATGCATGCAAAAATGTATTTTGTTCATTAAATTGTGAAAGACAATAGTAAAGAAAACAAGGAAAATATGAGACCTGGATCAAAGTTTTCACTGAAATTACAATAAGTAAAAAGAGGAGTTTCTTCGTTGCAACTCACTGTGTTCAGGATGAGGACGGAGCAGAACTGGATGAGGCTGTAAAGCGCCATGTACCTGAAGAGACTGAAGGACGTAACAAGAGAACATCTGCCCTCTCTGCAAAAGAAATAACATAAAAATGATTCATCTTCTACTGCCGCTACAAACGAAGGGTTTGTTTTTATTTCATTTTATTTTAAAGAGCTCATCCTCCGTTTCTCATCTGACTCCTTCCTCTAGATCCTCACCTGATCAGCAGTGGGACACAGCTGATGTTTTCCGTCTTTGAGGTGAACGGCGACGCGACCGACGCCTCGGCCTCGGACAGGGAAACCCCGACGTCGGCAGCTCTCAGGGCCCCGCAGTCGTTGGCCCCGTCCCCGCACATGCCTACTCGATAGCTGCCGGAAAATTCATTATGAAACATACATTATGACGCACTGTCAGCACGTTTCTGTCTAAGTTTAAACTGGCTTCATCTGAGCGACACAAAAAAAAATACTTTCAGCCTCAACATAAATCTATACCAATCGATATATTGCAGCAGTGCAACAATTACACAAAAAATTTTTTCCATTTTAATCGTATTTTTCCCTTTTATTACTCGTATTTTATTGTACGCGTTCAAAGGAAAACCTGGACTTACTTCAGTTTCTGCAGCTCCTTCACCAGCTGGGTTTTCTGGTCGGGAGCCATGCGCGCAAATACAGTGGCTTTCATCAACACCTGCAAAAGTGTGCGGCCATGTCCTCCCTGGATTAATGAGTTCTATTATCGGGAGAGCTTTCTGCACACATTATAAAGTTTTTACTACCTTCGGAAGATATTCAGGGAAGTGGTCGCAGAGGGCGGCGAAGGACTTCCCGTTTATAGCGAAATGGTAGTCGACCCCAGCCTGGTACAGACCCTGGAGGATTAATGGTGAAAAGGAAAACACTACAGATACAAGAAGTGCAGTTTGCATAATTTCGTGTCATTGTGTGTACTAACGTTCATCCATGAGGTTCTGACTCAAAGATTGATTAAAAATCAGAGCGCTACACATGAAATATGATATCACCGAATTTTGAACTGACCTGATTAATGTCGTTTGCGGGGCTTTGGGCAGCAGCAGGAGTCCCACCATCTTCTACACTGAACCTCAAACTGGGCACCGATTCGGCAGAGTGGGGTGTTGCGATGACAAAAATCACCTTCTCATCAGATCTCACCATCCTGCAGCTCTTTGCCACATTCACTGCTGTTAGAATATTGTCCCCTGTGTGATAAAGGACAGAGACCCCATGATGAAATAATCCAATTCTAAAATGCAGCATTGTGTCATTCATACCACTTTTTCAGATTTGATGTTTTGGTGATACAGCCATAAACTGTGACATATTAAATACAAGGATTTAATGTGAGACCGACACAAGGCATTGCAAAATCAGTCGAAGAGAAGGAGAACCAAACATGAATCTGTTTTGATCCATGTCAGTCTGCTCTGTCAGTGAAGTGCACAGACGGACGGAGCAGAGCAGAGAGAGAGGTGGTAGAGAGGCGGTCGCGTTGCATGAAGCAGTAACATTGGAGAGGTCAGGTAAAGGTAATTTTATTTATATTGCACATTTTCAGCAACAAGGCAATACAAAGTGCTTTACATGTTGATCCAAAGTATATAAACTAGAAACTCCTATTCAAGGAATGGAAGAAAAGTATAAGTATTCTCTGGACTTTCTAAGTGTGCTCTAAATTTGTAAAAGTAATGAGTACTCCACAGTTTCTAAGTAATAATAAAAGCTAAATGTTCCTGTTCTGGAACAATTTTTCTGGATTCCAAGTTTGTTCTAATTGATTTTCTGGATTAAAAGTGAGAACTCCAGAGTTTCTAACAAAATAAAATAAAAAAGAGGAAAGGACACATTAGGGCAAATGGCAACATTCAGACAAAACAAAGGGCAAAACAAAGACAGGTGAAGGCGGTGACATCACATGAAACCACGTTGCTCTGCCTCCTGGCAGAAGTCCAATAAGATGTTGTTATCGAGGAATGTCCTTGTGAGCGCTCAGCTCCACAGCTGCATGGATAACAGGAGGGGTGAGGTGGGAAGGAGCGTTCTGTTTACATATCTTCAAGGAGATTGGAAATACGCAGCCCTTCCAAGGCAACACAGGGAATCCAATACAGACACAGAATGTATTATGTCAGGTAGATTATAAATTTCAATTTTCCCTAAAGTCTGTTTGATACATCTCAGTTCCCAGTTATCCAAATTTGTTTGGTCGTTCCACTGAGCCGAAACTAGCAACTTCTCTAAAATCAATTCCATCCCGTTAGTGAGTTTTGGAGTCCTCAGCTGGGCTGCGAGTCTCAGCAAGACTCACATCCAACTTGCATCTCTGTCCACACCAACAGTCTGAGTGTTTGCTACAAATTTGTCGATAAGCCAGGTATCTGCAAGCTCAGAACAGCAGAAATCCTGTTATCATGAATAAATCCGGGGTGTATCCCACCGGGTGTCTCCCCGCAGGACAAGAGGGCTGTCCTGTGTCCAGTCTTCTTGTCAAGAAAATTTGATCAATTACATTGAGAGACTGGTTGAATGAATTTGTAGATTTATGGATCTGGTCAAAGAAAGGCTCCAAAAATATAAAAAAAAAAGACAGGACAAAAACAGAGCAACCAGGACAGGCGTGGGCAGAGAGGGAGCAACTTGTAGGCTAGTTTTTGGCTTATTTCAGGAGCACTAAGATATTTGAACTAGACTGACCAAGAACACCTGGCATGATTTTGTGTTTTTACGGTGCTACCATTTGCTTTGTGTTCGTCTCTCATATAAAATCTCAAATACAGTGACATTTTTGGATGTATCAGCCCAAGATCTGGAAAATTTAAAGGGGTATGAATACTTTTGTATGGCAGTACTTAAGAGCAATGAAACACATTCTCAGTTAAAAACAAGGAACTCTAAGGAGTAGGAAGGCTGTGAACACAATCTCACCAGTGATCATAACACTGCGAATGTGAGCGAGTGTCAGGGTGTCGATGACCTCTGAACTCTCTGGTTTCACCAGGTTCTTCATCATCAACAAGCCCAGGAACTGCATTTCTGTCTCCACTTCCTCCCTGCACACCAACAAAGAGTTGCCTTCAGATATAGAGCAACTTGACTGAATCTGAAAAAGAGATTTTGTTCTTCTCACCGTTCGATGTTCAATAAGTCAGAGTTGACATCTACTGGTTTACAGGCGAGTGCCAGAACCCTGAGGCCTTCACTGGAGACGCTACGCAGCGTGCCAGAGAACTGAACTGGAACTGGAAAAGACAAAATCATCCCGTTTTCGTCTTTAGTTCATTAGAAAAGCGGCAGAAGCTGATCGATGCATGTCGACTGGAAGGACGAACCTGTATCAGGGCGACAGAGGCTAGCCACCATCTCTGGGGAACCTTTGAGGAAAGCCAGAGCAGAGCGTCCCCCGTGGGCCACCGTCAACACACTCATCCTCTGCAAGGCCGAGGAGAAGGGAAACCTCTTGACGATGGCAACCGCCTCACTGGAGTACTGATGGCAGAACAGGAAACGAGAAAATAACGCATGGCTACTTAAAAATCCCCCGTTAAAACATTCTTAAAATAAAATGATTGTTTAATCTGTCTTAATAGGTGTTTAAACCTGACAATTATTAGATTTTATAATGAAGCTTCTTGCTTTTATTTGCAGTGGGTCGTTACTTTGTATGGTCCTACAGTGAAAAGGAGGATTAAAAAAATGTACATTAATCAAATAAATTACTTGATTACACCATATAAACATTATTCCAACCTCCAATGAAATAGTGTACAAAGCCAATAAACAAAACTAGAACATGATGATTCATAATGGATGCCTAGATGTCTGTGGAAATACGAGAAAACAAGAACGGTTCTTGTCTGACTGCTTTGTGCCAAGTGTAAAGCTTGGTGGAGGGGGAGTTATGATGTGGGAAAGGAACTTTCACTGGAGCTACTTCCAGTGATGCTTCAGCACACTGAGACATTTTGGACAATTTCATTCTCCAAACTTTGTGGCAACAGTTTGGAGCTGGGCCCTTCCTCTTCCAACATGACTGTGCACCAATGCAGAAAGCAAGATCCATGAAAACATGGATGGAAGAGTCTGCTGTGGATGAACTTGATTGGCCAGCAGAGTCCTGACCTCAAGCCTAGAGAACACCTTTGGGATGAATTAGAACGGAGACTGAGAGCCAGGCCTTCTCGTCCAACATCAGTATGTGACCTCACAAATACGCTTCTGGAAGAACAGTCACAAATCTCCATAATCACTCCTGAACCTTGTGGATGTTCTTCACAGAAGAGTTGAAGCTGTTCCAGCTGCAAAGGGAGGAACAACGTCATTCTGAACCATAAGTACTGGGAATCAGACGTCACTTTAGCTCTTATGTGTTGCTGTTGTATCAACCTTCCAGACCTCTCAGGTCTTCTGGTTCTGGTTCTGCTCTGCATCCCCAGAACCAGAACCAAACGAGGAGAAGCAGCATTCAGCATTTATGCACCACAAATCTGGAACAAACTTCCAGAGAACTGTAAAACAGCTGAAACACTGACTTCCTTTAAATCTCAACTAAAAACCCATTTGTTTAGAGTTGTATTTGAAACGTAATAAATTGCAAATTTATTGACGGAACCGGACTTGGTGTTCTGTTTTGATCGTTGATTCTATGTTGCATTGTGTTTCTGTGTTTGATTTGATGTAAAACACTTTGAAATGCCTTGCTGCTGAAATGTGCTATACAAGTAAAATTTGATTGATTGATTGATTGATGATATGTGAGTCAAGGCAGGTGGGCAAATACTTTTGGCAATATAGTGTGGCTTCCTCCACGTAGAACCACACTGAGCTCTCTTCTGAACTTGTTAGAGATATTTCAGACCAAACTATAAAACTTGTTGGTTGCTAACAGCTTGTAGTAAATAAATGACAACAACTTATTGAAGTTACTTCCACATTTCCAGCAAGGATATTAACCTCAGAGTTCTATCTAACTTGGAAGAAGTCATGAGGGTGTCCTGATGTTGGGGAGTTTGAAGGGTAAAATTGATAGCTTAGAATAATTCATGGTGTGCTTCAGTACAGGCACTTGAAATAACTTATTAAGTCATGAAATAATTATATCTAGTTTTCAAAATGAAATCGCTTAACTAAGACAGATGTAATTAATTCTATATTTAATCAATTCTTACTGTAACCACTTCAAGTTTTAAAAAATGAATGACATTTAAAACATTAAATTTGGTATTCTTCACTCTTCATAGAACAAGAAGGGGAAGACAATATAACTGAAACAGACTAAGACTTTTCAACATAACAGCTTAAAAAGAGAAGAAAAAAATAGGATAGGAAATAAATATTGTTATTCCTCCCCTCTAATTGTTTTATTAGATGTTTCTATAATTATGTGACCCATGTTGACACATTATGCTTCCTGCTTTTAGCTTTTATTGATGCCGATCCTTGAGGCGATGAAGCCAGGTGATAATCACCATAGTTCCTGAACGCCTCAGAGATCCTGCTTTAACCAGACTGGGTGTGTTGTCAAAGATAAACACTATCTAGTTTATTTTAGAGTTGAGAAGCTGGTTCAATAAATTGTTATGAGAGCACACAGTGATGTGACTCTGAGCCACGTCAGTGTGGTTTGTATAAATCATTAACATGTAGCTGCAGTTGAATGAGAAAGTCTCTCTTGCACAAAATGAGATACAAATAAACGTGAAAATTTATGGTATGTTTTAAGAATAAAATTGGTTATTTTGACAACATTACGGAGACACTCACCGTTCCCTGAGCTTGAGGCCTTTGAGTTGGAGGTTTCATAACAGCCAAAACTTTGTGACCTCCAAATGTAGAGTGAGCAGCATCTCCGTCTCCCTCTGGCTCTTGGAGAGTCTGAGGATTAAGGAAAACAAAAATACTGACTTTCACAATGATGCATTTATTTATTTTTTTAACTTATTTTCAAATTTAGGGCTTTTAATCAAACATTAGTTTGCAGTTTGTATATCAAGCACTTCAGCTTCTATGCACCACAAATCTGGAACAAACTTCCAGAAAACTGCAATACTGCTGAAACACAGAGTTCCTTAGAATCAAGGCTAAAACCCCCACCTGTTCAGAGATAACTTTGACTTTAGGTAAACGAAGCATTGATCAACATATCTGGTATGTATTTTCTTGATGATGGCATTTCACTAAATAAAATGTGTATTGCTTGTTTCATAATTAGTTACTGTACTATGATTTTAGAATGTAAAGCATTCCTAACACCTCATTGAAATTCAAGCGTTACCGATGATTTCAACCCAGAATAAAGATCATAAGGTGTACAGTATCATACCCAGCCACTAGACTCCACCATTTTGAGCTCCAAGGGGTCTCCAAGGGGCTCACCCTGCAGCAGGGTAACTGTGTGACAGCAGGCCAGTGCAGCCCTCATGTCTCCTGGTGGCAGTAGTGTGGGGTCAGGGACCAGTTCTGAGAAGCCAGCAGGTCCACTTTCCAACACCCCCCACATATCCAGACCCTCCTCTGTCAGCGTTCCAGTCTGTGGAAAACAGATTTACTCCAAGTAAGCCATCGGCATTAGTTTACTCCCCATAAACGACCAGGTATTAGCTTCCAGCCTCACCTTATCGAAGCAGAACACAGACACCTTGCCGCAGATGTTGATTCGTGGAGGGCTGATGCAGAAGATGCCCCGCTTCTTGAGCCTGCTCTGGGCGTAAATAGTTCCCGTGGTGATGGCGGCAGGCAGGGCGGGAGGCACCGCGATGGTCACGACGTCCAGGCTTCTGATAATTAACTGCAGCCAGGTCACCTGGACACACACACCCAGCAGTGTTAACCCTCCACACATTAACTGCCAGGCCAGAAAACACACGGAGCACTTACATTGGTTCTGAAGAGGATCACAAAAATGTAAATGGTACCGATGAAAGCTGGAGAAAATGTAGGAAAATATTAGAAAACTGGAAACACAGTTAGAGAGATAGTGAAGTCCCGGCTATGGCTCACCGATCACAGCGAGAATGAGCAGGAACTTCATGGCATCTTTGTAGAAGCGGAAGTTGATAGGCTGAGGGTATAAAATAGAGCTGACCAGGTTACCCTTGGCTGTGAAAAACCCTGCAGCAGAAACACAAAGAGCAGAACTGGTCTGATTTGGAAAGCAGTGACAAAAAAAGTAGCTTTTTTTTTTTTAGGTTAATGCAACATCTGTAACTTTGGTGCCAAAAAATAAGTGATGCATATATTTATTTTTAATAAAATGCTGTACGTTGACAGCACAACATGTACGTCTGCATCCTCCTGAACAAATAATTCAGGATTTCTGTAACCGAGGTTCAGTTAAAAGATTTTATTCATATGATATCAGAGCAGCATTGATTGGAGCAGTCACCAATCAGACAGCTCAGTAGACTAGGTTCCAATATACTTGTTATATTTTCAGCTGCTGTGGTTCGCTTTCACACTGCACTGTCAAAAGAACCAAACCCTTTGAACAACCTGGTTTTTTGCCTTTGAGGAACAGATGATGGGGAAACAACAAAATAGGTGGAACTTCGTTCTCTGCAAAATGTAAACAAAAATGGAGTGGTGCCAGATTTTAGGATCATAGAATTTCTCTTTTGTCTTTGGCCAAAGACCACAAGCCATTTCTCCTGCTAGCGGTAGACTCGAACGTTTGTGTTGGTTGTATTTACCCAGAATGGCCTACTTTAGTCCACTTCCTGTTTCTGGAGCAGTCTCTGGTCCACCTGCATCCACATATCCACTCGAACCGCACCAGAGTTCACTTCAACCAAAACGAAACCTAGTGGAAGTCTGGTTTGGTTTTGGTCTTTTTTTACGCTAGCTATTAGCTTCAGGCTCAAGAGCCAACTACTCTGGATCCATAAGAAACAAAAGTTGTCAAGAAATCAAGCTGGAACCTTGTGAGGTTCTTCATAGAACCTCACTTCAACATTTCTGAACTATCCCTTTAATTTTCTATCTACAGGCCTCCTACCAACCGGTGCTTGTGACCACAGCAACAGCGCCGCTTCCTCCTGGCCGTCCCCCTTTAGCCTGAATGATGTGGGTGCCGCAGAAAACGGTGTGCCTGCGCTCAGTCTCTGAGCTGTAGGTCCTGTCTGCAGCTGGGAGGGGGGTTTTCAGCACTGGAACACTTTCCCCTGAAATCAAAAATGTTTTACAGACGATTTAAGCACAGGAAAAAACTAAAATGACACAGGTAACCTAGCAACCCATAGAAACTCGTATACCAAGTAGACTTGGAGACAGTAACTCATTAAGGTACCCTTAGGTTTTCGTGACTCTGGTTACCTGTGAGCATGCTCTCGTTGACCAGACACTCCCCGGCCAGCAGGGCGGCGTCACAGGGCAGCACCAGGCCTTCCTGAGGGATGACCAGACAGTCACCAGGGACCAGCTCCTCAGAGCTCACACAATCTTCCTCTGAGAGAAAAGAAAACCGTTGATGTTATTAATTAAAGCATGAGGGGAAATAAACATCTAAGGGACAATTGTGGCCCTTTTGTGCTATTATTATAAGGTTTTATTGTGTGGAAACAATGTTGCTCATAAGAAAACCTAAAAATGCAGCGACGGTAATAAAAAATAAAAAAAACGTTGATCCTAACCCTCCAGTAAAACTTGTGAAACCATCCATCCATTTTTATTTGAGACCCAAACATAAATCCATAAACCTTTTCACAAAGCATTTGATTCATAAAATGATATATTTTAGTTTACGAGTCACATGATAAGCAGGCCCAGCATTGTTATTCCACAAAAAAAAAAAAATCCTGCATCCATTTTTTTAGTAAAGGAAGTAAGTCATATGGGAAAACATAAGACTTGCCTCCCGAGTCTCTGCGTATTGTGACATTTGTAATGAACCGAGCCATGTTGCGAAGAGTAATACTTTGCTGTGGAGCAAGAAAAAAAAAAGAAAGTTGTATTTAGAAATCAGGTTAAGACATCAAATTGAATGAATGTTTCCCACTGAAGGCTCACCTTTCGAATTTCATACAGTGAGATACTGATGGAGATGACTGAGATAATAAATATGCATAAAGCATAGTAATAATACTCATCAATGCTCCACAGGGTGATGCTGAACACCTGAAATATGTAAAAAGGGTTGAGGACCTGCAGGATCGAAAACAGAGAAAAGAAATTAGATTTTGAAATATTGACTAAAAACAAAACTGGATTTATATTTTAAATTGTTACTTATCCAACTTCAATTCACAAAATCTGAAGTTGACTAATACTATGCTTATTTTTTCCAAAATCAAGTTTATCTGAAAAAAAAATTTCTTCAGTGCAGAGAAAACCATTTTAATGTTTTAGCTTTACATGGACTGGAGATTCAATACAGTTTGTTTCTCTGTTCTAACATACTTATTGTTTAAAGTCATTTTAATGTTTATATATGCACACACCGCTGGCCATAATATACAATTTTATTCAATGTATTTGTACTTAATGTTATACTATAAGAAGTTAATACTGGCCAATGATTAATTTTTTACTGATGTACCAACTAACTATAAAGCAATACATTTAATCCCATCAAGAGGAAGTGAGAACACCACCTGCTGCAGCTTTGCTTTCAAGCATTGGTATTCATTTTTGTTAACTACCAGACTGTATTTACTGAAAGCAGCTCAAGATTGTTACGTAGCATCGTCAGGGCCGGCCTAAGCCTCTCTGGGGCCCTTTGTGAAATTTGGTTTTGGGGCCCTCTAGTTCTGCTAACAATGTGGACTGGCTGCAATCGACAGTCAGACGATCAGATCATTTGCACGCCTGCAATAAATTTATTGCATCTCTGACAGTGCTGTTTACATCATATCCTATACCATATACTCCATAGGATATGTTTATATCGGCCAGCCATTTTCCTTAAATTTGGGGGACTGATAATCGGCCGATACTTACATGTGAAGCTGATATTGTCCCCCAATCTTATCTACCTCAGCAAAGGTTTAAAAATCCCCCACTGTCCTCTTCTGCTCTGCAGTGAGAGGTTTGACTGACAGACCAGCCCTCCAGGTCATGTCTGTACGTTTGCACTTAAACGTACAGACAGCAAGAAAGTTGCTGTCTGCTACTTTCCTGCTATATTTAGCAATAATTCAGACAAAAAAAAAAAAAATAAAATTGATGTTGGCCAAAATCTAAATTGGCAGGTCAGGCTTTTTAAGGATTGGTAATCTGTGAACAGTCAGTTCCATAAGAAAAAACCTACATAGCCCCAACAAAATATAAGACCTTTAATTAATTATTTGAGGTCAATTTAAATTTTTTTAATGGATTTAAGACATTTAAGGCCTTCCTTTTAGATTCATGGATTTAAAACTTAAATTACTAAAGTTGCTGGCTATAAATAGAGTAAAGTTTGTAGCATTTTTTCCCCATTTAGAAATTATGCTCATGTGTGTAAAATCGATTGTGATTTCATTCTCCCAACTCACTTCCTCAAACAGTAGCCTCACGTAAGACTTTACAGGCACATCAATAATGTTGGCCCCAAACATGCTTCTCCTGAAAGAAAACACACAAATAAAATCAATCAGAAATTCCCTCTGAGTTTAAAACATCTCCAACTGAGCATCTCGTTCTACCTCCAGCTCTGCTCTTGAGGACTCAACCCGTTTTGGAAGCCATACAAGTCTTTGCAAGTCCAGTCCTCATTGAGGACACTGAAGACAGGAGACAAAATGTTTTACAAAGGAGGAAACATCCCATTCAAAATATTCTTCCTAAAGTAGAAATGCACGTGTTTAGGTTTTTATCTCTTTTCTGGTTTATTTAAAATACAGTAAAACCATCAAACATGCTGTTGAGATGCACTGAGGATATAGTACTTTTGTGTATATAACACTTACAATACAGTTGTGTTCAGAAAACTCTTTATAAGGTTGAGCAGTTTTTATTTTCAATACCTAACACGACAGAAAGCTCCCTTCCTGTCCAACCAGACGTAACGAAGCCCCTCATACAAGTAGTAGCGCAGCAGCGTTTTCTGAAACGCAGCAAAAGCCACTGTAAGGCCTGGGCACAATCTCAATCTGGACATCACTTCATAAAAAATAAAATAAAATAGAATAACAACAACAAAGAGAACCTCCTCTCTGTGAAGCTGAACTGTATCTCTCCACTCCTCCTCGAGCTGCCCCAGCAGATCCAAGCTGGAGGGAACAACTGAGTCAGCAGAGTTCTGCATGTTTCCTTACTGTCCTTTCAGCAGAAAGTTGGAAGATGGAGAAGCACACAGCTGCTTACCTTCCCGCCTCCATCTCCTCCGTGAGCACCTCCACAACATGCTGCTGGCCAAAACTGTCCTGACGGAAAATAGCACATAAATAAATCAGCAATTTTTTATTTATTTTTTTTGAGCAAATCTGGCGGACATTACTTCTTCATTTAGTATGAAAATGATCAGATTAACCGACAACATCAGGAAACTCGAATAGGTGTGACGACAGAGTACAAATTGTACAGAAGTATTCATACTTTGATATTTCTCGGGTTTATTTCTCATTTTCACAACCACAAACTCCAGTGAATCTTATTGATATTTTATGTGACGTTTGTGTGCGTGTGTGTGTGTGTGTGTGTGTGTGCGTGTGTGTGTGTGTGTGTGTGCGTGTGTGCAATGTTAAAATAAAGAGAAAAAAAGAGCGGTGGGGCAAAAGGTTAAAAGGGACAAAGGGAGATGAGAATAGAGGAGAGTGAGAAGGATAAAGAGAATACAAGAAAACACAAGGGGATGGTTTCCAACCACAACACAAGTCTGTGGTTGTAACATGAAAAAAATTCAACCGCAATGAATACATTAGAAACTCTAAACAACAGCTATAACATTGGCTTAACTTGCACACATTGCCTTCATTTCCTCACTCTTAGCAGCAGAATATCTGCCAAAGCCAGAGGGCAGGATCGGCAGCGTGCGAGGACGGCGAGCCGCGGCCGCCAGTGAAACACAATCAGAAGGAGGCCCAAGGTCAGCAGGGCCACCAGACGACACAACCACACCCGCCAGCGCACCCACTTATACCCCTGCACGTCCTGAGGGAGAAGAGCCAGAGAGTCTATTCAAGAGCACATGATCAAGTTCATTTACAGGCGTTAATGACTAAAATCCCTGTTAAAAGATCAGAAACAACAACCCAGGACATATTTTACAAAGGCCAGAATTAAATCCAGATCTGCAACAATGTCAACTAACAGTGGCGATGAACTTTTAGCTTTTCTTTTTGAGTTGCAAGATCAAAAAAATATAAATAAAAATCAGAACAACCTGGCAGTGGCTGGTTCAGATGGTTATAATAAAAGTAGGTGCAAAAGAAAATATTTTACAAATCTAATCTGTCAAGGTTAGTTTAGCAGAACTGAAGAAGTTTATCTTACCATGTGTGAGTCTGGTGGATAGGATGGAGGGAGTCCGCTCTGCGGATCCACAACACTACCTGTGGGACAGGACATGAAGAAATCTCCATCACAGCACTACAAGTTAGCAGTAGAACAATACGAGGTTGAGTATTTTATTACTGATTAATCAGGCGATTAATTTATTATTTGGATTTTTTTTTTTTTTTATTGGTACATTCTGCAGATTTGACATGCAACATTAGAAATACTTTAAAAGATGCAAACACATAATTGCATTGCTTTTTTTAAATAAGAAAACAAACATTTTATTGCATAGAGTGCAATATCGAAACAGCTTTAGTGTACACTTGATTATTTGTAGCAAATGATGCATCTGCAGCTGAAAAAGTACGTTGAAGATCAACATGTGAAGCTCAGCTCTTTCTGCTGGACTTAATCAACCAATCAATAATTTGATGGCAAAAGGTGCTTGATAGGGGTTTTTTGTGTAACTTTTCTAACTTTTATTTATTTATTTTGATTCCATAGATCTAATTTCTTTTCCATTTTTGTCTCATTTTCTTTGTCCTATAGAAGAGAATATGAGAGATGAGCTGTCCTATACCAAATGGCAACAATCCTGCTTTACAGCCGTCATCTTTGTCCAAATGGAGTCGCTTGTGTTCCTCTGGAATCTTCTCACAAAGTCTAGAAGAAATCCCCTAATTATCCTATACAGAACATGGGTGTGTAAGCCTCAGAGGTTTGTTACAGAACAGAAATGAACATACACTATGAAGCAGGTTTAGGTAACAACATGACACCGTAACCTTTATTATTAGTTATAAACTGTGTTTAGCAAGAAGATCGGTATTTTTACTGAGAAACCTAGTAGTGTTGTGGCTATTTATGTTGAATTCTTGTAAATTATAAATTTTAGCAATATAGTTTTTTCTTTAAAGTTAGAGTTAGTATATTCTAACTTTAGAAAATACTTGAGCTAGTTTTGGAAGCTAAGCCTGTAATGAATTACTGTCTTTGGAAATGATGTGAGTTCTTTGGTAACTTTTGGACCCTCCCATTACATTAAGAGATTAAGTACAGATCAAGAGGCATGGTTAAGAGATTTCTTTGTTTGTCAAATATCCATTGACAATGGGAAAAATGTTTTTTAAAACCAACTTTTGACCATTTTGAACTCGTAAGTTTGGATTAAGTTCATTTATGTTTACAAATAAGCTGTAAGAAATGGTCTGCTATTATTTTGTCTATATTTTTTGCCACAAGAAATGTGGAAAACACAGTAAACATACAGCAGACCAGATTGGACCAAACCTGAACTTTGTAGTCTTCATGCAAAGAATGAGAAAACTAACACTGAGCATCTGTCAGCTTGTGAACAAGCACAAGGACATGACATGGTTACTTTGTATGATTTGTGTTTGACTGACTTAGTCAGTGTTGTAACGTGTAGTCATCAAGAAACAGTTCAAAGCAATAATTGTCAAAAAATATGAAGAGCAGCCATGGACGGATCCCCGGCTACAATGATTGTTGTGGCTCCAGCCTCAGTATGTCCCAGCAGCTGGCGAACCAGTTTTTTCACTGTCAACGTCAAACTCATTCAAGAGGTCATACGACTCAGAGCTTTCTGACTGTCTGAGAGACTGAGAAAGCTGGGATATATGATCTGAACCCTGAATCTTACTGGAAAAGCACAAAGGCTGCACAAAGTACCAATACTGAAATGTAATATTGCTTATTAAAAGGCATCTGATGGGTCTCCGTTTACACCAGCTGGCATTTTTATGGGATCAGTTCCTTCTTTTCTGCAACATCCTGAGGGCTAAAAGTTTGAACTTTTCCAACTAGTGTCACATTCTGACGGCAAGATTTACAACAGAGACACAGCTGCACACAGAAGTGCCACCCTTTTCACAAATAATGTTTCCAACACAATATAACTTATATAAACGCCACTGTTTTTCTATTATGATAATTCCTTGTAAACCTAAAAGATAGTTGTGTATTCAATCCCAGCAGATCAACAGTTTCTGAAACCCTCACACTATCCCATCTGGCACCAATGCTACGGTCAAAGTCACCTAAATCCATTCCCTTTGCCTTTTTGATGCTCCGTTTAAACTTCACCACCGAGTTGCTGCCATGTGATTCACTAAAAGCAGGTACCCAATAAAGTGACCAGCGGGTGTGTGATTGATACGCAATAAAATAAGTCCCCTTTTTTTATTTATTATTATTAATTTAAGTCAGAAATGCTAAATTGGCTATTGTAGATGTTTAATCTATTATTTGAATGCGGCGATATAAAAACGCAGATTTAAACAGACCTTAAACAGAGAGCGGGGTCGCCGTGAACTTTTCCGGGGTCAGTAAACGCACCGCGGAGACAAATTCCTACTTTCGGGATACAAACAACCTCTAAAACTAAAAGAGAGAGATGACGCTGCTTAAAGTACACAGCTTCCCTAAAAGCGCTTACTGACGCAAAGCCTCATTAGGAAGAAATAAGCACGAGACGCCATAAATTGAAATTAACAAATATGTTTAACCGGATGCTTACTTCCGCCTCAAAGTATTGATAAAAAAAATACAACCTCCTTTAGGAAGGGAAAGAAACAACTTACTGTTAAAACGAGACTAAAGCAGACCCTTCCTCTTCTGAAAGCTACGAAATTTTTCAAGAGGCTGAAGCTGAAAAAGCCCACCGTTCAGCTGCGCTGCAGTTCCTGGCTTCAACACTGAAACACACTTGTTCAACCGGCTTGGGAGCAAATATCTGACGCCTGCCTTTCCCCCGATAAAAGAACCAAAGGAAATCACGGTGGACGGTATGCCGGACATGATAACTAGATAAAAAAAAAAAAAAAATTTAAAAAAAATGCATTCGACGTCATTTTTTTACTTTTTGTCACGTCAACAGAAACTGCACGTCACTAGAAGGTGTTGAGACAATAGAGTAACATACAGTTATATAACTGTTTAATTATAATTTCTATTCCATCAAAAACATCTTAGTCCGTCGTCATCGCAGCCAAGAGTCAACACCTAAAAATTAAATATATTGAATACCGAGTAATTATTAAGGAAGAGTTGGTGTAAAGGTCACAATGACACACTATACCTCAGTGCCTCCTCTTATGTTCGGCACGGGAAAACACTGGTATTTGCTATTTTATGCAAATACCAAAAATTATCTCAATGTTTATCAAGGCTGAGATTTTGAGCAAAAAAAGAAAAGGAAAAATTATCACATGTTCTCTCAGCCTCAACAAAGAAATTTGCAATCCCGATTTGCAGAGTTACCAGTCACAAAACACAACGTTTTAACCCCGCCAACCCCCAAGAGATAAAACAATAGCCCGATTCAGAGATCCAGCCACATCTGAAGGGAGAAAGGTTCTAAATATAACTTAATATGGCTTATACTGTTCAGTGAGGTGACGGCGAACACAGACTTTCAGTTTCCTTCTGAAACAAGATCATCATTACCACAGACTGAACTTTCAGCAGTTTTAAAAAAAGGGAAATATACCTTAGCAAACGATGAGACAGACACAAGACAGTCATCTCAGCTGAGAAAGCAAAAAACAAAAAAAAAACAAAAAAAACAACAAAAAAAAACCTCAAGTCCCGGAACAGCTCAACCCAACAGCCATAGCACTTTGGGTTAGCTTTAACTTGGCTGGTTTTAAATTCTGATTTCTCCATTTACACATTGGTGGTGAGCACCCAAACAAAGACTTTTGATATGTGGAAAAAAGAGGTTCTAATTTTTAAAACCTTGAAACTGAGCAACTAGGTAGTAGTAAGAGAAACTGCTAGAAGAATTGGTGCAATTTGGTAATAGTTTGGTCTTTAATACATCCTACTTTTATTTTTTAAGTGATAAAAAAAAAACTTTTTTAAGATGGAAAAAAACATAAAGTATACTTTAATAGCAACATTTTAATATGGAGCGCTATATGAATTATATGTTAGTGCTGAATTACACAATATTTACTCAATATAGCCATACTTCTGTTTGTAGTGGTAGTCAAAAAAAGTAAATCCAGAGACACTCAAGGATATTAAAAATTAAGTGATCGTGTTATTTTCCTTACTAATGTTATTATTAGCAATTTATGATTAAAGTATCAGCAAAGTCTGTAGATAATTTTAGCTTTATTATTGCATTGTGTAAACAAGGAAGACAGATAAATGTTTACTGAACGAAAACTTTTTTTGTTGTTGTTTACTTGCTTTATGTTTGTTTGTTTTCCTTCTTAAATCACACAAAGCTAACAGCAGATAAGTTGATAGTCGTTAACACACTGGAGTAGCAGCCCTGGCTGACTGTGTCTGAGGCTAGCGGCTAGCAGTCACATTATATCAGTTCCTCTGTGGAAGAAACAGCTAAATATCAGACGGAAACATTTACCCTGCTGGTACATCCTGTGGTCACGGTCAGAACCTCCACATGCTTCCTGAGAACCACAAACTGTCCTCTAATGGGAACAGGCGGCTGTTTCAAAACATGTATCTGAAGACACAGTTTGCACTCTCCTACGGCAAGCCGAATTGTCCAAAAGACACAAACACGCGTAACCAATCAACGAGCAAATAAGACAGTGGTCTTTTTAACATACCGGTCAAATCTCCCGTTTTGGCCGGGAAACCACCGCATTCTACCCCTCTGTCCCGGGGAGCACGTCCCACTCCTCCGACGGTAGTCACCCCCTGCCCTTACGGTACACCTGCGCTCCGTACCCCTCTTCTCTTCCCCCACCACCCCATACTTGACAGGTATGCATTTTAATCCAATTACAGCTAATTTGGAGACACGTTTGTCGCTCTTTTACAAAAAAATAAATGTTTTTATTATTTATTTGATATATATTTATTACATAGTAGCAAGACCATATTTTTCAATAAATAAAAGTTTAGAAAATTGTGTGCATTCATATTCAGACCCTTCCTTAATTCTGATACTCCTAAATACATTTCAGTGCAACTAATTTCCTCCAGGAAGTCACCTAATTTAAAAAAAATATGTTTTAAATAACAAAAAAAGCAAGCAGTACCATTTGTGCAAACTGGCTCAATGTTGCTAGTTACAAATGCATGTCATCTTGTTTTTTGACCTTTATTTCTCCTTTCAAACATATAAAATTTATAATATGATAATCTTTAGTATCTCAGTGGATCCATTTGGACCAGAAAATTCCACCTCACTGTATCTTTCATGATGTAATTTATTGCAGCTTAAATTGGGACATTTGATTAAAATGTCTTTTCAGACCAAATCAATGCAAAACAGCATTAGAAGCTCCGAGAATCTTTACTGAATACATTATTTACAATTATCAGATTAAACACACCAACATGCAAAGCTCCTGTTTTCTGTTTACACGCAATTAAAGTTGTGGTCCATAATGTTGAAGCACACAATATATATTTGATGACCAGCTGTTAACTTTTACAGTTTTATTTCCCTTCAACATTCACACTCACACAAATCCACCCATACAACAATCAAAGTCTTAAAAAAAGCTAATGTAGCAGAAGGTTTGAGGTCGGTTCTCCTCCTCCTCCTCCCTGTCCAGACGTTATTCAAGAACTGTTGTTCATGAAGCTGCAGCTTTCCTCTCCTTGTAAGTCGCCATCATTTTCTTGATTTCTGCTATGGCCTTTCCCGGGTTGAGACCCTGTTGAAAGGAATGAAACAATGAGACAAAGAAACTCATAATTATGCTACAAAAAGTGTTTGTTAATTGTTTTGGGTACCTTGGGACAAGTCTTGGTGCAGTTCATGATGGTGTGACAGCGGTACAGGGAGAAAGGGTCCTGAAGTTTAGACAAACGTTCCTCTGTGAATTCATCACGGGAGTCTATCATCCACCGGTACGCCTGTGGAAAAACAACACAGAGGCCAGAGTTTGAGAATTCAGAGTAATAATTATTCCGTTAGAGATCTCTAGTTTCATCTCTCTAGGTATTCTTGAGTTACTGTAATATGACTTGGATGTGATGCATCAAAAAGCTGACTGTTCTCAATTACCAATTTAAATGTGTAGGAGTAAGAAAACTTAAAAGGAAGACAAAATACTAAGGAAGCCACACAGTTACGTACCAAAGCAACAACTAAAAGCTCTTGGAAAGTCAGCAGCCAGACAAACTTTATGCTTGTGAGTATAAAGTTTCTCAGGTACAACATGCATGTTTTTATTTTACTGAGGTTTTTGATGTATGTGGTCTCTCACTACAAACATGTACTGGTGATTGTGGGTCACATCATTACATGAAATTCATAACTAGTCTCCTTAAATGTTCCTCCTCTATGTTTAGCCATAAAAAGCGGTGCCTTTTTTTTTAGTGTCTGGTCCAAATTCAGGAAATCGTTCGCCCGCAGGTTCCATCTCACTGTCCTGGAGGAATGACTGTGTACATCTTCATCAAGAAAATCAAATTCAAGCAGCAGATTTTGCTACGACCAGGAAATCTCTCTGTGGATTCGAGCCACAGACTTCGCTAAGACTACTTTCTCCTTGAGTAGGCTTTGTGTTTTGCTTTGATGCCCGAGTTTGGAGATTTGTACATGTTTTCATCATGTGCACTTATCAACCTTTGACATGGAAATGAATACTACCATCATGAGGTGAAACTTTAAACAAATCTGAGAAGTAAAAACGGGGAAAAAGTTATATTGCCTCAACAAAAGGCCATATAAAACCGATAGATCAAAATTATTTCCCACTTTTTGTTCTGTGTCTTTAACTGAAAATAATCACACTCCTGTGTTCATGACAAGAATTACCACCGTAATCAATACAGAGCTGCAACTAACAATTATTCTAGCAATCGATTATTCCACCACTTATTCTGACGATTAAGAAAACACCATAGTCTGAAGAGTTTTCATTTCATAGAATGAAATTTTTTTATTTTTCAACCTTTTTAATACAATATTAGAAATACATAAAACACTGGAATAAATAAATAATTGAATTCCTTTTGTAAATAAGAAAATAAACATTTTGTAAAATGCAATGCCAGAGCATTCCTTTGATAAATGTGAACCGAGTGAAGCTAAGACTATACCACTTGAAGAGTTTGGTCCAAAACATATTTACAGAGCAAACTGGGTTTTTATCTTAAATGCAAAATGTATATATTTTTGTACAGCTTTGGCTCATTTACTGCTCTCAATATGTTGTTTTTTTTCACCTGCATACTCAGGGCCGGATTTAGGAGGATGGGGGCCCCTGGGCTGGAGTCAGGATGGGGGCCCCTGGGCTAGAGTAAAAAATATATATATATATATAAATATATATATGTTTTGTTTTGTTTTAGAGGATGAGCAGAAAATGACCAGACAGTAAGTTTTGACAACCTACAACTTTAATAAGCCAGTTGTCACAAACTACAAACAACTCTGAACTCTTTTCTAGAAAGACTAAACCACATGTTGGGGTTGAAACTAGAATATGATGCTTGCATCACAAAATAAAATCACTGAATAGTTATTGTTGCCTGGACTTCAACACAAACTATAAAACAGATTGAGTGCAAGAAAGTGCAATGCTCAAATATACTTTTACAAAGCAAAGCGAGTAAAACAATATTTATACAAATATCCCCAGCATTTACAAGTTCATATAAGTACAAGTGGAATATATCAAAACTCAAACTGTTTCTTTGGTTTTAAAGTTCTTGGTAAATAGTGGAGGAAATAAATGTCAAAAAAGTGCTTCTCTGCCAGTCAGACAGAACATGGATATAAACAATATCTCCTAGAAAAAGAGATCAGGCATACTGTAGTTTTCAGAAAATATCCTGACCCAGGTAAGTCCAAAGTGCTGCCCTCTGAAGGATTTTTAAAGTTTAGGCATTTGCTTTCAGTTGCGTGCTTCCAGTCACTGAAACCAGTTTCAAAGTTTGACTGAGTATTAGCATTGCTGAAAATGCGGCATGCAAAACAAAATGCAGCTCCGTGGATGGAGAGTAGAGCAGCCACGGTCTTCGATATACTCACCATTTAACATCTTGCGTTTAAAGTGAGATTTGGAGAAGTGACGCTTTGATGCTTGTACACCCGTTCTGATGCTTGAAAGCCAACATTCATATTTTGACAGCTCTCCGGTCCTCGCTCAGCCCAGTAAGCTCGCACGGACTCGTCAATTTCCCCAAATGCGCCGGATCGGTACTGTACGGATCCACAGTCGTCTTCCATCTGCGGAAGAAGATCCCGCTTCCACCGACTCTGACTCCACAGACGCCAGTCCAGCCACCGACTCAGTCACGGTTAAAGGTTCTGGCGGGATCTTAGTGCCGGTGTTAGCATAGCTAAGGGTTTGAGGAGCGGGGATAATGAGGTTTCTGCTCCATCTCCGCTAACAGGTTTAAAAAAGCCTGTCAGTTTAGGCATTTTGATTGTCGCCTCTTTGGCGCGATGCTCTTTTTCTTTTCTCTTCCTTCTTTTCTGCGCTCCGCTGTCATATTTTCGGTTGTCCGCCATTGTAAAATAATATTCCCTTGACGCTCCTCCTCCCCAATGCGTAAGATGCGTCAAAAGTGGACCAATAACAAGCAAGCATTCAAGACGGACGTTTGCCAGAACAAATTGGAACATTTTTCATCGGTGCTGTCAAAATCATGCAGTGATTGATTAAATTCTGACACTATCCATTCACAAAAATATAAAACATCCTTCGGGGCCCCCGAAATGCCGGGGCCCCGGGCTGCAGCCCCGGTAAGCCCCTGCTAAAATCCGGCCCAGCATATATATATGTATATATCAGACCATAGACCAAACGTCTGACAAGCATTTGGTCTGACGCTTGTCAGACCAAACAAGCTTGTGTGCTTTCTTTGTTTGTGCCTTTAGTAAACTGGAAATAAAAGTATTGTAATTTGTAGGTTTTTAGGAGTACATTGGCTCATTAGTCATTAGAAGTGAAAGCTTAAAAAATTGAATGATGAAAATGAAAATAAAGTGGTTATGGTTCTCATGCAACTGAAACTGAAACACCAAACTTTGGTTTCAGAAATAGTTGAAGTCAAATCTGTCTGGTTGTTCTGAATACTGGACTGTAGTTCTTTGGAAATGAAATTCTTGTGATGTGAAAGCAGCAAAGAAAATGTAATGCTGAAAAAATTCCTTCCTCTTCCCACTTAATTTGTTTCACTTTAGAGGCACAACCTTTTTTTATTATTTATTTATTTATTTATTTATTTATTTATTTATTTATTTATTTATTTATTTATTTATTTATTTATTTATTTATTAATTAATTAATTAATTAATTAATGTTAACGGGCTCCGGCCCGGTTTCCGCACAGCCGGAAACCGGTTGTGCGGCCGCCCTCCCGTCGCGTCCCCCCCCTCCTCCGCCCCGCACCACACTCGGCTACGACCTCAGATCAGACGAGACGACCCGCAGAATTTAAGCATATTAATAAGTGGATGAAAAGAAACTAACAAGGATTCTTACTGAAGTCCTTACTCCTGTCAGGGAGCAACACGAGCAAAATCAAGACACATTTTTTACAACAGACAGAGATGCTGCTGCGGAAACAATAATTCCAGAAGAAGAGACTGCTGTCATTGAGGCAGAGAATCGTGACATCAATCGTGAATTTTATAACATCTCTTTTGGCCAATCTGAGGAAACTGATGAGGTAACAGAGAGTACATCATTGGGCTTGTCATTCTCAGAAACTGAGGACGATGTGTTTGACAAATATCGGCAAGACCAACGGATCCCTTCTGAGCCTATTTGTTCGACTTGTTTATTAGAGAGATCAAGTTCTTCAGATGAATTAAGACAAGATGATAGAGTCCAGGAGACCCAACAGGTCAGGCGGCGGACCATGCGTTTTGGAAGTCACTCAGCTGGACGAACCCACCATGATGAGGCTCCAGTGCCTTTAGCTGTTAGGCGTCGCCTTCCAAGTGTTTGCCGTTCTTCAGCGTATTTACTAAAATATTGTAGCGGTTAGAGGGTGCTGTTATGTTGTTATGTGTTTTCCCATGAGGCTTAGCGGCAGAGAAGAGAGCGAACCATGAGCGAAAAGGCTATCTGTCCGAATGAAAAGACCTGTGTGTTCGCCATTATATTTTACTGATAGCTGCCTTCTCCCTTTTGGGAACGTATATATGCCATGCATATTTAATTATGACACCCCACCGGGAGGTAGAGTGGGTGGGACTGCTGTATCGAGACATCTCCAGCAGAATTATGGTTAACGGCAGGGCCGGATTTAGGAGGATGGGGGCCCCTGGGCTGGAGTCAGGATGGGGGCCCCTGGGCTAGAGTAAAAAAAATATATATATATATAAATATATATATGTTTTGTTTTGTTTTAGAGGATGAGCAGAAAATGACCAGACAGTAAGTTTTGACAACCTACAACTTTAATAAGCCAGTTGTCACAAACTACAAACAACTCTGAACTCTTTTCTAGAAAGACTAAACCACATGTTGGGGTTGAAACTAGAATATGATGCTTGCATCACAAAATAAAATCACTGAATAGTTATTGTTGCCTGGACTTCAACACAAACTATAAAACAGATTGAGTGCAAGAAAGTGCAATGCTCAAATATACTTTTACAAAGCAAAGCGAGTAAAACAATATTTATACAAATATCCCCAGCATTTACAAGTTCATATAAGTACAAGTGGAATATATCAAAACTCAAACTGTTTCTTTGGTTTTAAAGTTCTTGGTAAATAGTGGAGGAAATAAATGTCAAAAAAGTGCTTCTCTGCCAGTCAGACAGAACATGGATATAAACAATATCTTCTAGAAAAAAGAGATCAGGCATACTGTAGTTTTCAGAAAATATCCTGACCCAGGTAAGTCCAAAGTGCTGCCCTCTGAAGGATTTTTAAAGTTTAGGCATTTGCGTTCAGTTGCGTGCTTCCAGTCACTGAAACCAGTTTCAAAGTTTGACTGAGTATTAGCATTGCTGAAAATGCGGCATGCAAAACAAAATGCAGCTTCGGTGGATGGAGAGTAGAGCAGCCACGGTCTTCGATATACTCACCATTTAACATCTTGCGTTTAAAGTGAGATTTGGAGAAGTGACGCTTTTGATGCTTGTACACCCGTTCTGATGCTTGAAAGCCAACATTCATATTTTGACAGCTCTCCGTCCTCGCCAGCCCAGTAAGCTCGCACGGACTCGTCAATTTCCCCCCAATGCGCCGGATCGGTACTGTACGGATCCACAGTCGTCTTTCCATCTGCGGAAGAAGATCCCGCTTCCACCGACTCTGACTCCACAGACGCCAGTCCAGCCACCGACTCAGTCACGGTTAAAGGTTCTGGCGGGATCTTAGTGCCGGTGTTAGCATAGCTAAGGGTTTGAGGAGCGGGGATAATGAGGTTTCTGCTCCATCTCCGCTAACAGGTTTAAAAAAGCCTGTCAGTTTAGGCATTTTGATTGTCGCCTCTTTGGCGCGATGCTCTTTTTCTTTTCTCTTCCTTCTTTTCTGCGCTCCGCTGTCATATTTTCGGTTGTCCGCCATTGTAAAATAATATTCCCTTGACGCTCCTCCTCCCCAATGCGTAAGATGCGTCAAAAGTGGACCAATAACAAGCAAGCATTCAAGACGGACGTTTGCCAGAACAAATTGGAACATTTTTCATCGGTGCTGTCAAAATCATGCAGTGATTGATTAAATTCTGACCAGTGACGTGCGGTCAGGGGAGGCAGGTGAGGCAGTGCCTCACCTGCCATCATGGAAAGAAAGAAAAAATATAATCATAAAGTAATTTAAATTGTTATATTCATCCGGTGGTTTGTACTAAAAAATATTTATTTTTCTTGTAGCTTCACCAATTTCGATGTTTATTTGTTCAAAATAGCTGATTTTTCTTATTTTCCCATTCAAATGCTTGGAAGCGATGCCGGTGAGGCAGCAGCGAGCTCTGCCTCACCTTGGATTGCGCAACCCCTGGCTCTGCGCTGGCTGCTAAGCGGAGAGAGCATGTTGCTGTACGGCGTCAATAAAATGGTTTAAACACATTTAATATGTGAACTTATTTCCAATAATTTAGCTTATGTATATAATGTACAGTGCTTTTTGTCACCAACTGTGTTTGTGTAACGTGTTTCGTGTAATGAGCGATTATAAACGGCAGAGAACAGGTTCGAGGTGAGGCAGGCAGTTCTCTTGCCTCATGGCAGGGGGCGCTCAAGATCCCAGACGTTCGTCTTGTTCACTCCTCAACTGCCGAGTAAGTGACAGCGAGCTAGGCTAAACGATTCGGGAAGCAAGTCAAGTGCAGCGATAGATTATAATAGAGATAGAGATTTTTTTCCTCTCGCTTATCCCGACTTTCGACATTTATTTTGTTTTGTTTTTTAAGGAAATGTGTGTTTTGGGAGCTACAGTTTGTATGTGTAAGGATGCAGAAGTGAAACATAACCTGTAAACTGCTGTCAATCTATGCATCTATTTGCAAATCTGATTCTGATGACGTCAGTGCCTCACCAGCTATGAACCTCACCGCACGTCACTGATTCTGACACTATCCATTCACAAAAATATAAAACATCCTTCGGGGCCCCCGAAATGCCGGGGCCCCGGGCTGCAGCCCCGGTAAGCCCCTGCTAAAATCCGGCCCAGCATATATATATATGTATATATCAGACCATAGACCAAACGTCTGACAAGCATTTGGTCTGACGCTTGTCAGACCAAACAAGCTTGTGTGCTTTCTTTGTTTGTGCCTTTAGTAAACTGGAAATAAAAGTATTGTAATTTGTAGGTTTTTAGGAGTACATTGGCTCATTAGTCATTAGAAGTGAAAGCTTAAAAAATTGAATGATGAAAATGAAAATAAAGTGGTTATGGTTCTCATGCAACTGAAACTGAAACACCAAACTTTGGTTTCAGAAATAGTTGAAGTCAAATCTGTCTGGTTGTTCTGAATACTGGACTGTAGTTCTTTGGAAATGAAATTCTTGTGATGTGAAAGCAGCAAAGAAAATGTAATGCTGAAAAAATTCCTTCCTCTTCCCACTTAATTTGTTTCACTTTAGAGGCACAACCTTTTTTTATTATTTATTTATTTATTTATTTATTTATTTATTTATTTATTTATTTATTTATTTATTAATTAATTAATTAATTAATTAATGTTAACGGGCTCCGGCCCGGTTTCCGCACAGCCGGAAACCGGTTGTGCCGCTCCCGTCGCGTCCCCCCTCCGCCCCGCACCACACTCGGCTACGACCTCAGATCAGACGAGACGACCCGCAGAATTTAAGCATATTAATAAGTGGATGAAAAGAAACTAACAAGGATTCTTACTGAAGTCCTTACTCCTGTCAGGGAGCAACACGAGCAAAATCAAGACACATTTTTTACAACAGACAGAGATGCTGCTGCGGAAACAATAATTCCAGAAGAAGAGACTGCTGTCATTGAGGCAGAGAATCGTGACATCAATCGTGAATTTTATAACATCTCTTTTGGCCAATCTGAGGAAACTGATGAGGTAACAGAGAGTACATCATTGGGCTTGTCATTCTCAGAAACTGAGGACGATGTGTTTGACAAATATCGGCAAGACCAACGGATCCCTTCTGAGCCTATTTGTTCGACTTGTTTATTAGAGAGATCAAGTTCTTCAGATGAATTAAGACAAGATGATAGAGTCCAGGAGACCCAACAGGTCAGGCGGCGGACCATGCGTTTTGAAGTCACTCAGCTGGACGAACCCACCATGATGAGGCTCCAGTGCCTTTAGCTGTTAGGCGTCGCCTTCCAAGTGTTTGCCGTTCTTCAGCGTATTTACTAAAATATTGTAGCGGTTAGAGGGTGCTGTTATGTTGTTATGTGTTTTCCCATGAGGCTTAGCGGCAGAGAAGAGAGCGAACCATGAGCGAAAAGGCTATCTGTCCGAATGAAAAGACCTGTGTGTTCGCCATTATATTTTACTGATAGCTGCCTTCTCCCTTTGGGAACGTATATATGCCATGCATATTTAATTATGACACCCCACCGGGAGGTAGAGTGGTGGGACTGCTGTATCGAGACATCTCCAGCAGAATTATGGTTAACGGCAGGGCCGGATTTAGGAGGATGGGGCCCCTGGGCTGAGTCAGGATGGGGGCCCCTGGGCTAGAGTAAAAAAAAAATATATATATATAAATATATATATGTTTTGTTTTGTTTTAGAGGATGAGCAGAAAATGACCAGACAGTAAGTTTTGACAACCTACAACTTTAATAAGCCAGTTGTCACAAACTACAAACAACTCTGAACTCTTTTCTAGAAAGACTAAACCACATGTTGGGGTTGAAACTAGAATATGATGCTTGCATCACAAAATAAAATCACTGAATAGTTATTGTTGCCTGGACTTCAACACAAACTATAAAACAGATTGAGTGCAAGAAAGTGCAATGCTCAAATATACTTTTACAAAGCAAAGCGAGTAAAACAATATTTATACAAATATCCCCAGCATTTACAAGTTCATATAAGTACAAGTGGAATATATCAAAACTCAAACTGTTTCTTTGGTTTTAAAGTTCTTGGTAAATAGTGGAGGAAATAAATGTCAAAAAGTGCTTCTCTGCCAGTCAGACAGAACATGGATATAAACAATATCTTCTAGAAAAAAGAGATCAGGCATACTGTAGTTTTCAGAAAATATCCTGACCCAGGTAAGTCCAAAGTGCTGCCCTCTGAAGGATTTTTTAAAGTTTAGGCATTTGCTTTCAGTTGCGTGCTTCCAGTCACTGAAACCAGTTTCAAAGTTTGACTGAGTATTAGCATTGCTGAAAATGCGGCATGCAAAACAAAATGCAGCTCCGTGGATGGAGAGTAGAGCAGCCACGGTCTTTCGATATACTCACCATTTAACATCTTGCGTTTAAAGTGAGATTTGGAGAAGTGACGCTTTTGATGCTTGTACACCCGTTCTGATGCTTGAAAGCCAACATTCATATTTTGACAGCTCTCCTCGCCAGCCCAGTAAGCTCGCACGGACTCGTCAATTTCCCCCAAATGCGCCGGATCGGTACTGTACGGATCCACAGTCGTCTTTCCATCTGCGGAAGAAGATCCCGCTTCCACCGACTCTGACTCCACAGACGCCAGTCCAGCCACCGACTCAGTCACGGTTAAAGGTTCTGGCGGGATCTTAGTGCCGGTGTTAGCATAGCTAAGGGTTTGAGGAGCGGGGATAATGAGGTTTCTGCTCCATCTCCGCTAACAGGTTTAAAAAAGCCTGTCAGTTTAGGCATTTTGATTGTCGCCTCTTTGGCGCGATGCTCTTTTTCTTTTCTCTTCCTTCTTTTCTGCGCTCCGCTGTCATATTTTCGGTTGTCCGCCATTGTAAAATAATATTCCCTTGACGCTCCTCCTCCCCAATGCGTAAGATGCGTCAAAAGTGGACCAATAACAAGCAAGCATTCAAGACGGACGTTTGCCAGAACAAATTGGAACATTTTTCATCGGTGCTGTCAAAATCATGCAGTGATTGATTAAATTCTGACACTATCCATTCACAAAAATATAAAACATCCTTCGGGGCCCCCGAAATGCCGGGGCCCCGGGCTGCAGCCCCGGTAAGCCCCTGCTAAAATCCGGCCCAGTGCATACTCCAGTTAACAATAATTGATTGCTAAATTTGTTGACGATTGTTTCAATAATTGATTAATCACGATTAATGAAATTAATCGTGATTAATCCGTTTCAACCCAATAACAACTTTTGCTTAATAGCAATATGAATCTCATGTCTGACCTGCATGAGGACAGCAGGCCCCAGGTATTTGTCTCCGTTCCACCAGTAACTTGGACAGCTGGTGCTGCAGCAGGCACAGAGGATGCACTCGTACAAGCCGTCCTGTTGAGGCAAACGGGAGTCAGACACAACCTTTCTCTGCCTTTGTGGTCTTCACTTACGGACAAGCTGGCCACTTAAACAAGGATGTGAAAACTAATATTGTGTTTGCTGTGGAAGTATTTGAGGTCTGATTACTTACCAGTTTCTGCCTGTCCTCCACTGACTGGAAATACTGATTCTTCCCCTCCTGACTCTCATCCTTCTTCTTCAAGTATGGCTCAATGGATTTGTACTGTGCGTAGAAGTTGCTCATATCCTGGTGGGGATAGAAATAGAAGATTGGATTTAGAGAGGTGGTCTGATGTTCCTGAAATGTACAAAAAGAAATTTTGGAAAAAAAGTCAAAACACCGCACTCACCGGCACCAGATCTTTGACAACGTACATGTGGGGCAGTGGGTAGATTTTAGTGGGTTTGCTGGTGTTTGTATCAATTTTGTTAAGGCACGCCAGTGTGTTGCCTCCGTTTATATTCATGGCACACGAGCCACAGATACCTGAGAAAGTTGGTACACAATAAGTCTGCCAGAAAGTCCGTCACATGATTGACTTTTAATTTTTTTGAAGTTTAAAATGGCTGGCACTGTGATGTGCAAATAGAGTTGATTTACTACCTTCACGGCAGGAACGTCTGAATGTAAGCGTGGGATCAAGTTCATTCTTGATCTTGATTAGGGCATCCAGAACCATCGGACCGCAACTGCATTAAGAACAACGTTAGACGCAACATTCCCAATGACATGCAATTCAGATACAGAGACGTTGTTGTTCATTGATCCGGTTGTGACTTACGTGTTCAGATCCATTTCATACGTCTGCATTCGGGGTTTGTCGCCAGGGGTGTCTGGGTCCCAGCGGTACACCTGGAACGTCTTGATCCTGGGCTCAGGAGCCGGCACAGCAGCGGTCTGAGCGTGACGCACCATCTGACTCACAGAAACCAATCGACAGTTACAGTAGGTATCAACTAAATAATTGTTTTCACAACAACAAATTTGTTGTGAAAAGATGCCCTAAAAGCCTTAAAGTAAAGTCACCTTTCATTAAAGTAGTAAAATTTCACACATTTACTTACGTCAGTACCATTTGAGTATTTTAATTCAGGGAGGAAAAAAAAGTGCGGTTTAAAAAAAATTCAAATAAAAGTATTGTTTTTTTAGAAAAAAATCTTTGCTGCCACAATTAATGGTAACCTTTGAAAATAAATCTAACTGTAAGATGTTCAAATTTGTACCTTTTTTAAGTTGATCAGGGTTTTTAGGAACTTCTAATTAATAAGCTAAGACTTCATGTTTCTCTGGGATAAAAATATAATAATATGATACGACACAGCTGTGATGGACTGGCGACCTGTCCAAGGTGTACCTCGCCTCTCACCCACTGAGATCTAGCGATAGGAACCAGCATCCCTTGCAATCCCACTAGGGATAAGCGTGTATGAAAGTCTTGTTCTGTTGATAAATTCCACCTGCAGTAATTTTTTTTTAAACAATAATTTATTAACATAAATTTTCCCCATGAGTTCAATATCTGTACAGAAGTTAAAGATTGGATTTCTCAAAAGGTTTGAATGGTGTTGTATAGGAGCAGAACTTTCTTGTTTTCTCACATTCATAAATGACCGAATCCCTCTCTCTAAGACGTACTAGAATTATAATATGCATCACAATGAAAAGTCACTCAAGGTAGAAATAAGTTGGAAATTTATGTCCATATTAACTGTGACAGTTGAAAGGAAAATATTTCATGGAATCATAAAACAATGACAAAAAATGATCGGAAGTTTCTTAATTTGTAGTGTTTTGGATGTTTCTATTATATCATTAAATTACAAAGTATGACGTCTCCCCCTAGTGGCAGCTTGGGTGAACTGACAAGGAAGAGTTACATCACAGCTGTCCTATGATTGCCTAACTGACTCCTTCAGGACAATTGAACGTAAACGTAATAATAAAAGCTAAAGTGTTTTTTGATTCCTTTTCACAAGCAGGCTTATATTTTTGTACCTTAAACCCATCTTTGAAAACTTATTAAACAACAACTTCAAAGAGAAGAGGAAACAACCAACATGTCAGTTCAAGTACGATTACTGACAAAAAGGTGCATATAAAGATAAAACGGTGACATTTTTCAATACACTTATTATATTTTCTAATACGCCATTATAATAATAATAATTTATTTCTAAAATGTACGCATACGTAGTCCGAAAGTGTTGTGTCAACTAAATTAGTGAGAGTTTTAGTACTTCTTTTACTTAGCGCAGGCTAAACCGTGAATGAACGCACGAAAGCTCTCAGTTGGGGACATTTCTCCGAGAAGATGCAATTATATGAGCTCTAACCCATAGAGTTAGATAAAAAAAAAACTGTTCCGTACTCACCACCATCATACCAGAATTCCTAAAAGCCAGAATATTTCGGCTCAAACAAACGACAGACATGGTTCCTACTTGTGTTGATAATAAATAATTTAAAGTATCTGTGTATGTTAGCTATTACTGCTCCGTAATTGTCTCAGCGTCAGTGAAAACAGCCTGACTCTGAACTGTGCGCTGAAGCCACGCCCGCTTTGTGCGTGAACGTCTGCGTCACTGACGCATTCACGTGTACTCCCTCTGCTCGGTCATTAGAATACCCAAACATATGCTATTTATATATTTTAAATAAAAAACAATGTCCGGTAGGGGTTTGTTACCAATTTATTTGGATTTTTAGAAACATTTTACCTTTTACTGTACACTTTACCGATAACGCAGGTTCTACTCAACAAATGTCAAAAAACATTTGTAACGACGGACCACATCCGAAATACGTTAAAGGCGGCGCGTGAATGCGGCTGTTTCACAACTCTCTTTGCTCAAATGAGGGTCAGTTACATACATCTATACATAGACCTTCAGGACAACGTGCAGAGTTATCTATTAGTGTTTTATAACTCCATAAAAGTCAGTGGCTGTCAACAACAAAGCTCATGTCCTTAACAGTCAAAAGAAACATGTTTGTTAATGAGTTTAGTAACTTCAAATCTTATTTTTGATAGTGATGTAAATGACCTAACAATTTCTTTTGTTTTTGCTTTACTTGTCATCTTTAACCATTTTAGAAAATCAAACAAATTTAAATATCAGACAAACATAACCTAAGTAAGCCTATAATGCCATTCACACAATATTGCAAAAGTATTTGCTCCTCATCAAAATAATCTGAATCAGGTGTTCCAATTTTTTTCCGGTTTCTTTACATTTTATCACAAAACCATTAACATTAACAGGATAATAGAAGATATATTAATGGGATAGTGGGTAATTGTGATGGTTTTCAAAATATTTAATAAATAACAATGATTATTTATTAAACATAACTGTGGACTGTGTGCATTCATTTCCAACCCTGTTGAGTCTTTGGGGCGTCTCTACCATCTCTGCACATCTAGAGAAAATCTCAAACTCACTCAGATTGGACAGAGATGTCTGTGAACATCAGGAGATGCAACATCTTTTAATTAGGTTTAGCTCTGAACTTTTACTAGGTCGTCCTAACAGATAAATTAATCAAAAATTCTACTGCAGCTCTGATTGGATGCTCAGGGTTGTTGGCCATCCACCAAAGTCTCAGGTCTTTAGCAACCTCTCACAAGTTTTCCACGATTGGCTAGTTTTAGCTCCATTTATCTTCCCATCACCTCAGATTGGTGTAACATCTAGTTCCTGCAGATCTATTTTACTTCACCATAATGATAGTGTGTTCAGAGTGAAGTTTTACTTCTGCGCCACACATTCAGCTTTGTATGTAGGAGTGAGTTCAGTTTTTCCTCGTCTGACCAGAAAACCTCCCTTCACATCTACTGTTTCAAACAAAAGCAACTCAATTAACATTCCCAGAATTATCTTGGAAATACTGATCCTTTAAGGCCAGTAAGCCAGAATAGACGTGGCATGCTACGCAGACCTGCTGTTACCTTAATATCTAATCGAATTAGTCTGCAGGACGAAGTGGGGTTGTAAGTTTGCTCTCTTTGATGTTCTCCTGATTGCCTGAAGCATGAAGTTGATACACTCCTACACAAGAGTTCAGCTGCTGTGCCAAGAGAATTTTGATGATTCCATGTTTTCTTCCCTCTTTGTTTTTAATAAAACATTCAGGACTGATGGTTTCTGCTTTTGTAGGCAGAATTGGTGAGGACCTCAGAGCTTTTCTTCATGCATTCCTCTACATCAGGGGTCTCAAACTCCAGGCCTCGAGGGCCGCAGTCCTGCAGTTTTTAGATGTGCCACAGGTACAAAACACTGGAATGAAATGGCTTAATTACCTCCACCTTGTGTAAATCAGTTCTCTAGAGCCTTAATTATTCTATTCAGGTGTGGTGCAGCAGAGGCACATCGAAAAGTTGCAGGACTGCGGCCATCGAGGCCTGGAGTTTGAGACCCCTGCCCTACATGTATTCCTCTATGGGGCTGTTGCCAACCCCATACAACAGACATTTGGTAAAATCCAGTCCCTTATTCTATGCTTGGCTTTGTACAGAGGGTCTGAACTCTCTGCTATTGATAAACAGTTGCAGACTGTGTTTGTCCGTGACAGTTATAATGCGCCAGTTCGACACTATGAAGCTTGCCGATAATTGCCTGCATTGCAAACAGCCATCCTCCTCTGCAAAGAGAGAAGTGGCAAGCCGGACAAGATGGCTACTAACGTTAATCCAGTATTTGGAACCGTGGCCAACACAGACTGAAAGGCTTCCTTCACTTCCTCCGCTGCCATTACCAAAACTACGGGCAGACTACAAATCCTGAGCAGCGCAGAAAACAGGCATGACCATTCTCTACCTCTCCTTCTTTTGCTGACTTCCTTGGTTAAAATTCAAACAGAGGAATCCATCTGAATGGGAGAAAGCCTAGGCAGAGCACTGAAGACGGATGAGAACTGAGCAGAATTGCATAGGAAGTTAATGACAAGGCTATTAAAATTATGAAGAGGAAGGAAAATGATCAGTGTTTTGTGAAATTTAGTCTGGACTTTGACTAGGCGACTGTAGTTCATTATATTGCTTTGATTGCAAACCAAATTTAGACACTCTGCATTGCTAGGCTTAACAACAAAAAACAAAATCCCATTTGATTTTAAGGATTTGGTTTTTTCTTTATCAGTAACTTGGTTGAACAATTTGACTGACTGATATCCAGTTAGATGAGATTGAAAACAAAGAGTCTGATGTTAAGAGACAGGCTATAAGTTAATAAATTGTCCTCTGTCAGGAGACAACAAGTACAGTTTTTCATTAACATCCAGGCGGTACTGTTGCCAAGTTGATTTACCGCTCCAAAGGACAGCGTCGGTCTCCAGAGAAAGCTTTTCCAGCTCTGGTTGCATAATGGTGTGTAAATTGTCCAATACTGTAACCACAGAGGTGTCAGAGTTACACTGGTACCTTTTATGAAAAGCCATTTGAAGAACCCAGAGGGCTGCGTACAACTAGACTGCTTTAGTTAGTTTAAATTGGACTGCAAGGATTGATTTTGGGAAGCATGGTGAGGCTTAAAATCTGATTATTACATTGTGGTGTGTTTTGGTTTTATGATTTTTTTAAACAGGAGAGTAAAATTGCTCTGCTTCCAGTGATGAACATTGTTGTCCAGGTGGACAATTTGCAAAGGCAAGGTTGCCTGGTGGGTAATTGGAAAAACCTGAAAACCAGAAGAGAAACATCTGAACAGAGAAATGGGCCACCTACTCAGCAGAAGACTGACGTCGTTTTACGGCAGCAGTAAGGGACGTTTTCTCTAACTGCTGCAACTGAGCAGCGATTCAGTCTTTCTTTGACATCCTTGAAGCCTTTTCAGTTCCATAAACTCCCAGTTTAAAGATTAGCAGAAAGTAGAAAACAACAAAAGGAGCAAAAGGTTGGGAAACAAAGAGTAGCATGGCATAAATATCTCAGTTCCCAATGTTTTGCACAAATTCTGGGATGCCTCACACATCTTTATAAGATCAGGATGAGACGTGTACTGAAATAAATTTAAAAGAACAATGGTTCAATAACCCACAAAACAAAATGGAAGCTAAACAAAGAACTACATGTGATCTTTGTTTCTTGTTTAAGACAATTATTTTTGTTTAAAATTGAATGATTGAATCTGTATGCCTGACATTATCTAAAAATCTGCAACTTTTAGTTAATATTTTGACATTTTACACAGCTCATATAGAGCTGTTGAGTGAAGCACGATTCAGTTGTTATTTGAGTGTTTTTCTACTGAAACTTGTTTGTTTTGCTGACCAACAAACTCATCGTAACTAAAGAAACACCCACCAGTTTCAGTTTTTAGAGAAATCAGTCCAGGGACAAACATTAATGTCAAGGCTAAACGAGCTGATATAATTTGAAAATATGAAAGGAGAGAAACATCTAAACAGAGAAATGGGCCACCGATGTTTTGATTGGATGGCTACTTTTAACTTCTACTTGAGTAAAAACGTGAACTAGAGTTACTCTTACTTGGGTAAAATTTGTTCGCTACTCTACCCACCTTTGCTGCTGAACATTAAAAAGAACAATTATTTTGAACAGGCCATGGGATCATAATGGACGGCTTTTCTTCACTTCATGACAGCATAGTCAGTCGTCGCTCTTCTTTGTTTCTGCTTGAATTTTACTAAGTAAAACCGAGACCATCTGCACTCAGAAATAACCTCTCCAGTATGAGAGCGTGATCTCTCTCTCCTTTTCTCTCTCTCTCTCCTTCTCTCTCTCTCTCACCCGACTGGAATGACACAATCAAACGTCAGGGGTCACTGTTGTGCTTCAATGGCACTTTTAATAAAACAGACATTTCATTCTCACAACAGCAATGTCTGGACAGAGAGGGGCTGGGTGAGGGTTTCCTCTGCTGATAGGCTGGTTGCTCTGGGTGAGTGAGAAGGCTGGATAAAGAGAACTCAAAGAACATGGATATGACTCTACTGAAAAAAAAAAAACACAGAAAAAAACCCTGTGAATTTCCTTGCAAAAGGATTAACTTGAACTCCATCACATAATGTCAGGATACACTTTACTTTCTGGGATTTTGTGTCATAGACCAAAATAAAGCAGAAAATCGTCGTGAAAGGGAGAGAAAATAATTTCAAGTCGAAAATCTTTGACTTCTAAAACTCACACAATTTCTGAGAGGCAAAAATGCAATGTGGTCGGTATGTAATGTTTTTCTAGGAAAATTTATCTCAAAATTTCAGATTTTTTTTTTTTTCTCGGAAATTTTCAACTTTTGGAGTTCAGAAATTTTTAGATGATTTTAAATCTAGATGATGTAAAAATTTCTGAGATTTTTGGCAGAAGTTTAGTTTTTCTATCTACAACGGCCCTAATGTGCCATCATAGGGGTCTGTAACCTGTACAAACCACAGAACCATTTTTGCCCAAAGTCCAGTAAATTTACATAAACCTCAATGA
Organism: Gambusia affinis; assembly: GCF_019740435.1. Classification (NCBI taxonomy): domain Eukaryota; kingdom Metazoa; phylum Chordata; class Actinopteri; order Cyprinodontiformes; family Poeciliidae; genus Gambusia; species Gambusia affinis. The sequence goes on from NC_057868.1 coordinate 14,465,202, forward strand.
AAGAACTGCTTAAAGACTTTCAATAAATATCTAGAATAGGAAATTTGTGGTATTTTCTAATATCATTTTATTCTGTTTTAGGTTATAAAGCCAAGAAAAAACATAAACCTTTTACAAAGGGGAGATTGATAGACTTTCTGCCACGGGATGTTGATGTTTGGGGGATATTATTTAAACAAAAAAGCACTTTGTTTCAAAGGTAATGATGAGGGGGGAAAAAACAAGTATTTTTTGACACTTGTGGGATTTATTCAGCGCTAAAAATATGCTGCTCAAATCTGCACTTGTTTTATCTGTATTTTTAAAAGTTTGTCGTTGTCTGCACTGTTTAAGCCGAGTTATAAAGACCCACCGGCGGCTCCGGAGCCGCAGATGAATGAACAGAGCTGAATAATCCAGAAGGAAAAATTGTTGGGGGCAGCTAAAGACGTAGAAGTGATGAAAGTTAATGGTTTACGTTAAAGGCATATTCCTGTACTAAAATGACCCAGTCAAAGCCCAAATTGAAAATCTCTGGCAGCACTTGAAAACTTATGTTTAATGCTCTCATAAAACCTCATGGTGCTTGAATTATTTTGTAAAGAACAATTTCAGGTGAACAAAATTCAGTGTCTAGAAGTGCAAAGCTGATAATTACTTCAAAAGGAAACAATTTTGACCTTTACTGCAAGAGCAGATCGTCTACGTTTTATTATTCACAATTCTTAAAAGACTATCTATGTCTAATATAATAATATAATATAATAAAACAAAATGCAAATCAGGTGTAATTTTCATTTTGCAAACTCTTCCAGCGCCGCTTTGTGTTGGTCTATCGTTTAAAATCCCAGTAAAAGTCGCTGACTTTTGTGGTGGTAACTTGGTAGAATGTGTAAAAATTCAAGGGGAGCGAATATTTCTTCCAAAGCGCTGCTGACGTGTCAGCTGGCGTTTATCTCTTCTCATGTGTCGACTGAACAATGACAAATTAGCAGAGGAAAACCTGACCGCAGCTGCACATACCCTCCGTCCCTCTCACATTATTTACAGGGAAAAAATTTAATACATTCAGTTAATTCACTAAGTAACAAAGCTAATTAATCTGTGTTTTTAGCAGAAATCACATTGTTTCACATCCAATTTCCAGTTCCTTCTTCCTCTGACGTTCACTCACGCACTCCAAGTGTCCAAGTTTTCTACCAATGAACAACTCGCACAAAAATCCCCCCACTGGCCTGTTAAATTCTGTACTTTTACCTATTTACAGAAGCAGCAGTCTAACCATCACAAAACAAACCACACACCCGCCTGTCATAACCAAAAAAGTCCCATCTGATAGAGGAAACAAAAAGAAAACCCAGTCTCACCTCCCCGTTCCATACTCTTCCCACCCTGTTCTAAAAGAGCATGCCAAGTTTAACAATAAACACAGAAAATGTCTTTATACAGAAAAAAAACAAACCACACCCTTAAAAACGTTTTCTTCCTCCCACGGTAGAGGACACAGACTTAAGACCAGGCTTTTAGTGGGAAGAAAGTAAAATCTCATTCCATTTTGGGATTTCTTTTTAGTGCTGACAGAGAAAGGTTCAGGGTCAAAAGAAAGTCCAGTTGGAAGGTTCTGAAAGAAGACCACATCATGAACAGAGAGGGGGGGGGAGGGGGCAGTTTTACAGGTCTCTGAGGCAAAGTTTGGCTGTGGGGAAAGTTTTGGCAAGAACGAGTGGAGGTGTTTTAAAATGTACGAGATTCAAGGGGAAGATCTGCATTTTCATTCTTATTCATGTTTCACTCTCTCTTTCTCTCTCTCTCTCTTTGTGATTTTTAGAGTCAGAGGTGTCGAGGACTCGGGTGGCCATTGTGGTAGAGCTTCTGCTTGATGTGGACCATGTTGCCGCTGGAGTCCTCCAGCTGTCTTAGCTGGGCTCGGCGACGGAGGTCTCGGAGGTTGCAGAACTGCGGTAACCACGACCAGGATGGAGTGTCTGCAGGGAGAAGACCAGAGGGAGCAGGGAGATTTTTATGCAGACGACACAAAAACCCAAAACTCGCAAGCACAACTCGAGTTTTATCATGTACAGTGGTCTATTTATCTGCAAAAAAAAGTCCACTCAGTTATCCATGCTTTCATGTTTCAGATATTTATCAGAAGAGTGAAGCACTGATGTTACATTTCCAACTTTGTAGCAGAAGTGAAAACCTTCCCCAACACGTGCGCTTCAAATGTGTTTTTTTTTTTCTTCCAACATTTAGGGGAACTGTCCGCATCAGGCTGATTGTACAATTTTAACGATTCTACTTCTGTATTTTATAGCAACTATGCTTTTGAAAATTGCATTCATAACGCCATGACAACAGTAGCGATAGGAATAATATGCAGCTCCACATCCGTTTTTACATAAAGACAATAAAATGGTGTGGATTTTTTTGCATATTTGCAATCCTTTCTTGAATATAAAGTTGTCCGTCAATGTTATTACTCTGACAAAGTCTCATGCTCATAACTGAATCATTTCAAGCATATTACATGGATTTCTAAAACAAGGTTGAAAAATCTGTAAATTAGTCAGACCTGGCCTCTTTAACATAAAATACTTAAGTTTTTAAAATTCAAACTCAATTCAAAAACACATTATTGATCTGAAGGGGAAAATGGATGCTTTTGTAACTCAAATTATTCAGGATTCTACACACAGTTGTTGTACACGGTGATGGCTGTGGGAAAGGAGGATCTCCTGTTGTGGTCTGTGTCACAGCAAATGTGAAGAAGCCTCTGACAGAAGACACCGGGCTGTGTTTCGATTACAAATGTGCGCAAATCTTTGTTTATATTCTGCTGATGCTGGAAGGACACAATTTTGCAATTGCGTTGTTTCCATACAATAAGCATTTAATTAAAATCACATGTGAATAAGTTTGTTTGTGCAATAAGTCATTAAAACCCCTGGCAGCTGCATGAGATTATGTCATATTACATTCATAATTAAGCCATGACGCAAAGCGCTCATCATCTATCTGCCATTGGGGGAGACGTCTGCATCTCATTCAGGCGTTGGAGCAACAAACCCCTTATACTTGGAAGCGGCTACATTTGCTGCGTTTTGGGGAAATTGTAGTCACCAATTTTCCAGAAGACCTATGGATTCAACACACCGAGTGATTTTTATTAACTGTGCGATGTGATGTTGTGCGTGTTCTGGTGGAGCCAGCTGCACATTATCCAAAAGAAAAAAAGCTACAAACTGTGAAGAAGACTGCTTTCTGTTGTCATCTTTGTCGTTTTTACCACAAAGGCAAGGCAACTTTATTTATAAAGCTCCTTTCAGCCAGAGACAATTCAAAATGCTTGCACAAAGAAGTTAAAAGCAACATATATTAAGAAAAACACATCAAGCATATGAAAATTAAACAGATTAAAAAAAGAGTTGAGAGTAGCATTTGTTCTGCGGGCTACATCTGTTTTGATACGGCTGAAAAACCGCCTAACCGTAGCAGAAACTTTTTATAAAAAAAAAAAACAAAAAAAAACTTTTTTTTTTCAAAATTAAGCAAATTTAATTTTAGTTATTTTAATCTATGCAATTGTATGGTTAATGGAAATGCATCTTAGTGTTTTTCAGTCTCATGAAGAGGATGTGTATGGTTTTCTTGATTCCATGTAAAATCCATCATCATCCAGCGGCTCCACGGTGGCAAACTGGCCGATTGCGTAAAAATCAGAACAATTGTGCGCTACGATGAAGGACACTGAATTGTTTTTCACAGTCTACTATTTGCTGTAAACAAAAAAAAAATGTCTTATGAAAATATTAGATGATGTCGTGAACTGTTACATGGTGACAGCAGCCTTGACCTTTCACCTGTTTTTTAATGGGACACAAACGGAGAAGATCTCCACCTTTCTGATTTATCTGCACACAGAATGCTTCAAGATAGAAAGTGAGGCAGCAGGTTTCATTTTTTGCATTTGTGTGCATGCGGGGTTGGGGTGTAATATGAAGTGTGGGGGATGTAATGGCGGAGCGCAGATTCCTGCTTGTCAGGTTATAAACTGGAGCTGGTGAGGCAAAGTGAGGTCCGCGAAGACGGCAGGGAGAGCCCCAGACATCGAGTCTGGTTAAAAAAAATTTTTTTTTAAATGGCTTTGCCCGAGAATGTTCAAGAGAAATAGGTGGAGGAGAGGAGGGGGCGTTGCTGGTAGGATTGGGGATGAGGAGGAAAGACAGAGAGGAAGAGAGAGAGAGAGAGAAGGGAAGTTATTTATAGCTGTGAATGGTTGTGCTGTCCACAAGGACTGCTCTGAAGGGTATCCAAAGGAAAGGGGGCAACAAAGGCAGGTTTCTCTAATTTCAATAAAAGGATGAAGTCAAGAGAAATTACAGAGCAAAGGAAGAAAACAGAAAGAGAGAGAGAGAGAGAGAGAGAGAGAAAAAGCTAAGATGCGATTGTTATGCCTGCTTTAGAACAGAGGGGACGTTAACGCCGCCTGCCAATTTATCACTTTCTCACTTGTTTTTCAAGCGTCTTTCCAAAAAGAGCATCTGGCGTCAGATATTAACAGTAAACTGGTGGTACGGGGAAAAAAAATGTTACATCAGGAGGGAAATGGCCCAGGAGCAGATTGAATAAATGAGCAAAAGGGGGAGGAGATAGAGTTGGAAAAAAGCAATAGGAATCATTATGCATTTCAATGCACTGCGTGTGTGTGTGTGTGTGTGTGTGTGTGTTCCTTACTTGCCATTCCAGCTGCTCTCTTGTGCTATTTATAGCTCCATAGCAGAGAAAGTGTGTGTACGTGTAAATTCAGGTGGAGATGTGACAGCATCCTCATCCTGCCTCCACACACACACTCTTCTCTGCTCTTTCAGCCTCACCTTCACTCCTCATCTCACAGAGGCTAAATGTGTGTGACCCAGTACTGAAGGCAACACACACACACACACGCCTACACACACACACACAAACTAATGGATCAAGTCAAAAAGGCGACGGGCTTCCCTACCCACTGCAAAAAAATAAGTATATAAAAATCCAACCACATCTCTAAGGTGTTTGAAACATTGAAAACATTGGCAAACACTTAACACGCAAACATGTAAAGTTTCTTGGTTATCAGTGGGAGACGTCAAAAATACCACATGATTATTTATTCAGAAATGTCAAGAGAAATCAGCAGAATCCAACCTGGGCCAGAAACTTTAAATCCAGTCATTGTTGAGTGAAGAAGGAAAAGTAAGGCATTTAAAAACAACGTCAACAAAGTTGCTTCATTTTATCAGATTTTTAAAAGCTTTTTTAGTTCCCATTTTAACTTAAACTGTTAAATATAGCTTAAATATAATGGGCGCCATTTTATTCCTAACAATACTCTTCCAAGTAAAGTAATGTGCGAAGTGTCAATCTCAATTTTTTTTTTCTGCTGTAGACGTTTTCTTTTCACTTTGACTGAAATTGGCCTAATTTAAGGCAAAGTGAGCTTAAAAATGAGGAAAGAACCTATTAGCACAAAATATCCACAGATCATAAAACCAAGGCAGCGAGAAAGACTAAAATGTGAAACAAGACTTCAGTTGAGTTTGTTTTCAAACTCCTTTTCCAACACATTCAACATTGTGAATGTTAAAAACTGATTTGACTAGACTGATAAAATGTAAACTGTTATCCTGACACACGTTTTCAGTGCCACAGAAATAGCTATGTGATCTATCGGCTCTTTAGCTATTAATATCATCTTTTATTCTTATTAGCTGTACAAATTTCAATTTCATGCAAAAATACAAATTTCTTGTCAATAAACAGTTTTTAGTTTATTATTTCTTTGTTGTTTTAAATTTTTTTTAAAAGAAGAAATTGTGTATTTGTGCTGCTAAAGATCTATTTTAAAAGAGTTTTTTTTTTTTTTTAAACGTACCAACACTGCTTCATCCCTCAAGATTTTGGGCTTTTTTAAAAATAAACCTCAATAGTTTGTAATTCAGAGTTAAGCAGCTTAGTAAACCCAAACATTCCTCTGAGAATGGTCAGCTGCACATGGTGGGAAAAAGAAAAAGTCAAAAGAAAAACAAAAGCCTTACAAACTATTGATCAAGACCACCGGAAAATATAACATACAGATGTGGCTCCTTTAAAGCAAAAATCTGAATAAAATAAAATAAGAAATCTTGCGCAGAACCATGCCTCCAAGTATTAACGGCCATTCTTATTGCTGACACTTTTTCCTCATCTTTCCCGAGGAGCTTTTCCACAGCGCTCCCAGTTTCCAGGTCACATATCACCTACTTTACTCTTAAAACTGCAGATCCAGGCCAGCTCCAGCACGCAGCCATACATACCCCAGTAGTGTGATTTATAAAGCAACGGAGACAACAGCATCTTCCAGGCCATGGTTTTATATTTAACCAGGCTATAACAGTAAACGGCCATTTGTGAGAAATGTTAGAGAAACCACCGAGGCCAGTAAGTTAAAACTTCTACTAGAGAGCGACGCAGCTCAAGTCTTATTTAGATATAATATATATAATGACTAGAGTATTTAGCCTTTTATTTCCTCTTTTGTGTCTACCAGACAACATAATGCATACAGTGGTGATGAGCTACGCACCCCATGTTCTGTCTCATTACCTTTTTTTCTAAAACGACATGCTTCCTTCATCTGTCAGGTGGAGAGAGACGAGAAGGGAAACAACAGATATTTTCCAGTTAGCGTGGAGACGCAGAGCAGGAAATTAAGAAACAACTATCAGCCGAAGCTGGATTTCAATACACGCACACAGAGAGAGAGAGTGCAGAAATGAGGCATTCAGAGCAGAGCATCAGATGGTGAGAGTGAAATATCTCTATCGCTGTGACGCAAGCATGGCTCATCCAAGAGACCCAACTTCAAACTTGGGTCTATTTACTGTGACAGCATTAACCAGTACGAGAGCTTTTCTTCAGACATTTCTGGGACGTGTAACTGCTCAGCCGGAAATCATTTTCTGACAGCCTTAATCTCCGTTCATCTAGACTTGATGAACGGAGGTGAGGATACATCTACTGTTCCTGTATGAGCAACTGGGACCTATGAAATTGATGTTTGGTCCAAACGTCTTGAGTCATCCCTGATTCCTCTAGATTTTACTACCCAAGAGGTGAGATGATCTAACAAAAAACCTATTTTAAATTACATCTATAGGCACTCTGAGATACAATTTGTTCCTATTAATTCAAGTGAATCAATGAAAACTACCAAAGGTAACACAGCTGGACAGACATTTTAGTGGCAGTAAAATTATTTTTGCAGGAGCCATTAGAAGAAAATCTGGCATGCTTCATCAACCATAGAATGATGCACCACTCAGGTCCGTTGTCTGGTCTTTTTCTCAAGTCATTTCTCAATACATGGCAACCCACTATACATTTCGTAAAAATTCTTCCATCGCAAATGGTTAAGCGAGGCTCATAATAGAAAATTCACATTTTGCACGTACTTACTGATGTTTGGGCCTCAACTGCTTCTAAAAACAGTACAAGCACTTACCAACACTACCTAGTCGGGGTTTTTTTTACCAATAAGTAAAAAAGAACCGTATTTGGAATATTTGGTAGCGTTACATTGCTCCAGAACAACCTGGTTCTCACTAATGTGTAAGATTTATCCCCACAATCGAAACAATCTTTTGTAAAATATTGTTTCTTCTAAACAGCATCCTGGAAGCAACTTGGTAGTTTTATCACTAGGCTATTTGTGTATTTTAGTTGATATATTACCCAAAAAGTTCAATTAACCTGCTTTTGTCCTGTATCATCTTAATATTGGTTGATTTAGGTTTTGTTCATTAGAAATGAAGCGGGTGTTATCCTTATTTGTTTGGAAATAATTCTAATTAACTACTCTCATACCTGGTTTAAACAGTCTCGACCTTCACCTTCAAAACATTTTCTTAAGAAAATTTCAGATTATATATATTTGTTTCCATTCACATATTGTTACAGCTCCAGTTACACCAAGCTGGATGTGTTACAAACCCCGGCTGACGTATTTACAGCTTAGAGTCGCATTGAAAGCAATATGGCCAGGAAGGGAAGTGCTAAGAGAAGTGCAACTATTTCATGCAGTAAAAATATAGGTCATGTGGAAAAGCTATTGCCTCTTGACAGATCACTTTGATTGATTTTGGTTCAGCATCATACCAGCTGCTTGATTCACCGACCGCTTGGTTTATAAAAAAGCTTCCTGACTTGTTAGTAGATAATAATCCTCACAGATTGAGGATTTTTGGTTTCCTGATCTCATGTCTGGATGTCAGCCGTAACTTTCAGATGGTCTGCACCTGGCATAAACATATGTCAGACTAGTGTGGGAAATATTTTCTTGGCACACTTTGGGCTCCGTAGCACCAACTAAACACCACAACCTACTTGTTCATAGTTAACCAACTCTCTGGTGTGGACCAAAAAAAGTGAACGCTGGTGCGCCTACAAGCCTAGTCTTGGTTCAGTGAACTGTGGTGTGGTTCGAATGCTTCTGTGGATGCTGAGACTGGTCCAAAATGCAGGGTATTCTGGGTAAATACAGCATAAACAAACGCGTGAGTCTAACACTAGCGGGAGAACGAAGTCGTGGTGTTTTACTAAGAACAAGAGAAATCTTACAATCACTAAAATCCAATGCCATTCCATTTTTGTTGTGAAGAAGAAAAACGTGCTCATGTCTTTTTCAGAGGATTTTGTGTCGTTTCCTTCAGTGGTTCTTGGTGCAGCGGCGCCGCAGGCGAGGAAGCGAACAAGTTTTTCAGAGGGTTTGGAGAGTTTCACACAGTGCAGTGTGAAAGTGAACCACGCCAGCTGAAATTTGACGGAACAGCAGCAATTTTGGTCCCCAGTCGAACCGAGTCTACCGGACTATCAGATGTGAAACCGCCCTGAATCTATGAGGAACATTTTCAACACCTCGTTGAATCCATGGCAAGAAGAACGAAGGCAGTTTCTAAGAATAATGAGGGTCTAAACCTGATATTATCAAGGTGTACTTAATGAAGTGGCTGGTGGGTACATGTCTTCTTTCTTAGAACATTAGCTACCTAGCATCTCATTTAACTAAAAAAAAACCCATTAGGGAATTCTTCTTCTCCACATCTAATTCTGCGTTTGAGTCGGTGAGTCCCCTGCCGTTTCCAGGCAGGCTGTGAGCATCTTACCGTAGTACCGGCTCGCCCTCCAGGCCCTGACGGCGCAGTGCAGGACTCCGTCAAGCCACAGCAGCAGCCAGCTGATGCAGAAACCCAACAGCAGACCCAACATCAAGTCCATCTCCTGCTTGGTCACACTGTCACTCACAAAGTAGTTCTCTGAAGAGTCCACTAAGGAGTGGTCCCCATCGTACGGGATTACGTAGTGGACATGATGCCTGGGGTGAGGACAGACAGGAGAAGAGGACAGAAGTGTTAAACTTTAAAGTGGCAACCGTCTGTACACTGGAGGTTTGCTGAAGTTTTTCTAAACTTAAATAAAGCCACACTAATCCGCACTTTACAGGAAACCCCTGAAGCCCATGTGAAGGACCACCGGGGGTTCCACAGGATGCACTTTAGGCTGGAAAGTGTATGGCTGACCTGTAATTTTAAGATTTGTGGAAGAAATATAGCCTGCTTAAAAATGAAAGACCATCACTTTCTAAAGGAAATCTTCTGGATCAAAACTGCTGGACTGCCACAAAGCAAGGTTTTTACTTCTATGTACGATGTAGCTGTTGAAGAAATGACATGCAAGTCAAACAATTCAGTATTTTTCTTCTGATAAGCATTGTGCATTGTGATGTAATGCGCTCAGAGTTCTTTCCTAAATTCATAACAACAATTTTCAACCAATTGTTTACATCCTGGTGTACCGCATCTGGCTTTTTCTAGTGCCGATGCTGATTTATGGCACGTCTCACATCAACGACATAAGACGGTGATAAAATGCAACACGACCATTCAGACTTGAAAACCATGTGAAACATATTCTAATTAGTTGCACATATGGAAGTAACTCAAATTGGAATTTTTTTTATTTGTTTTTTTTTTTTTTGGAGGGCCCAAAAGATCAGGATTTAGCCGTTCAGACTGTTGTGGAAAAAGTCATACATGGGCAGAAAATGCCTCTAACCAATAATTTAATTTAAATTTCCTTTGGGATTAATAAAATATTCTTAAATTTAAAAATACTGATTGGCTAAAATGCAGGCAAAGCCTCTCCATTTAAAAAAATCTTAAAGAAATTCATACCACGGATCATCAAGATTCACTTACATCGCTTCCACATCCTGGCCTCCTCTACAACACGCTGCCATTCCAGTGGATATGAAAACCTTCACTGACATTAGCCGCCCTCCTGGGAGCAGGTAAAGGCTTTTCCCAGCCTAATGACGCAGACAGATGTCTGAAGAACATCGCACGGGAACACACCGGGAGCTCAGAAATCTGACAGCCGAGAGCGAGCACAGGTGCACTCTGGGACTTTACACTGATAACGGGGTTTCAACTGATGGGGACGTCTGAAGACATTCACAGATGTAAAGCAGCGCTTTTCAGGAATTCACAAAGACCGGAAGGCGATAAATTAACTGTCAAGCTTCGCACAGATATATTGTGATTTCACCCCAGCATGTGTGTATTTTACAGTTTAAGACAAATATGCATGTATGTAAAATATGGCACCCGAGAGAACAAGGATTGTCATACGAGTCAGGCGTACAACTATACATTTGTGAGACTGATAAGTGTGCTGCAGTTCTGCAACACTTGACGAATTTAACCCAGTCTTACTCAAATCATATAATTTACTTCAAATAAAGAAGTGAACCAAGAAAGGACCTTTTTTTTTGCTCACCAGCCTTCATTTGAGAGAGGTTAGAGAGGAAAGTGGGTAACGAAAGAGGAGGAAGATATGCAACAAAGGTCATTAGGCTGGGAATCGAACCTGCGACGGCCACGTCGAGAACTAAGGTCTCCTCATGTGGGTTGTGCTCTACCATCACAGCACCCCAGTCGGTACCGGATCTGTCCCTGGTGAAGATTGCATCATGACGTCAGACGTAGGATACGGACGCAGCATTGAACTTAATTGTTTCAAGTAAAGTCAAAGTAAGTTGTCAATAAGTCCAAATACACTTTTTACAGTGTGGAGTTTCCTGAGAATAAGGCTGAACTATATGTAACCCTTTTTTTTTTTTTTTTTTTTCAAATCAACCAAAATTTGTAATTATCTGATTGTTTATTAACTGTATTTGTTTCACCTGCATCTTGTGCAGCCTATGATTAAATCTCCACCCACTCCAACATTGCAGCCACAAAGGCACCTGCTGCTCTTCAAGCTTCAATCTACCCAAAAGGGTTCATCCGTACAGGGTACAAATCAGAATACGGAGAAAGCCAAACGAGCTGACACATAAAGCTGTGTCCTCGACGGCACTAAGGCGAACGCCGTCGGCCATCCTGTCACCTCCACGTCTCACGGACGGAAGAGCAGGCAGGTGGTGCCAGAGCATCCCTCTCTCTTCCTCTCCACTCACGTATCGAAGTTTTCTGCTGTTTCTGTGAGAGTGGACGACTGGCTCTGGGTCATGGGGGTTTCCGGCTCAGTGGAAGACAAGGTGTGGTTACTGCAGCACTTCTCAATTCCAGTCCTCAGAACCCCCCCTGCTCTGCATGTTTTAGATGTGCCTCTACTCCAGAGCAGCTGATCCAAATGATTGCATGACCATCAAGTGCTGCAGAAGCCTGTTAATCACCCACATATTCAATCCAGGTGTGGCAGAAGGGAAACACCTAAAACATGCAGGGCAGGGGGGCCTGAGGACTGGAATTGAGAAACACTGCTGTAACCTGAGCAGTAAGAGGTTTGACTGAGCATCTTGATGTACTGTTTGATTTTTATACGTCTTCAGCAGCTTTGGGAAGTATTTATTCTGTTACTTTCACCTGAGTAACATTTGATCAGTTTCAGTATTTGAGTAGCCATTTTACCAAATACTTGAGTAATTTATTGGACGATTACTTTTTGATTTTACTTGAATTAAAAACAGTTTGAAGTATCGCTACCCTTGCAATTGTTGGGTACTCTGCTCACCTCTGATTCTCAGAGCTCGTTACCAGCAGTGGGCAGGGCAGTTTGAATGCAAAGCAAGACAGTCAATTATAAATTATTCATAAATTTAGATTTGCATTGCCTTGCAAAAGTATTCCTACCCCTCTCACTTTTCACATGTCACAATGTGAACAAAAACTGTTTCTTTGAACTTCATGACAGTCCAAAAACCAGTGACAACAAAATAATACAAGTACTGTATACATGTACTGTCAAACATATATACAAATAAACAGTCTAAAGATTGTGGTGTGCATTTGTATTCAATCCAACCCCAAAAAGAGGAGTGGAGAGCCTTTTAGTTAAATTCCAAAGCACTTTGTTGACCCCCAAAGAGAAATTAAATATTAGTATTAATTTATAATTTAGTTAGTAATTTATTTTTCCATCCGTCCATCCATTTTCTGTTCACCTTTGTCCCTAATGGGGTTGGGAGGGTTGCTGGTGTCAATCTCCAGCTATGTTCTGGGCGAGAGGCGGGGTTCACCCTGGACAGGTTGCCAGTCTGTCACAGGGCAACACAGAGACATACAGGACAAACAACCATTCACACACACTCACACCTAGGGAGAATTTAGAGAGACCAATCAACCTGACAGTCATGTTTTTGGACTGTGGGAGGAAGCCGGAGAACCCGGAGAGAATCCACCATGCACAGGGAGAACATGCAAACTCCATGCAGAAAGACCCTGGGCCGGGAATCGAACCCAGGACCTTCTTGCTGCAAGGCAACAGCTCTACTAACTGTGCCACTGTGCAGCCTGTGATTTATTTTTATTAGAATTAATATTATAAATTAGAATTTATTACTAGTGATAAAAGTATTTTCCATAGACTCTCATTTTGGTAAAGATCTGGGCTTTAACTATAGGTCATTCCAGCACATGATTAAGCTTTGATGTAGCGCGATAATTCTGGCTGCACGTTTGTAGTTTTTCTTCTGCTCTTCAACAGCTTTCCTGTTCCTGCTGGGAAAAGGCATCCCCACAGCACAATGCTGCCACCAGCAGGTTTCAGCTTTTAGGCATCTTGGCTAGTTTCCTGATTAATGCTCCCCTCACCTGGCCTGTAGGTGTGCAACTAACCTTTCCCCTCACATAGCTCCGCTCCATGAATTGAACCCTGTGAGGGGACGAAAGCTTATTGCTTCATAAACTAACCCGGCTTCTGCAGAAGGTTCTCCCTGAGCTGTCTGCGGCTTCTTTTGACCTTTATGATGCAGTTTGCTCACTAATGTTCTCTAACAAACCTCTCGGGCCATCTCAAGACAGCTGGATTTATACTGAGGTTCAATTACACACGGGTAGACTCACTTTTGCTAATTAGGTGTCTTCTGGAGCCAAACAGTTGCATTGAATTGTATTTATGGGCAATAGAATAAAGGAGGCTGGCCACAAATGCACATCAATGTTCAAATTTTTAATCTGTGAGACTCTATTTTTTTAAAGCATTCACAGTTAATTATGTTGTGTTACCATAACATCCAAATAAAATGCATTGTGTATTTATAACTCAGAAAAGTGTCTGTCTTGACTCCATCTATTCTTTACAGAGAAGATTGCTCTTATCTGACTATCGGCAACTCTTAATGTTGCCAATGAACTTCTAACACATTAGCCCCCACACTGCTGTTTGGCTTTATTGGTAATCTTGTTTTAGTGTTCCAGGGTGAACTGGTCAGGAAAAATAAATAAATCTGCATCTTTTTGGATTTTGTCTTTAAAGTTTTGAACCAATATTAACATCATGTGCTGGTGAAGTCAATTTTTTCCCCTCTTTGCTTAGAAACTGTTCAGGGAAAGCCCATTAATGCTAGTTAAACCCATTTTCATATATTAATAATGACTGTCTTGGTGATGTTTTTCCATACTTGGAACAAACTCTCTCAGTGAGAACAAACATCAGGTTGGCTGACCGGCCACCAGCAGTCTATACACACACACACACACACACACACACATTCAGCTACAACCAGATATTTACAGACTGTTTAAAACAACAAGGGTATTTTTTTCTCACTGTCTAACAAGAAATCAGGAAAAAATGTTCTTGGTTTAGGTCAGTTAGAATTACAAAAGTCATTTCTATTTGCTTAAATGCCAGGATAATGAAAAACCTTGGTTTATTTAGCCCGTTAGATTAGATTTTTCAAAGTCACATTTTCACTGTGTCACTCATATATTTAAACCTTTCAAAGTTCCAAACTAAGTATTTAATTCACCATATAAATATTCAGCTTACAAATGTTAGATTCAGCATTCAAATTAAGTACTTAGTTAGGAAGCTAAATATTTATTTTCCCAACTACATGTTTAAGTCTGAGCTAAATATATAGTTCCACATTAAATATTTAAACTGGAAACTAAACATTTGTTTTTCAAACTATTTACTTTTCCAAAGTAAATATTTAAATTAAAAGCAGAATATTTAGTTCATTGCTCTATAGGTTTGCTGAAATGTTAATCCTTTCTAACTAAATGACTACAACATTTCTATGGGACTGGGATGAGGGCTTTTGATAACTAACCTAAAACTTTCTTGTCCTGAAGTCACTTAGTAACTAAGCCAATAACAGTTTGGTTAAAACAGATTCTAGGACACAGAGAAAGTGAAAACCAAGGAGCTAGCAGACGTACAATAACAACAACCTGTGAAACATGATTGCCAGATCAATTAAACAATGTGGACTGGAGGTGTCCTTTGTGTGATGGAAACCAGGTGAGGCCAATTAAAGGAATACAGAACAGGTGATGGGAGAATCTAAGCAGGGAAGTGAGGGCAGGTGACTAAAAACAGGGACAAATACAGAACAGGATGCATAGAGGGTTTCACCAACCGAGAGCTAAAGACTAATGTTAACACAGTAGTCTAAACCAAAATGGAGCTGAATAATACAGAAATATAGAATTTATAATAATAGCCCACTTTCAAATAATTTACCCGAACAGACAAATACAAGAGCGAACAAAAAACAAAACCTACAAAACATGACAATGGTCGATGTTTTGAAATAAATCACCTCTTAATATTCTTTCCTATATATATATATATATATATATATATATATATATATATATATATATATATATAGAGAGAGAGAGAGAGAGGCCTGTAACAACAACACATTTTGCTGGACGATAATTGTGCCAGAAATTATTGAAGTAACTGATAATGTTGTTTTGAGACCATTTTCAAGTAACACAATGCTGGTGATATAACAATGCAGGAACACATTCTCAAAGATCAAGAAACTTTAAATTCTAATGAGCATTTAGCACTGGAACTGGTCGGTATATTAAATATTTCAAATAAATAAACAACACAACAGAAACAAATGAATTCTGAAGTCTCTGTAAACAAAACTGACCTTCAAAAAAAAGGGCTAGTTACGAAAACAAAAGCGCCAGACTTTAGACTTTTGTCAGCAAATTTTTGGTAGAAAGAGAAAGAAAAGAAAAAAAAACCTAAACCATGCAAATGGAAATTATTGAGCTTGTTTAAATTGATCATGCAATTTATTAATTATTGCAACAGGCCTAGATATGTCTGACCTGTCAGAAATTTAGTTCTACAAGCCCACTCTTTTTGCTAATGAGTAATTGCTTCATCCTCTATGATTGGACTGATTTCAGGTGAAGATGTGGAACGTGAGGATGAACTAGGTCCACTACTCTCGTCCTGATTTCTTGGCTTGTTTTCCTCATGATGTCACACAAATAAGGGACAACAGTTGGGGTCTGCTCACAGGTGTGACTCCACCTGACTCAAAAGCTTCCAAAAAGCCATGACATCATCATCTGTTCAAAGGCATTCTGATCTTATTGTGTCAACCTCTAAAACATAAAAAAAAATTAAATAAAATTAAAAATAATGACAATAATCCCGCTGTAATTTAGCAAATGATTTAGAAATACTTTTTTGGTATTTAACGCAGGAAATTGTTTGTTTGGTTTTTTTTTCTGAATTAATGATAGAAAAAAAACCATTAAACAGTGGATGCAAATATCTGGATTGAACTGTAGTCAATAATTCGTCTGGCGGGGCTTATATTGTCGGTGGCACGGTGAATGTGAGAGCTGTTGTACCGCACAGCGCATTTGATGCTCAGATTGTTTTAAACGGCCTACTGTCGCTCATAGTTCATTACCTATTTATGGGTCCTGCACACACACACGCACACACACACACACGCACAAGCACACACGCACGCCTTCCTGCATGCAGCAAAGCCTTACAGTCAGCCGCTATATACTGCAAAAAAAAACAAAAAAAAAAACACAAAAAAAACACACACAAAAACAGCGAGATCGGGCTTTATGTAAGAAAAATATCAGGAAGTCAGCGGAAACCGCGGCTATAAGAGCGCAAATAGGACGGCAGCCTATCAAGCTGGCTTTGCGGGGTTTCACCGCTTCAAATCTTCCAGGCCTCTTCGGCAATTAAGAATTGACGGGTGGTGGTGATGGTGATGGTGTGCCGGGGGACATAAGGGGAAGACAGAGAGGGAACACGGCATAGCATTTTTATGGCACATATTGTAGAGGATGCTGGTATTTACCTTCCACAGTTGCAGTGACAGACGCGGTCCTCCCCTCGTAGATGCGGTAGGATGTAGTTGTGAAAGCGATCCAGTAGTGCGTTCATGTCCATTAAACAGGCTATCGCCTGCAAAGAACCATGCCAGTCAGCTGGGACATGTCGAGCAACGGTGCTAAACTATTACCACACACAGCGAAAGGTTTTCAGAAAGAATAGGAATTACAACCAGAAGGAGGAAAATGGCAGATTTTTTTTTCTCTCTCTCACACACACACTCGTTTCCAAGAGAGGGAGACTGTTGCTTGAAAACCAACTGATTTATTTATGACAGCAGGTAGGCTAATTATAGATTGGCTTACCTACTTCCACATGCCATAGTGATAGGGTGTCTCAAAAAATTTATTATATTTATGTAAGTTTAAAAAAAAATCTTTGGCATCATGTAGCCTCTGTGTGGAAATGAGAAAAAAAAGAAATCACATTGCATTTGAGGGAGGTGAGAATGTCTTACCATTACAACTGAAGCACCAAGAATCATAAAAATCATGGTGGTTGTGATCATATGCATCAAAACTTCCAAAACTGACCGCCGTCTTGGAGCCCGGGCTTCTACCCGAGGCAGTGGAGACGCTCCGGCTGGGCTGTGGGCGCTCTCTCTCGGCAGGAGCCGCTCATGGAGCCGCCGCGCCGCTCCTGGCTCCCCGTCCCTTCAAACTCCCCGGTTTTCCCTCCGTCTCCTCCTCCTCCTACACACGGCGAGCCGTTCTCTCTCAGCCTTCCCTGCACCCTCTCTCCATCCAAGTGAGGTCCCCCACCACCACCACCCCGATCGGTCGGTCGGACGGATGGACGGATCCGCTCCTTAATTGCCGATTCGAAAGGAATCCACTGCTCTAGCTCCGTTTCTCCCCCTCCCCGTCCACCTCTATTCCAACGTCCAAATTAACATCACTCGAAGAAAAATCATAAAATGCGTCTCTCTTTATTTTTTTTGTTATATTTTTGTATCCTCTAAGAGGGGTATGCCTCGGTGCCCTCTCTCCCTTTCCCCCCCCAAGTTCCTCCAGACCCCGCTCTGCGCTTCAGTGCCGGTGAATCCCGTCCTCCATCAGGCGAGAACGTTTCAAAGAGCTGCAGCACCAACACCTCTCGCGGCCATCGCCCTAAAGTCTTCCTCGGATTGGCCTGATAAACATCCAGAACGCGGTCCAAGCAGCACCGTGGCCTGCACCTAGACCCACCCTGCGCCCCGAGACCAGTCTCTATCCAGCATCGGCAACTGCATCAACGCCCGGAGCCAGACGCGCATGATTATCCCATCCTGGCTTCCAGCAGCTACACGAGCACCCACTTCCACTGCCTGTGCGTGTGCGCGCGAGCGCGATAGTGTGTACAGTGGGCGGTTAGAGGGAGGGAAGCTGAGAAGTGAAGAGAGGAGAGGAGAGAAAAGAAGAGGAGAGGTGGAACTGCAAGCTGTCTCTATAGGCCTTGTGCAGGGCCGGATTTAAGAGATTTTGGGGCCCCTCTGGGCTAGAGCCACTTTTGGTTCCCTATCCGCGTTTTTTATACATGCACAATATATATTCAGTAAGGTTTATAATAAAGAGATTGTGCTTTGGTGGAAGGATACTTCCCCTTTGCAATACAGACTACCTTCCCTAGTGAAAAAAAATACTTTAGTATATTTCAAACATTCATTTGCATATGTAGATTTCAAATATACAAAGTGTACTGCATATAAATATATATACAAAGTATACTAACAGCATGCTTGCACCAATTTTTACATAGGCTACTAACTTTAAACACACTTAAATACAACTGTACCAGAATAGATGTTTAAGAAATATATTAGATAAAATATACTTTAAGTGAACAAAATATGTATTTGCTCAAGTGTACTAATGAAACAATATGCTTTTAAACATATTTTATGTATATTTTAAAATATATGCTCAAAATTAATCTTTTAAAATTCACTTAAAGCTTAAATCAATAATAAACAATTAAATATACTGAAATTTCAGTATGTTTTAAATTATGTCTCAGTGTGTACCTTAGGCTATTTTAGGTGACTTAATAATCTTTTACTATTTTGTTAAAATTACAAAGAATAAAAAACAAAAAAAAATCTTATAGTGGAACTTGATGTAATATTGTTGAACAAAGTAAATAATGTGTTCATGCCTCAAAATATCAAACATTGACAGTTTAGTGACAGCGGTTCTAAAACAAAAGCAATACTTGTCCTGAACACTAAATGTAGCAGGTATCTTTAGTTCTACATCTCTCCGAATATGATTAGTTGTTTTCAGCTTTTTATCTAAAACACAGAAGCTATTTTTACCAAGTCCATTTCCTGATGTATTATGTAAGATCTATCGATTAGTTAACGGCATTAGCTCCAGTTCACAATCCAGACCAGATGGTGGTGATATTACATACTTTCAGCTTTTCTTTAAAAGCGTCATAAAAAGAATAGCATCACCGTGAAGTCGGGAAGATATTTCTCTTGTAAGAGATGCACTTCAAATTCGCCATTTTTGCTTGCATAATACAGAAATGCAAAAGTACTTAACAGTACTGTACAGTGCTCTATATTCGGTCGTGTTCACATTCTTGACTGACAGTACTTGCGTTGATTGGTTTTTTCTACTAAGCACTGGGATCAAATTTCAACTGTATTATAATTTAAAATCCTTTAGACTGATAGGCTGACAGCAACTTCAAAGTTATTACATCTTGTGTACAACCCAAAAAATATTGAAGCAATTTTTTTCTTTTCTAAAAAAATAAAGGAAGTTTGTAACTAACTTGGACTATAAGCCGCTACTTTTTTCCCACGGTTTGAATCATGCGGCTTTTCGGTGAGGCTTTTCTGTGGATTTTTCTTCAACCGCCAGGGGGCTCTCTAGCAGGAAGTGAGTCATTGGAAATTGGAAATCAAAGAAAGTGCTGACTTTCATTTTTAAAACAAGCACAAGCAGGAACGACGAAGAAATTTCTTCAAACTCAAACCCCCTCATTATAGAAACAACACGAAGAAGTTCATATGACGCAGCTAAAGCTGCACGTCAGCTCTGCGTGAACAAATCCATGGAGCCGCAGCGCTGCGTCCTTAATAGCAGATTTATTAAGAACACTTCCTCTGCTGTGTCCTTGTGGGAAACCGAGAGAGGCGGACATACTTGTAGCCTGGTGAGGCTTTTATATGTACGCTTCCAGTTTTTTGGAATTTTTATGTTTGTTTGTTTTGTTTTTTTAAATGTAGGTGGGGCTTATAGTAAGATGCGCTCTATAATCCGGAAAATACTGTAATACTTGCTTCTGGACTATCATTTTAAATAAGATTCACTAATGGTGGCAAGCTACTAGATACACCCAGCACCCACAGGGTGTCTGACAGCAGACAAGGTAGGTGACGTGTTTTGGACACAACAACAAAGAAGGATGGAGCGGGGTTAGGGTTAAACCAGCAACCTGCCAATTGCAGGGCAAACTCCTACCACCGTCGCCCCTCGTTGCCCCCCTAAAAAACATTGAGGTTTTCTGACTTGTGAAAGGTGCTATATAAATAAAATGTACTTACTTTTCTTCCTTATTGTTTGTCATTTACATAAAATATAAATGAAATGCATAAACATTTATGGTTGCAACAAAAAAAAAGTGCGAAGAAAATGTCAATATCAGTAATTTGTCAGGCAATGTAAGTTCAACTAAAGTAGAATATCAGTACTTATCTATGCACACATGAACAAAACACATCCTATGGTGGATATGTCTGCATTCAGATAAAATTCTGTCTTTCAGTCACCCTTGGCTGACTGTTCCTCTCTGGTGAGAGTGCTGCACATGCACAAATGTAACCTTCAGGCCAGTGTACATCTGCCAAGACAAAGCCAACAACTCACTAGACTTAATCCAAACCTGCACAGCTGGTTGGGATAAATGCACAAAGGGAATATATAACAAAGAGAAGTACATTCCTTTGTATTTTTGGTTTGATCAATAGTTTGTCAGATAATCGCTGTGAATAAATTGTCCTCACTCTGTGGTGCAGTTTCCACCCCCACGTCATGTTCACCAACTGTGTGGTGTCATCACATAGAGTTGAGTGACTGGATCCACAGAAGGTCGATGTTATTCAGAGGAAAGATTTCTTACAGAACTGACACAGAGACTCTTACTTTGTATTGAGCCACAGTTGTTTGTTACGGACGGACAGACAGACAAATAGATCTGATATTTTTTATGACTGTTTCGACATTGTGGAGCGGTTTTAATTCGTCTTTGGCCCCTTATGGCTTCCGTACGTACTGACGTACCTACAACTACGTAAGCGGAACTTTGGTTGTAAACAAATACGTAGACGGGAAATGTTTTTGTCTGAACCAAAACATGCATAAATATAGAGAAAACGCATAATTTTCCGCACATGTCAGGTAAGAGTCTTTGAGTTAAGATATTTTGCGACTCTGTAGACGGAGTGTTGAAAGCGGGTAGATAAAATTGGATGTACTAGATCGGTTATTTTCTCTATTTAGCTTCGGCTAGTTGTCATTTTAGCTAACAGTAAAAATTAAGTTCCAGTTAACCATTTGACAACAGCTAACACCCGAGTTCCTTGAGTAGTCAGTGCGTTTTACATATTAATTTGAATTCTGCCGAGCAGTTTTATGCATATAAAAATTAAGTAACCGACCTGTTACTTTAGGTTTTATTTATTAATAAAAAACTAACGTAATAGGCCTTTGCCTAAAAAAGGAAAGAAACCACGCAGGCAACAAATTTAAAGCCATATTAACTGAGAAAGTATACCATAAAACACCGCTTCTTTCACCATCTAATTATACGATATCGATTTTTAAAATGTAGCTTGCAACACTTATGAACAGAACAAGGAAACTATACAGAGACAGAATGCTAACGTATTACTGAACATTTTATTTTAAAAGTGAATTTATATTTTGGCTTCTGTTTAGATGCCATTTAGTTCTTATTGTGTCTCATTTGGAACAATCTTACGACAAAGGTCTGGATGGAAGCACTTTCGTTTTTCTCAAATTTCTTAAAAATTCCTACGTTAGGTTAACAATTCTGACATTAAACAAAAGAGGTAATTTAGTTGGACTGACAAAAACAACTGCGTGTTATTAGTATAACTATCTTATTTTAAAAAGCAACAAGTTTTATTTTTTAATGAACACTACAGTTACATGATTAATTAAATGAGTCCCTTTAAGAACAGTATCAGATTGGAATTATTTCATTTTTCTGATTTACAAAGGAAAAGGAAACGCTTACATTACATAAAACATATATTTTGATATAAGAAAAATTCATACTATGATTATTTTATTTAGTTTAAAATGTGTTGGTGTCCTAAATAAACCGTTTTCAAACTTGTTTTACAACTTATTTATCAGTTTCAATCTATATGGGATTTGAATAAGTTGCACTTTATATTACGGGTGTTAGTTCTGGATTTTGCTTGTGTCTATGTTCGAAAATTACTATACATACATATTTTAGAAAACATTATTATAACTTTAATAATTCATGCCTTAGTTGCAGTAGAAATATTTGTTGAGTTTCTGTTGTTTGTTTATTTATTTTTTTATCCATATTAATTAGCTCAAGTTTAAGCAGTTTTTCATAAATACTATGTTACTAACATAATGTCATACCAGCTGGCGCTTATTAAAAATAATTTCTACATATTTTATTTTGCACTTCAGACTGAATACATCTTGTCAACACTATTATTTGTTTTTCTTTCAGTAGAAAGAGAAAGAACAATAGGAAAATCGTAATAGTTAAGTGGAAAATCTTTGATAAAAGCTTACATACTATTTTTACACCTCCACATTGTATTATTTCAATTGAAATATATAATATCTATTCTTGCTTTGTAGCAACATGCATCTATCTTCACTTATCAGTTTCATTACCCTACCTGTCTTTCTGTGTTTTTAGGTTGCACAAGACTGGAATTATTTAATGAAGTGCCATCTAGTTGCCAAAACAAAACATTATTTGGTGCTCCGGGCACAAAGAAACGATTAAAGCAAGCATGTCTCGGAAACAGACAGTGAAAGAAACAATAAAGAACTTGCAAGAGGATGAAACCGCGCGCCATTGCATAGAAAAACAGAGTAAGAAGTTCATCAGCTGGCAGGCAGCTAAAGCTGAGAGAAGTCCCAGGAGACGGGTAAGAGATGTGGAACTGTGTATATTTGTCATGTGTGTTGATCTTGGTGGGTTTGATCTAGGGCTGAAACAATTAATCATAATTAACCAATTATTGAAATAATTGTCAACTAATTTAGTAATGGATTAATCCTTAACTGAAGTATACAGACTCATAACAGCCCATTTGCTGAAAGAACATACCTAACTACTCAGAGCAGTAATTTGACTAAAATTATATATATAGATATATATATGTATATATATATATATATATATATATATATATATATATATATATATATATATATATATATATATATAGATATATATATGTATATATATGGCATAGTTTTAGCTTTATTATTTTATAATTCTATAAAATAATAAAACTCTTGATAAGCACTTTTTTTGTTTCCCAATCAATAATTGATTAATCCAAAAAATAATCAGCAGAATGGGCTGAACATTTCACATGTTGATGCTATAAGTATTTCTGGATGAATTGAGTTATTTGTGTATTTTTTTCCATGTATTTCTAATATTCTATAAAATAAGCTTAAGTGGTGAAATGAAAAATCTGCAAAAAATGTTTGATCTGATGAATCGATTGTCAGAATAACTAATAATATAATCTATTACTAAAATGTTTTCCAGTTGCATCCTTTAAGTTATGATTTCCATATTAATAAATGTCCTGAGACCCTTCAGTGGTTATGTTAATACTAGACTATTAACAGTTATAGTTTAGTCTTTATAATAATAATTCTAGGACAAAATATCATCTTTTACTTTGTCTTTTTTTTTAGTTTGTCCTGATGAAAATCATTTCTCTCAACTCTTCCAAAATAGCTTACCTTCCCCTTATCTAATTGTAAAGATAAAACTGCTTTTTCTTCTTTAACTAAAGAATAATCTTTCTGATCATTACACACCGGGCTTCAGTTTGTTGAGGGAGGACCTTTTAACTCGTCCCTATTGGACAGGCTGGAACAATAGCTTCTTTAACTCAGACAGAGCTCTTTTTTTTCTTCCATAAAGCAAGTAATGAGGTACATCAATCATTATGTATGACCTCTGTCTCCTGCAGGAACTGCCTGTTCAGAGCGCTCGGTGACCAGTTAGAGGGGCATTCGCGGGGTCATCTGCGGCTTCGCCAGGAGACCGTCCAGTACATGATGTCCCATCGACAAGACTTCGAGCCTTTCGTTGAAGATGATGTTCCTTTTCCGCAGCACTGTAAGAAAGAAGCCGTAGGAAACACTAATTTTCATTTTTATATAGATATATATATTTCTTGAATTGAATAATGTTATACCAACCGTTGATTATTATGGGATTGTTTAATTTATAGTTGATGTTGAAGCAGTGACTCCTGGAAGTTTTTGTCTGCAGGTTGGAAGTGACGAAGTGTTTTTTTCAGAGTTGTCATTTCCTTTTAGGTTTCATGCAAAAATGCATACATTTCAATTCAGGATTTGGAAAGTGGTAGATATTTGCATCAGATCCTTGAAAGTGCTTCAAAATCAAACTGCACAGTTTTGTCATAAAGTGCAATCTAATGCAGCCTAAAGCCTAAACTTGAAAAACTTTATTTATTGTTGAAACCCGGTCACACACTTAATAAAAAGACATACACCTTTTTTTCTCACTGTCTGAAGTTAAATCAGACCAAACCTCTCTTGTTTTAGGTGAGTTAGAATTCCCCAAAGTATTTCTATCTCCTAAACGCTGGAATCTAAGACATTTTGTAGAGATTTTTGTGTAACTTTCTTCAAATTCATAAGTTTGTGTTTGAACGGGAAAGTCAGCTACCTTAAAATGATTTGCTTGCATTGTTTCAGTGTAATGAGTATTTAATATTCCTTATGACTCTTTTATGTTTTGCAGGCTACCTATTGAAATTAGGGGCTCCTTTTTTTGTTAAATTAGTGTTTTGTTCTGAGACGAGTCAGATGTGTAGTGTGTGTGTGTGTGTGAGAGAGAGACATTTCAGAGCATAACATTTTTATATTTTAGTTTGCCTTTTTTAATGTAGATTACAACCTCAGCACATCATTAAGTGAAATAAATGACCTATAATAGTGAATTAAAATGGTCTTCTCTTGTGAATTTGTATTGTTTTAATCTCCAAAGTGTGGAAAAGTTTGAAAACTTACATGGAAAATACTTGAAAAGTGCTTAATGGGAAAAGTGTGCAAACACTCATTACTATTATAAGAAAACTGTTTTCATTAACTTAATTTTTGTTTTATTAGCTAAATTTCTAGTCAAATGTAGATAATTCATCAATTCTATTTGAGAGGATATTTTACATAAAACAGTGATTTATATTATACAGTTGTGTTGTACCTTGTAAAATGTATGAAAACTAACTTATTCTTTCCTTTTCCTCCAGTGTCCAATCTCGCCCAGTCCGGTACCTTTGCTGGTAATGACGCAATCGTAGCTTTTGCTCGCAGTCAGCAAGTGAAAGTGGTCATTCATCAGCTAAACGCCCCACTTTGGGAGGTAGGGATCAAACCACAGGATGAGGCAATCAAGTGACCTCGCATGAGCTCATACTATTGTAACCATGGGACACCTACGCACCTGTATTTCACCAGTTCATTAGTTGTGTCGCCTTGGCAGATAAATGGTGTCGAGAAGCAAGCGTGTAGAGAGCTGCACATCGCCTACCGATATGGCGATCACTATGACAGCGTGCGGCGAGTTGGGGACAACTCTGAGAGTCCTGCACAGCTACGCATTGAGGTAGTTGTTTTATTCTATAAGGAGTTTCTTTATTCCACAGTAGTCTGTCAGGAAGGGGAAAAAAAAAACATGCATGTAACCAGATTACGCGTGTTCTAATGCTTTGCTAACGGAGATGCTTTCACGGTTTCCAGACCCTGCAGAATTCCCACAGCCAGCAGCGTGTGTTTGGAGAGGGTCAGAGGGAAACGCAAAAGAAACCCTTGTCGACAGCGTGTGAAGAGGAAAACGTGATCCTGAGCTCCATCAAGAACCGGGGAATCCAGGGTCAGTAGCTAAATAAAACTTTAGCTGCTCTTACATGCTGCTTGTTGTATGTTTGAGGTGTTGCCACCCGTCCTGTAAAATACGGAATCATCGCGTATTTGGTTGTTAAATGTTGCATCGCGTATTGAGCCGATACGGGACGCGACTTGTTCCGTATTTCTATAAAATGTCACACCTATCACACATAAGTGAACAAATAATGACGAAAGTAAAACACAGGAAATATTAAGGTCAGCTAAATTGTCATGGCTGGAGCTAAACAGGACCCCCCCAGGACGCCCTGGTCCGACGCTGCAGTCACGGCTGCCTAGAGACGGAAACTACGCTGCCACCGTGAGCTACTTTCAACCCGCGTCTTTTTGAAACGTCCTCTCCCCGATTCTCCACCACGTTCTTAGAAGCAATAGCTCTTAAAATACAGACATGAGTGGGAAGATGCACCTTCAAGGCTGAACAATGTCACTTGGTATATCAAATGATGAAATATTGCTGGGGTTTTTTATTCTTTAAGTGTAATACACTGAAAAAACACTGACTACCTTTGCCCCCATGTGGTCTAGAACCAGCGTCCAAAACTAACTCCGTATTTGTATAAATATTTTGGTAATGCTCTTTAAAATACAAGAATTTTCACATAACCTTATATTTTTGGCTATCTGATGACTTAAATCTAAAATATTAAATCTGGTGCAGTTACTCAGTACTTGAGAAGAAATTTTACCAAATATTTTTTACACTTTAACTAAAGCTCAAGTAATTTATTAAACCGTTCCTTCATATTTCTACTAAAGTAAAAACCTGTTGAATGTATACTACTCTGATTGGAGTACAATTTGGTGGGATTCTAACCCACCTCTATGTACGAACGATTGCTCTATGAATCACCTTTATTTTTTTTTTAAACAAAAAACATTCCCATAAAATAATGTCTACCACTGCAGCAGCCATCTCACCCCATGAGGGAAGGACGACACGGGCCTGGTGGGCGTTTCTTATTTTAATTTCTGAAATTTTACTTTCCACATACATACCGGATATGTATGTGGAAAGTAACGGATCATGGAGTTCTGCTTGCCCCCGTCTTCAGGTGATGAGGAGAACCTGCTGCAGCTTAGTGCAGCAACAATAAATGCTGAATGGCTCGCTGGGTCGTCGCTTGGCCAGCTGTGCCAGGGCAAATGCACATCGGGGTCCTGTTCAACCTGCAGAGCTGAAGCCACAGACTGCAGTGAGCATGACAAGCCAGGAGAGGGCAGCGACGTTCAAAAGCCCAAGGTATTAACATGGATGGGATGTACTGCTTTTTTCTTTTTTTTTCCCCAAATAAGAAAATAAGTAATTTTCTTTAAAAAGTGAAATAATACTTAAGATACATGATATAAAAAAAAGCTAGGGTATTTAATATGTTGTGAATATTGATGAGATTAAAATAAAATTGAAAATGCTGTGCAGATTTCATCCATCCATTTTCTAATCACCCTTGTCCCTATTGGGGTCGGGAGGGTTGCTGGTGTCAATCCCCAGCTAACGTTCCGGGCGAGGGGCGGGGTCACCCTGGACAGGTCGCCAGTCTGTCGCAGGCTGTGCAGATTTGTAAATGTAATATTTTTGCCATTGATACTTGTGTTGTGTGTTGACATAAGCAGGTTATAAAAGTGAAGCATGTTGTTTTTCAAAACCAATCTCGTACACATAGAATATCAGAGATGTTTTAGAGATATTTACAGTTTCCATGGTCCCTGGGTGCAACAGTTGTCAGTCATGATTCCACGCCGCCTGTCATCTGTGGCCCCGCCCCATACTAAAAGAGGACCAGTTTGAAACTGGAAAGAAAATCTGAAACTGGAAAGAAAAACCTCTAAAGTATTTTTTAACAATTCACATCTTTTTTTTTTTTTTTTTTTTTTTACGGTATGAACATTTGGGGCTGCACAGCGGCGCAGTTGGTAGAGCTGTTGCCTTGCAGCAAGAAGGTCCTGGGTTCGATTCCCGGTCCGGGGTCTTTCTGCATGGAGTTTGCATGTTCTCCCTGTGCATGGTGGGTTCTCTCCGGGTTCTCCGGCTTCCTCCCACAGTCCAAAAACATGACTGTCAGGTTAATTGGTTTCTCTAAATTCTCCCTAGGTGTGAGTGTGTGTGTGAATGGTTGTTTGTCTTGTATGTCTTTGTGTTGCCCTGTGACAGACTGGCGACCTGTCCAGGGTGAACCCCGCCTCTCGCCCGGGACGCAGCTGGAGATTGGCACCAGCAACCCTCCTGACCCCATTAGGGAAGAAGGGTGTAAGACAATGGATGGATGGATGGTATGAACATTTGTTTTCAGACTCATACAGTTTCAAAGTAATTTTTTTTTTCTTGTATATAAACTTTATGGTCCCAATTTAGCTCCATAGGTTTCCCACTAAGGCTTGTTGAATTCCTCAACAAATTCCACTGATCATTTTGCGAGCACGTTGCTGCATTCTGATGTTTGGTGTTTGCTGAATTATCCCAAGTTTTCAGAGTAAATAACTGCATTTATATGCATCATATGAATGCACATATGATGCAAAGCAAACAATAGTTTGCTATGTTCAAACTGACAATCTACTTACCCTAGTTTAGAATCGGCTTGGAAGCATACATGCTGATGGTTCTTTTATAATGTTTGTTTTCCATCCCATCTAGCTTTCAAACAAGCAAAGAAAAGAGCAACAGCGGCTGGAAAAGAAGAAGCGCCAAGAGGAGAGGCATCGGCAGAAGTTTCTTCAGAGTAAAGGAGGCCAGGACCAGAACCAGAACCTGCCAGACGCTGTGACTCTAGTACCGGCTCTCAACACTCTCAGTATATAAAACTGAGGCATGGTCCAATCTTCCACACTGCAGCTTTTTCTGCCAGTGGCTGTCTAGTTTTGCACATAGCTAAAATCAGACATCCTATCACGGAGAACGTTTGTTTCTGAGTTGTTCTTTTTTCTAAAAAAAATAATAATAAAAAAAAAAATATATAGAGAGAGTGTTTCTCTACAAACGCTTAAATGGTGCCTGCAAACCTGTGTGATTGAGACACGTGAAAGTTATTCAAAAGAACATTATGGAACGTGAGTATCAGTGTTTTCTGCTGGGTTTGGATTGAAGTTCAGTTCTCGTTCCTGTTTGTAGATCCTGCTCAGATCTGATCTACTTTCTACTCTGCCTCTCTCCTTTTCTTATGCTGGAAATCTGGCTTTCAGTGACAACCATGCAGATAATCCGCTTTAATTTATCTTAAACTGAGTTGACATTAATTTAGGTAATTCTGCTTTTAATCGAACTGGGGAGAGAGGTATTGTAATGTAAGAATGTGGCAATACTTGTTAATAAATGACAAATTTACTAATTCCAGTGTAAGTAGACATAATGCATATTTATCACAGAAGCGTGTATATTAACTAGTTTTTCAAATTCACTCAATGGTGTTATAATTGTCACCCACTGGGAAGTCTGCAATTGTTGGAAAATTCATTTGTGATTTCATAAAGAAACAGATTGTCACCAATTATTCTGAGTTGTGCAAAATGTACAAATGTGCATTTCCTCCTTCATTTTTGTACCTACCTGCTGACTCCATCTCCCTTGCTCTCTGCTAGGCTTCATCTGGTTCTCCACAGCAGAAATGTCTGTGAATGCTCAGGCTAGCTAGCATGGCCACCGGTGACAGTGGTTAAGGTTTTCTAGTTGTTTCTCTATTAGTTGCCCCTCCTACTGGCTCTGGTTGCGTATTCCTGCAGATGGCAACAGTAGCATTGGGAAGAGCTTGATTTTTTTCACAGATTCTCTCATACTGTCACAATATACGGACAGTTTTAACATATGTATATTAAAAACATTTGTATAAGTTACATACTACAGCATAAAATCACATAAGTGTTCTTGTTTATTTTAGAGTCTTAAGTTTTTACCATGTCTGGTTAGAAAACATCTATAAATCCAAACTTGTGCAGCAAATTCTTGTTTAGGTACTTCATTGGAGCTACACCATCATCCCATCTAAAATAAAAACATATCTGCTCTATTATTGAAAGTAGGCAGCATTGAGTGTAGATTAAAACTGCGAGTACGAAACTCTTGGACAATTGGAAAACTGTAGACGATGGCTCAAAGGGAACTATAGGAATTCATTTTATTGCAAAGATTTATTTTTAAAAAATGCATCAATTGACAATGATGTAAAACTACACTTAATTAAGTCTTCAACAGACTTACACTATGTACAGTTTCCACTAACACCTCTTGGCTGAAAGGCATCTATTCAAGTCCTGCGGTACAGCAAGAGAAAAAGCTGCCACCAGTGTATCAGAAACACGAAAATAAGCTTCTTTTAAAGCCAGAACACCTGCTGAGATTTGTTTCTCTCAGCGGGTGTCTGAAACTGCTCCACTGTTGTTTTTACCAATCCAAGTCACATCTGTGGTTCCATATCAACTTCTCTTTGCTCAGATTACTCCCAGTCTGAAACCAAAGGGAGTCCATCTTAGTCAGAACCCAATTAAGAGTCCAGTTCTCTAGAAGTCCTGTCTGATATTCTCCTTGTTCTCGTCCCCCTGCTGCTGTCGGAGCTGACCGACTTCGTTCTCCAACTGGACGATGGCCCGCTCGATTTCGTAGTTCTTACTGACCAGTGACACCCAGCTACAGATGGAAAAGTACATATGTTAAGACACAGAAGAGTACCGTGAGGTCTCATCTTCACACCGTCACAAACATGCAAGCATTCTCATTGACATACTTGGACTCTAGCTCGCGCAATTTGGCTCCAGCTCCCAACTGGTCGTTCTTACGCTGCCAGTTCAAATCTTGAATTTGCTTCCTGTAGAAGTTAAGGACATTATCTGTGAATTTTTTTTGTTTTTTTTTTAAAAAGGACTTTGGGCAATCAAATGTCACCATCCTGCTGCCTTTACCTGAACTTGTGAAGCTCCTTCTGAGCCATCTCAATCATGAAGGCCAAGTTGCTGAGGAAGGAGGATGAGAACAGTCAGCCATTTTCAAACAGTAAACGGTCTTTGAAGAAAAAGGCTGATGCCTCTTACCCGTTGTAGACTTTCCATGCGTTGGTTCCGTACTGCGACATGAGCTCCAGGTTCTCGATGCGGACTGCCTGGTGCTCCAGCTGGGCCATAGAGTTGTTCACACACTCCTGCCACGCTGTTATGTCGTTCTTCTGTCCTGACGTGGGCGCCGGGAGCTCATATCTCCACAAAGAGTGACAACAAAAGTTTAAGTCCGCGCTAAAAAATGTGTGCACTTAAACTGTACATTTCTGTATTGGTGGATTACCATAGAACCCCCCCCCCTCAAAAAACAGCATTTCTGCAATGACCAGGTTTTACCTCTTCATACTCAAGAGCTCCATGGGCTGCCGAGCTGCTAACCGTTCAAATTCGTTCCTCATAATTTCTGTCTGATGACCAAAAAGATAAGAAAGAAACATTCAAATGCTGTTAATTTTCTGCCACTGCTTAAACTAATAAAATCAACCAGAGGTTGTCTAATGCAGTGGTCTCCAACCTTTTTATTACCGCGGACGGGTCAAGACCTAGCAATTTTGCTGCGGCCCGGGATGGGAGGGAGGAGAAACCGTCAGATAAGGTTTCTGCATTTGGTGTTCCCGCTGAAGACTTTTTTTTTTTCCCCAGATTTTCCCTTTACAACAATCCTACAACGTCCTGCAGTGTGTGGTGTGTTGAATATGCCCAATCTGTGGGGTTTTCACACCTGTGGGGTTTTCACACCAGTGGGGTTTTCCCTGACTGGGAGCGAGAACGCAGCCTGTTGAATGTGACAGGTAGCCAATCAGAAAGCGCGGTGATGTAAGAACGGAGGGGAATCCTAAACAGTCTTTTATCAAACGCCTTTTCTTTTTGTTACATCGGTTATCACTAAAAATGAGTCCACAAACTATCACGACTGCTTCTACATTGTCATCTGTGTTTGGTTATTCTAAATTCACGTATGGTATGTTGGGGATTTTACTGGTTTTTCTTCTGGAATTGGGATGTTCGTGAGTGGAATCGTGTGGCTGGACACATGAACCGATTGAACCTGTTGAATCAGTTCTGTGGTCACAGAGGTTTAGAAAATTGGCCGACAATCCTTAAATCATGTGAACCAAATCTAAAACTCACAAGCTCTACTCCTCTCATCTCATCTCCACCACTGCCCTAACGCTTTCTGACTCTGGTCGCTATGGTAACGTTTATATATCCCTCCAAAATAAGATAGAGATGCGCCACAAAAAAACGAATATTTTACTTTCATGAAAATTTTAACTCTCGATAACGACTAATGGGGAATGTGGGAATAACCTACCGGGATAAATCCATTCTCCTGTCTCTTCTCTGGGCCTTTTCCCCTTCACAAAGAAACTTTCCAAAGACATCTGATCTGTTTGTTACTCATTTTCCTGCTTGTGGGCTCAATGTTGCCACGCAAGAACCGAGAGAATCCGGTTAAAGGATTTTCACAATGAAAAATCCTCCAGACGCAAATAATACATAAAACGGAAATATTTAATTATTTCTTGTGCGGCCCGGTACCAATTGGTCCACAGACCGGTACCGGTCCGCGGCCCGAGGGTTGGGCACCACTGGTCTAATGCATTCCTCACCTCAAAAGCTGAGAAGTCAGGCGTAGGCAGGTAGCTCAGGTAGTTCTTCGTAGGCCGGTATCTTCTTGTCTCTTCCTCAACCAGCGCTGCAGCCTAAAGGAATGAACAGGATTAATGTCTGACAGATTTCCAAGCATTTCAGTGTTTTCAAAGAAAATCAAAGTGCGTCGATCAGGTGATGCACGCTGTACTCTGACTCAGCTGGCCAAACTCGCTTAGAAACATTTCTCTGTTTCTAAACACACCATGTTTGAAGGCAAAATGTTTATTTGCTGCCCAATGTACACCCAGCCATTAAAAGGTGTCATGATGAAGGAATGATCAGTGTTATTCTCTTTACTTTTCAGTGATCAAAATGTTTCACCTGTATCAGAGGTGTTGACACATGAAACTGTAGTTTTTTTAAACAATATTTCATACATATTAAGATAAATGAACAAGAATTATTTAAATTAGGAGTGGACAACTTGGTTCAAAGTATTTTAGTGGTGAACTATGAACATGAATCTATTTATTTTAGCCTGACTGGACTGAGTTAAAGAGAACTTATGCTTCCTTTTAAACAAGTCAGGATGGGTTTATGCACTATACAAAACATGGTCACTGCATCTCATTCTGAGATCATCATTCTTAGCTAATCTCAGAATGATTATCTGATGATTTCAGATTGTTTATGCACAAAATCATTATCAGATAATGAGATTTCAACTGCTCATTTCTGCCTATTTTGAACTCTGTTTGGAATGAGTTGTGTTAGGACTCTGTCCCCCTTTTATGCAAATAAGCTTTAGTTTTCGGACTGTTTATAAAACCAATAGAGACCCAAATGAAAGTACAAAATCATGCAAAAAATGTATTTTGTATCTCTAATTCCCCTCTAGGAATTACTTCTTTAGGTGGGTGAAGTGGCATAACAATGATTATTGTTGATATCCAAGAACTGACTCCTTCCCATTTTATAAATGGGAAGCTATTACTACTCAACATAAATATTAAGTCATTAGAATATGAACGTCTACATTTACAAGCAATATTTTTAAACTCTAGTTACAATATATTCCTTTGCTCTGCGAGGACAAGACACCACAGAGTATAACAAGGCCACATTTTATTAGTTTCCAAGTATATTTACTAAGCTTGTGTCGCTACAGACAATTTAAACAAATTGCAGAACTGCTAAAGGCTACAACGAGGTGTTCTGCTTCTTCATATCCATGTAGCATAGCCAGCTAACACATTTCTGTTAGCACGTAATGTTTTTACTCACCGCTTCTCTGACACCTGGAGCATCGTAACCCTGGTCAAAGTACGGCAAAGCGTCCACAAAAACTTCACCTGCTACTGAAGCCGTTCCGGCCATTTTCAATTTGTTTAATTATCGTTTTATTTGAAGGTCCACTTCTTTCAAATGCTAAACGGACTAGGTAATTCCAACTATAAGCTTTTCCGGAAGAGAATGTTTACATCCTGTTGTATAAGTTGTAGTTACTGCCGCCTATTGGATTGGAGGATGACTGCACAAACTACTTTTTTTGCAGTAGCAATGAAGATGCAATCCCACTGCGAAAAATCACCAAAAACTGAATTCTCATGAAAGACCATCTTCGTCAGATAGTATTACCCTTCTGTGTTCTAGTTAATTATCTTTCTTCCACATGTTAAGCATTTTGGGCTTAACATGTACAGAAGCTGGTTGCCTACATGTACCAAGGTAGATTTGCTTTACAGAATCTCTGCAGTCTTGATTGTGTGCTTGACTTTATTAAATCAGGGCTGCATCCAGCATCAAACTAGGTCACATTGCTGTAATAGTAGCCTATGTTTGTATGACCTTCAACCACTCGGATTATTTGTGTTTCAGTGCATTGGTGTGTACATATAATTGTGTTTGTTTTGAGTGGGTGTATGCAACGTAGCAGTTGCATAGTTGTTCAAGTAGCTAGGATGCTGTCGGACTTGCACCACGCAGCACCCAAGAGCAGCGAAGGACATGTGGACTCTGGACAACTGCAGCAGCAGTAGGCTTCACCCGAGAGCAGCCATAGCACAGAGGGAGGTTAACAGTGAAGCACAGGAGCAGTAGACCCAAGGCCACACAGCCTACATAGTTTTCAATGGAGAATGGTTGCCTAAATTGTCTGTGTCACTGAGAAAATCACCAACTAACTCTATTCTGTTTGTAAGACCAGCTTCACTAGACCACTATTACCCTCCTACCCTTTATGTTCCACTTTATTCTGATTTCTTCTGATTCAGATAGGTTGGCTGTCCTGGTTTTGTTGCCTCTATCGGCACGTAAACCATGATGAACTTCTCTTTTGAAACTTGTTGGTATAAGACACAGCCTTTGATGGTTCCAAACGGTTGAAAACAGTTTTTTTGTTCACCTTGGGAAGTATTCCTCTACGTTTGTCCACCTTCTCTTCTTGTATGTCATCCCTTTGGAGACCATTTTTAAAAAGCATAACATGGCCTTTCTCTGATTTGCTGTTGAAGTCCAAATTTATCTTAATTCAACACTCACACTGCTATTCAAACCTGTCTCAGACAATAAAAGGCAACTATGTGATAATTCTTCACAAAAGATATTACTGAATTGTGAAACTGTTTTCATCTGTAGGCAAATGCAGACTGATTCCATAAATTAGAATATGACTGAAAAGTCCATTTGTCAGCAATTCCACTAAGTGAAATACATTATATAGATTAATTAGATTACTTCCGTTTTAACATATTTATATTTCGCAGTATGTTTAATACCTGCTAAAAGGTTATTTTCGAAAGGTACTATTAATCTGACAAGTCTGATCAGGACATCTATAATAATTTATTGAATAAGACTGTATGGCATTCACATTTAAGTTTTTGGGATTATTTTTAGCACTAAAAAAAGAAAAGGCCATTCAGGAACTGTGGGTGCATTAACTGAATTATTGAGGAAAATCAAATTTCTTCAGAAATGAAGACATTGATGTCAAAATGTCACCCAGCAAGACACTTTCTTTTTACAACTAATTCGTTTTACGTTTTTGCACTACACCAGACGATTTCTGACTCGAGGTGGTTTTAATTTCTAATTACCATTTCTATTTCTTTTCTTTTTTTCAGTGACAATATTTGTATCTCTCTTGAGCTGTTTCGCTCGACGTCACAACTTACGTCCGTCATGCGTGCTCCCGGTTCGAGAACTTACGCAGGACGTGCAGCGGTTTGTAAGAGGAAGGAAGATGGCGGATAACAAAGACGAGGAGGAGATGGAACCGTCATCTAATGCGGACCCAGTGCCTTCAGGGCAAGCCGAGAAGCAGTCTAGCACAGAAAGCGAAGACAACGTAATAGCTATAGAAGCAGATTCGAAGGGAGATCCAGAAACCGAGTCTCCTAAGGACGCTAACGAGGAGCTCAATACCAGCAGTGAAGGAGTGGACGATAGCACTGACGGGGCAACCGAGGCTACTCTGCTGCTGCTGCCGCTGTTGTTGCGGCAGAGGAAGCTGACGGTAACGCTAGCAACGCAGCTAGCCCCACCGAGACCAGCAACGGCAACTCAGAACCGTCGGCAGTTGACGCTGTTCCTGCCGCGGATGCTCCTGTTAGCGGAAACACAACTGAAACATCTCCAGCTCCGACTGCCCCAGCGGCGGCGGCAACGCCGGTGTCCACTCCTATTAATTTACTGGATACGTGCGCTGTGTGTAAACAAAGTCTCCAGACTCGAGACTGTGAACCAAAACTTCTCCCCTGCCTACACTCGTTTTGCCTGAAATGTATCCCGCAGCCGGACAGACAGATAAGCGTACAGGTGCCTGGTCCACACGGTCAAACGGATACGCATATAGGTGAGTGTTGCTGGTTTAAGGATCGAAGTGTTAGCCAGGCCTGTAGGGAACTTTAAGCTGTGGAGGATTTGGAGAATGACATCTGTTTCAAATAGTAGTTTCTGTTAGATTTTGCGTCAGATATTCTCACTTTTCCATTGAAAAGATTTTGCTACTTTTTTGTTACTATGACTGATATATTTAATCGGTGCTTAAAACAAATCCACCGATGTGTCGTCTGAAGTTATGTCATACATCAAATTTTAGATTGATTGTACTGTAATAAACTGTGGCAAATGTCATGGTCATTAGCAATGTTTTTTCCCTTCCTTGCTTTGGTGCAGTGTAGTTGGTTAGATCGCACATCTTGAGCATTATCGGGCAAAATTCTTAATCTGTTTATAAATTCTAAATCT
Source organism: Gambusia affinis (assembly GCF_019740435.1). Classification (NCBI taxonomy): domain Eukaryota; kingdom Metazoa; phylum Chordata; class Actinopteri; order Cyprinodontiformes; family Poeciliidae; genus Gambusia; species Gambusia affinis. Next base: position 14,501,900 of record NC_057868.1, read on the forward strand.
ATGTACATGTAAATGTTGGAATCAGTGTTTATTTGGAATGACTGGCTTTTACAGCTTCACTAATGCATTCTGGCTCTCTGTGCATGTATTATTTAGGGTGATGGTTATTTGATCCCTAAATAAAGCTTCTGGAGGTAGAGAGGTATAGTCCATGGGCCAGAGGCCTAATTTTCACATTTTGGTCCATTTCAGGGTGGCAAAGTCTATCCATATTTTTTGAAAATGTACATGTCTCTAGTTAATATTTTAGTGTGATAGTCCTTCCAAAATGGTAGCTGAGTCATAGTTATGAGCTCATGAAGTTAACAGCCCCTTTGGACAAATTCTGGTTTTTGAGACTGGTGAGGTGATACTGAGCTGTAATTTGAAGTCACAGACTTAAACACAACCTTAATAGGTTTGTTTGGTGTTTGTATATGGGATTTTGGGCAGCGGTGTCACTCGTGTCTACTGTGTAAGTTATAAAAAGGTTACTCAGTAATAGTAGAAATTTACACTTAAACTTTAGGATAATGTACATAGGCCTACTTATCAGATTTTATGAGTTTTTCCATCCTGAGCTATCATTATATAGTCCAGGGTGACCACATAGAAACATGGCAGCATGGTAGGCTCTGTGGGGATTCCACCTTCACTAAATGACAAATTCTGATGTAAAAAAAAAAAGATTTTTTGCAGATGATTAGGTTTCTATTGACAGCATAATTGAGATTATTATATTACATTTCTGCCAACAGATGATTATGACCTTTGGCATATTGGTCCCTACTATATTATGCTTGCTGATGTTGTTGATTTCAGTCTGGCCCACAAATCAATCAATCAATAAAATTTTATTTGTTTGGCACATTTCAGCAGCAAGGCATTTCAAAGTGCTTGACCTCAAATCAAACACAGAAACACAATGCAACATAGAATCAACAATCAAAACACAACAATGAGTCAAGTTCCATCAGTAAATTTGTAATTGATTACGTTTCAAACACAATCCTAAACAGGTTGGTTTTTAGTCGAGTTTGTATCCATAAAAGGTTTGAGTTTGTTAAAAAATAAATAAAACAGTAAGATGGTCTAGTAAGGGGGGTCAAGTCATCACAATATTACAGCTGAGAATACCAAATGTCAGGTGGAAGCAACCTTTTCAATAAATGTTTGTTGTTGAAATGGAAGTAGTCATCTCAAACAACAACAGATGGCTTGTAGTTGGGAGTATTCAGTTGGGACTTTATATTCCCATCTACTGTGAGTATTATTAAGTCCCCCCAGCAGTTGGACTGAATACTCATTTTTTGGTGACTCTTCGCCATCAGCCCAAAGCAGAAGGCAAAAAACACTTTATTATTGGTATTACTAAGCCTGGCACAATAGCAAATTTTGCTGGATAATAAATTGTCCCAGAAGTTCTAAGTGACAATGTTGTTGCTTTGAGACCCTTTTAAACCCTTACAAAAAAAATCCCATGAAAATCACATGTGGTTCACACAAATTTTACATGTGAATGATGTGAATCACATGTGAAAGCACATGAATACGTGTGATTTTGGAACATTTCGTGGTAAAATCACATGTGATTCACACATTTCCACATGTGATCACATGAAAATCACATGTAAAAATTAGATTTTTTTGGTGGATTATGTGATCACATGTGATTTTCATGGGATTTTTTGTAAGGGAAGTATGGCAATAGCATAATAATGCAAGAACACATCCTCAAAGATCAAGAAATCTTAAATTCTAGTTTTTACTATATTCAAAACTACCACCTCTCAAATATCTTGCAACATGTTTACTGCTCTAATATGAACTTTTAACACTGGAAGTGGAAGGTACTTTAAAATCCAAAATAAATAAAACAACTGAAACTACGAATAAAATGAATTATGAAGTCTCTGTGCGCAAAATTGTATCTCAAAAAGGGTTAGTTGCTCCCGACTGATCATCCAGGATCTGGAGACAATAAATCATGCAGTTGGAAATTATTGAGCTCGTTTCAATGATGCAGTTATTTGATTTATTGCTTGTTGCGACGGGCCTAATTAGTATACCATGATCGTAGCATTGAGCAGTACTCTTCATATCTTGTGTTTTTCTTCTGTTGTCCAGCCATTGTATCAGTATTACATCTTTAGTTCTTTTTCTATGCTGTGCAAAGTAATTTGCAGAGAGCTGCAGTAATCAATAAGTCATTCTTTGGAATCAGCCAATTTTCCCTGTATCGATTTTGTGACTTACAAGACAAATAGTAAAAAGAATAAGTTAAAAATTGCCCAGTTTAAATTCATCAAAATGTCCACCATTTTACAGTTTGCTAACACATCTACCATTGATGTGTACGTTGGTCTTTTCTTTTAAATAATATATTCAAAACTACCACCTCTCAAATATCCTGCGACATGTTTACTTCTCTAATGTGAAATTGACCTCAAAGAAATTCTGCCCGGAAAATCCTGATTGTTGCGTTTCTACATTTACGGCCCAGTGTGTGTACAGATTTGAGTTGAGCCACAGATCAAACTGAGGCGGGTGCATTTTTGGAAAGCATGATTGTTGCTTGGCTAAAGTCCAAAGAGTCAGCCAGCAGAAGTTCAGCTGGTGCACCATCTGAAGTGTTTAGGAGTCTTGTGTTTGTTTTTTTCTCTCAAAATGTAATGCTTTTTCGTCCTAGAGTAAAGTTTTCTATTCTTTTACATGAAAATACACTCGCATGAATTGTACATCAATTTAACTATTTTAATCCAAACCTTCAATGTGTGTTTTTAAGTGTTGATTTGTTATGCTGATAACTAGGGCTGAAACGATTCCTCGAATGATTCGAGTACCTCGATTATTGAAATTCCTTGAGGAAAATTGATCTGCTTCAAACTATATTTTATTATGTTCCGTCCGGGTCATTATTTGTGGAGGCCTGAGTTCTTTACTTCCGCCTATGAGTATTTGTGAAGTGCTAGCAGCATGGTGTTGAAGTGTGCGTCGTTTTGCCAGGGTTTCAGGGACAAATAAGGATTGTTGAATTTTGCAATGCGATGGCTGGATTACGACAGCTTTTCTGACGTTGGAATTGGTTCGTGAGGGAGAGAGAAACAGAGAGAGAGAGAGAATTCCTCGGATAATCAGAAAAATATTCTATAGACTAGAGTACTCAATTACTAAAATATTATTTTACAACAACCTTACTGATATGAATATTTCAGTGACTTACTGTTGCTGACTGGAGCTGGCAAATAATAAGAAAAAAACCTAATCTATCTTTTACCTCTTAGTATTTTTTTGTTTTGTACAGATTTCACCTCAGCTGGTGATCTCTGAACTGCCTTTTGCCTTTTTGAATTTAAATAACATTGTTTTTATGAGAGGGGATCTACCTGGAATGATTACATTTGGATTTACAAATCATCAGGAATTGTTATCCTTATTGACAAAATAGATTAGTCTTTCCCTTTTAAACAGAAATGGTTTTGTAAATCAGCATCTCTGAGCTGTTAGTTTTACTTGATTTCAGAAAAAACACAACATTTTTCTCAGACATGAAATTGACTCGCTTATTGTTTTTGCAGCCCTTCATTTAATTATATAGTCTTATAAGTTACATCAGTAAGTTGGTTACTGAATTTTGCTGAGGTAAATAGTCAATTATTCAATAATAGGTTACTAAGTTACCAGTTTTAGAGTGTTCATTAACCTGACTTAACTTAATGGATCACAGGTTGTTTTGTCCTTTCCTGGGTCAGAGCTTTTAGCAACTTATTGATTCATTTACGCCTAGATCATCTGGTTAATGACTCATAAACAGAATTCATAGTAATTACAAAACATGATGACAACATTGTCTATTTTGAGGTTGAGATGGTTTATTATCAGATTGCCTGGATTGTTAATTTCTCTTTCATCTCATGTTTTTTCAGGCAGAAAGGAGCCAAAGATTATTCCTGTTTGATCCAAGTCACTTGCGTGCAGAATGTAAATTTGTTAGGCAGCTGACGTTATAGTTGTTAGTTATATTTAATTTGAACTGTTGAGGAAAGGTCGGAACAAATAACTTCTCATTTCCTTACCTAATGTAAAAAAAACAAAAACCAAACAGCTTAATTTGTTCATTCAATTTCGGTCTAAATCTTCTAACAAGAACTTCCTCAATATGGTGGAACAAGCAAGGTTTTCCATGTCTGATTCTTAGATCTTATTCCTATCTGAAATTTAGGTTTAAAACTACCAATTACTTTATTCATTATTTTTCACTTATTCTGACAATAGATTAATTGGATAAAATTTGTTAGTTAACCACTAAAGAAAGCCTTATTTATGCAATATTATAAAGACATTAGTAGATGCAAATAAGCAAATAAATTCATTTAACTTTTAAAATGACAAAATAAACATTTATAGCCTAAAATGAAATGATGTAGCATCCCTTTTTGTGAATTTGAACTGAGTGATGCTATAGCTATGCTATTTGCAGAGTTTTGGGTAAAATATATTTATAGAAAAAGGTCGTCTGTTGTCTCACCGTGCAAACTCCATAGAACTGAATGGAGACGGAGCAGTGCTGTCTCTAGTCGTCACCGTGTGACGATTACCGTAGCTTAAAGCCCGGTGAGGAGGACCGGACCGGGGAAACGCAGGTTTAAAAGCCAAACAGCTGCAGCCTGGGAGCGCTTTGGATTCAAACTGAATGGCCGTAGTGAACCACTGAAACTGTGGAGCCGCTATGTTGTAAAACAGTAGCAACTAAACAATACAACCAGCACATCTGCACCTATAATGTACCGATGTTGGTTTGCTTGCTTGCTGTGGTATGTACGACATGGGCAACCGCCCAGGGCAGCATCTTATGGGGGGCAGCCCCCTGCCATCAATTGGGATTGAGTGTGAACAGTGGTCAATGCAAACCTCCCTAACTCCCCTCCCAATTTTTTATATTTAAAAGGTTCTCCAGTTCCGTTTCTAAATCTTCTCTTGAAATTAGTTTATTGACCCCTGAGAGGTGTGTTTGCATTGTTAGACAATTTTTCTGCTATTAGTTGACAATGGTCTCAAAATGACAATATTATTGTATATCACAATGATTTCTGGAACAATTAATTGCCCAGCAAAATTAGTTATTGTGACAGGCCCATGTGTGGTTTTCGTTTCCTTCTCATTGTTTTTGGTTGTCGTGTTTTATTTTGAATATTTAAAATATCTACCAGTTCCAGATTTAATTATTCTTTTCAAAATTAAAGTTTATTTTTCTCTTAGAGGGTGAACTTGCATAATTATGCCATTAACAAAATTCTGCTTGAAAATGGACTCAAAACAGCAATATTATTGTTTATTGCAAAAGTTATTTGGACAAATTATTGTCGATTACTAAATTAGTTGGCGGTTATTTCAATAAACAGTTCATCACGATTAATCTGAATAATCCTGTCAGCCCTAATGAGATTGTCAGAGATGTTGATTGAAAAACAAAAATTTAAAGTGGGACAAATCAATCAGGGCTTTAGTTGTGTGTGGTAATGTTGCGGCCCTGTTCCTTTTTCATGTGCTATGTAAAAGAAAAAAGAAAAAACATAGCTTTGTTGAACATTAAGGAGCAGTTTATTTCAAGCTCTTCCCAAATGGGTTTTAAATAAAAGCCGAAGCTAAAATGTGTGGTCACCATGTTGTTTTAGTTGAATAAAAAGTGGCCAGGAATACCAAAACAATGTGGTAAATCCACACTGTAACATCCGTCATCTGTGGAAGATCCTGGTGGGTCATCTTTGGTGTTTCATGCAGCTTTTTCTTATGCCAGGTACGGCATCTAAAACAAACGTCACCAGGACACAACCAGGGACAATCAGTTCCCCCAGTTTAAGCCAACAAACTATTTCTAGTGTGTGCATATTCTATTTATTTAATTAAAGTAAACACAACCCATATCCTGTTTGGAGAAAATGATTTTGTGCAACATTTTCAAATGTGATGGAGATCTTCATTTTCCCATATGGGTGGCACATATGTGTTTATTTACACATATGTGCATGTCTGTGTATGTGGGGGGCTGGGGGTGGGTTGGGGGTTAAGCCTAAACCCAGTCCAGCTGCTTCCACCACTAACCACACATGAGGACCCGTGCAGCTGGCGCTCACACAAACCGGCTGTGTGCTGATCAAGCCAGTGTAAGCCAGTTGAAACTGGCCAGAACTAGTTCTTACCACAGACGGCCGGCCGGCCTTTTTCTTTTCTTTTTTTTTCAGGAGGTTTGGGGGGTTGGGATGGTCGTTTATTGGTTTATGAGGTAGAGTAGGAGCAAAATATTTCTTTTGCATTATTTTAAAATGGCTGAAGTCTATCTTGCTCAAATGGAACTGGGTGGCAAAGTTAAAACGCTAAACTAATTATTCGTTGGCGCCAGTAACTGCAGCTCCGATTCCTCTAATTTTATTAAAGAAGTTGAATAAAGTGATTAAGCGAAGCAGACATTGTTTTTCTTTTTTCTTTCTTATGGGCTGCGCGATTTAATATTCTAATAAAAATGCCAAGGGGTGATGAGATAGAATTTTCGGGAAATCGAAGTTGAATTGATTAGCTCCCATGAATAAGCGGGCCTTCCCCACTGCACCAAGAGTTTTCATTAAAAGCAGTTCAACAAAAGGAAATTATGGAAATCCAGAAAAAAAATCAGCTGAAGGATTCTTTAGTTTGAAGCAGCAGCGATTGAATTAACTCAGGTTATCGGTTTCTATGTGGTTCTGCCTGTCTGCTGCTTTGCTTCAAAAATCTAAGCAATAAATCCTAGCGGGTGAACATGAGCACCAGTTGTTTGATTTTTAACCCCGTGCTTTCTCTTTCTTTCTAGTAAATGTCATGCGGTGTTCGGTTTGCCACCAGGACTACAAGCAAAGTGACATTATCGACAATTACTTTGTCAAAGACACAACGGAAGCTACCAGCACATCTGATGAAAAAGCTGCGCAGGTATTGCAAACGGTCGCTTTTGCCCAACTTGAAGGCTTCAATTCTTTTCAGCTCTCTTCCAAACAAGCTGTGACGCTTATTTGCGTTTCTCTGTTTGTGTTGCTTCTGTATTTCCAAGGTGTGCACAAGCTGTGAAGACAACGCTGGGACAGTAGGCTTTTGTGTGGAGTGCGGAGAATGGTTGTGTAAAACCTGCGTGGAGGCCCATCAGAGAGTGAAAATTACCAAAGACCACAAAATCCGTACAAAGGAAGATGCTGATGCTGCGTCTGGTAAGAACACTTAAGAGTCAGAAGCTAAACTCCCAAAGCCTGAGACAGAAAATCTTTTGGGTAGTATTTATTGGACGCTACAAAAAATGTTGTCATGGTTATTAGAGAGCGGATTATTATGAAAACCCTCGAGGGTTGAACCATAATTAGATTTATTTATTTTTCCCAGATGGATTCTTGGTTTGATGGCTTAGCCTAGAAGATCATTCTGTAAATAAATACAACAAAACATATTGGTAGGACTTCAACAATGGGTTTTAAAAATTTTTCTTATATATGTTGATACTATTTTCAACTTTGACTTGAAAAAAACCCTAAAGACTTAAAGTCATTGTATCTTAGATTATTCTTGCACACAGTTAGGCTTTAAATTATTTATACCTCAGACACATTTAGATTTTAATCAATATTTTCTATTGATCTACACGTTTGTTTTGAATGGAAGCAATACTAGTAATGAAAAATCAAAAGCAAAAGTGGAGACCTCAAAATGGAGAAGACATGAGGAAGTGTAACATTTTGTGAATCCCAACTTGATCTTTTCTGTCATTATTGTGAGAGGAAGACGCTAAGCTGCTGTAAAAGTAGGACAATATTAAAGTTTTATCACAATATTTTGCAGCACTATTGTGATAATGACAATTGACAATAAGAAGAATTTATTACTGCTGCTTTTTTAAGTTACTAAAAAGCTTTGACTGTATGACACAGCCTTTGCAGCCACACAAATACAAATACTCTTGAAAAAGATCATGCCTGTATTTCTTTAGGACAACAGTCTCATGAAGAAGTGATTTGTGCCACTATACTGCAGCACACAGTAACTGGATTTAATCATATTATCAAGTATACTGCCTTCACCATGTGAAATGCAAGTAGACAGTTCAGATAAACTCTTCCCTAATACAAAGACTCTGAGGAAAGCTGTCCCTTTGTCCACAGGCTTATCGAATCCAAGGAAGTGTGAAACTAAAACACACAAAAGAGGATGCATCACTTTTACATTGTTTTTTATAAACACGCACATATAAGTTTAAACTCAACAAACCAGAAATTATGTAAAAAATAATGATGTTTAATAATACACTAAACATAACCTACCCACAATGCTTCGTCAGGCCAAAGATGTATGCAGCTGGGCTGGACCCCCACACAGACACACCCACAAAAATCCCCAACAACACATCAAGTTTATTGGCTTTTTGATACTATCATTGAACAAAAGGTGGGTGGAATAGTAAAATAAGACTCCCAACAATACGGACAGGTTTGGGGGTTTTAAACATCATTAATCGGAATTTATTGAGACAACAATAAATTAAAATTCTTGTCATAAGAAATGCATCACGATAAATGATAAACATGCTTATCCCTACACAAATGACACAGTAAACAAAACGGATGTCCGTATTATTCCTTCTGTGCCATGTCTGGTTTGGTCCAACAGGTGTTGCACCTATTAAAATTTTTTAATGTTTTTCTTTGATATGTGCTTTTTTTTGTTATTACATTTCTTCCTTCCATTGTTTCAACAGATTCTGTCACGACAGGACAGAGGCTAGTTTTCTGTCCCATCCACAAGCAGGAACCTCTGAAACTTTTCTGCGAGACATGCGACACTCTAACGTGTCGGGACTGTCAGCTTCTGGAGCACAAGGAGCACAGGTAGGTCAACGCTTTTGTAGCTAATAAAGCAGATTTCTTTCCTCCAAAAAAGCATAATTGCTAAAATAATCTTTAGTTGCAGCCCCATTTGTTTTACAGTGTTAAATGTGTGGAAAGGGGATGCATAAGTATTCTGTTCCTACGGCATCGTGTCTTTCCACCCCATAGAAATGAAAAACGTGCAAATTCACTAGAAAAACTAAGTGTGAAATAGTTGAGAAGATCAGACTTAGCTATAGCATTGTTTGTTTCATGGAATCATGAAACCCTCTTAAGTTTTTTAAAAATTATTATTATTATTATTATTGCACTCCTCCCAGAAAATGAATTTCTAAATATTTCTCTACAATTTCTTGACTCATTTTTGGACTCATGTTCGTATCTGTTGACTTCTGGTGGCATGTAAACCTTTAAGGACTGTACATACCACACACGCACTGACAAATGGATTTATTTATGCAAGGTTGCTAAAACACGTTTTGTTTATCTTACAAACAAGCCAAATACAGAACTTCTGGTAAACCAAGCTGGTGGGAAAACAGCATTTTTTTTCTCTAAACCCTGAAAATAAGAATAATTCAGTTCCTGCCGAGTATGTACAGGCCTTCAGCAGTTAATTTACTTAATTGAACCTGATCGTGACTTGGTTTTGTTCCGTCTTCTATCAGGTACCAGTTTCTGGAAGAAGCTTTCCAGAACCATAAAGGAATCATCGAAGCCAACATGGCCAAACTACAGGAAAAAAAGAACTACGTCCATTACTCTGTGTCTCAATTGCAAAACAGGTGGGTTCAGGTTTCTCTGTGCTTCATCTATTTTACACAATTTCTGAACAGTTTTATATTTGACTTGTATTTGTGTGGAATTAATTGGTGTGTGTTTTGTTATTGTGTTTTTTTTTTTTTCTTCATACAGGTTAAAAGAGCTGGGTGAGACTCATAGAAAAGTGGAACATGAGATCAAGATTGCTGTATTCACTCTTATAAATGAAATCAACAAAAAGGGCAAAGCGTTACTTCAGCAGTTAGAGGTAAGACTGTATTGAAACGTATTTTAAACTTAAGAATCACTATTTCTAAATGCTAAAATCTAAATAGAACATAGTTGACACTCGTAAGATTTAATGACAGTGCTGCGATAGAAGACTGTGTAAAAATACAAATGTTTTGCACTTTGAAGGAAGATGCTTTTTGATTTACATTTGAAGTTATTTAATTCACATCTGACATATTTTTTTGAGCTTTTTGTTGTTTTGCTATTTTTTTTTTTTACATCAGAACTTTAAGTTACAGAGCCCCTTAAGGGACATTGAAGAAAAAAAAAAATGTCCCATGCACACCATATAACATGTATGGGTGACGCATAAAAGAAAAAGGGTTGCAGTGCTTTGATAGTAATTTGTCAACACTACCACAATTAGATAGCAAGATCAGAAAAAAGTTTTATTTAAATTAAAAACAGTGAGGGAGAGGGAAATAGGTCAGCTATGCGGTCTTGACATTGACAGTCATGACATCTACAGGGAGGACAATAAGTATAAGTAACACCCTTCGACTTTGGAAGTTCTCCCACTTAGAAATCATGTAGGGGTCTGAAATTTTCATCTTAGGTGCATGTCCACTATGAGAGACATAATCTAAAAAAAATCCGGAAATCACAATGTCCATCCATCCACCCATCATCTTCTTCCTCTCTATCCGTTGTCGTGTCACGGGGTAGCAGCTTCAGAAGGGAGGCCCAGACTTCCCTCTCCCCAGCCTGGAAGAAGTTCCAGCCCCTCCGGGGGAATCCCAAGGCGTTCCCAGGCCACCCGAGAGACATAGTTCCTCCAGCGTGTCCTGGGTCTTCCATGGGGCCTCCTCCTGGTGGGGCGTACCCGGAACAGCTTCCGGCTTGATGATGGAAGACTTGAGGCAAAGGGGGACAGATTGAAAATGTCTAAAAAGTCAGCTTTGCATTAAAGCTTTATTTACAGTCATAAATATTATTGAAGACTCCTTCATGTTCTTGACAGGTGTTGTGTCATGCTTATGACGGTGTCATGTCCGTCTTATGCACAGCCCTTCAAATAAAATGATCTGATCTGGTAATTTCAAGCTTTACTTGTGTAATGTCACCAAAATCATATAACACAAAATATATGATTGACAGAAAACCTGTCTGAACTGCTTCCTGTCACATGTCAGAATTTTTATGCTAGCATTGATACTCTTTTATGTGTTAATATTCAGTTTTTTGTCAGTCAACTCCTTCCGTATTTTCAACCTAAGCAGCTGAAAATTGTTAGATTTTTTTTTTTTATAGTTTTAGTTCAGATTCATTCTGTTTCTTTTTTTTTTTTTTTGCAAAACACAAACATCCAAATGCCCTCTTTACATGGCAAGGTGCAATGTGGTTTGGAATCATTTAGGAGGCAACTTTGAGCTTTGTAATTCACTGATTCTTTTCTGGCAATGCTAACCAAATCCCCGCATTTATTCAGAGCGTGAACAAAGAGAGGAGCTTGAGGCTGATGGGTCAGCATAAGGACACCACCCAGCTGGCTCAACAGATCCACCATGTGCTCAACTTCTGCAACTGGGCCATCACTTCAGGCAGCAGCACTGCATTGCTTTATAGCAAGAGGCCGGTATGTTTCTCATAAGACTCATGGAACATGCTAACCCAAGTAGTTTCTATCAAAACCATTAACACACACACACTAATGAATTTTTCTTGAAGAAGATCCCAGTTTCTATTAGTTAACTTGTTAACTTTGTAACAACGCTGAAGTTACGTCAGATCAAGGTTGGCTTGTTGCTCTTTATAACAGTTTATAACCTTTAAGTGGGCATAGAGGAACATACTAGCTAATACTACATTAGCTTAGTATTTCCTTTTTAGATGTGGTGTAGATTTAATCCTTTATCATAAGAGACCACCCAAACGAGTTGACTTTATGGTGGATTTTGTTGTGACGTGTCCTAAAAATATGACAGAATAAGATTTTAGTTGGTCTCTTATAGACATACCGGTAGTTATTAATTTAATAACCTTACTCTGTTTGTGCGAATGTATGTAGATCATGTACCAGCTTCGCCAGCTCTTCAAGGCGAGACTGGAGCCAGCCCCACAGTCCAATGGAGTTGTACGGTTCTTCTGTGACCCAACGTTTTGGGCTAAGAATGTTGTCAATTTAGGTGAGTAAAACATTCTAAATGTCCCTTTTTAAAAAAAATATATATTTATTAGTATTTTTTTTTTATTGTTTTTGTTTTGAGTCATTGCTTTTAAGATGGCATTTCTCAAAATAATGTAAAAATACTTTCACAACTGTTTTCTATTTTTAAATGATGGTAAGTGATGTTTTTTTGTTTTGTTTTGTTTTTTTTTTTAAATCCTAGGTAATTTGGTTATTGAAAAACCTCCTCCAGTCCCACAACCTCCCGGTGTGATGGTAGGCGGACCGGCCATTTCACCAGGCCAAAGTCACCCCGGCAAACATCCAGGGCAGATCAACCTGGCTCAGCTCAGGCTGCAACACATGCAACAGGCTGCATACGCACAGCAAAAACATCAACAGCATCAGCAGCAACAACAGCAGCAACAGCAGCAGCAGCAGATTCAGCAACAAATGCGAATAGCCTCCCAAATGTCCCAGCAGCATGCCAGGCCAGGCGGCCCGCCTTTGGTTCAGCAGCAGGTATGGTGAACTTCCCAGTAATAGAAGGTGAATTTTCTTTATACTGTTTGTTAAAATGCTGTCTTTTGTTTGAAGTTATGTACTTGTCGCGTTTTATCAGTTTGTCTCCAGTTTTTAGGGGACAGTGATTTCTGATCATTTTATCAATCCTGAAATAATCTCTAAACAAGTTTATACTTAATGTGGTATATTGTGGTATGCGTACCAATAACATTTATCCAACTTAGAAAATGCCCATTTGTTGTCTGTTCTCTGTACTTCAGGTTCATTCAGATACCTTCCCTCTTAATTTTAATTCATTAGATTGTGAAGAGACAGCCTTTGATGGAGGCTAAGCAGCTCAAACTTCTTTTCCAGATGTTGTCAAACAGTATTTTTATAAGGCTGCCAGGTCAGAAGCTTCTGCACACTTGGTGACACTGATCAGTTGGAATCTGACAACACTGCCTTTATCAAATAATACCAAGAAAACGGGGAACGTTCATTCAAAGTCAAATGCCGATTGCATCAAAATAAACAATCTTGAGTTACTAAATCAAAACTTCCTGAGAGGATGGATAATTGTTTTGGCTGCCAAGTGAGATTCAGGTGATCGGTTTATGTGATCGACGATCACCAATCATACACTTTTTCACGGAAATTGACCGATTATGATCAATTTATATATGCGTGTGTGTTCTTTCTGACTAGCCTCCAAGGCTCATCAGCATGCAGCAGCTACAAAGAGCTGGAGCTATCAATGGTGGGACCAACCCTTCTATGTACCCCTCCTCCCATCATATGCGTCTGGCTGGTCCACCACAAGGCCGGATGCCCACAGCTCAGCCCAGACATAACGGACAGCAGTATGCCCCGATGATGCAGCCTCAATTACAAAGACAGGTCAGTGTACACGCACACACACACATTCGAATTGTGTCAGAATGAGTGTACATGTTCTCTATTCTGATACATTTGCAGATATTTTAGAGCGATGACAGATGATGCTGATCTCAAACAGCCAGGAACTCCTTTTGGGTGGATTTTACATAAAAATCCACTATGCATAGCTCTAGTTATACATAGTCTAAACTATCCTTTATTAATTCAATATAACTAAACAAGTTTTAGTAAGATTAAAGTTTGGTCAGTTTGTGTTTGTTTTGTCGTGGTCTGCTGTGGTTCTCGTTTAGATGAAGATGCTCCTAAAAGTTTAGCTGAAAAAGATTTAATTCCACTTTTTAAAAGAATCTTTCCAAGAAGATTAATTTGTTTAGCTGAAGAAGTGGTAAGATTGAAGATCAAAGCTCTTAAATGCACAAAAAAAGAGAGAAATTTCAAAGCAGAAATGTCAGAAAAACTAGATACGTGAACTCTGAGTGTGCAGTTCATCAAATGTCAGAATAAAATTGAGCTGATTTTTAATCTGTGATCCCTAAATACATCGTTCCATGTCTAGCAGTCGTGGAATGATCCGTAACAATAACATCGTCAGTGTTTTGGCACAAAAATAAAAATCTGTTGTTTATATTTTAATTTATTTAAACATTTATGTGAAAACTAAAATAATAAACTGAATATCCCAGGAACAAGGTTGTTGTCAGAGAGCCAACTAAAAATATTATTTGATCAAACATAGCCAAGCTATTTCCAGACTGACGGTGTCTTCAAATCTTCTCTCTTGTTTTTGCTGTACTGATGATGAATAAATACATACAAGCCAGCGACAGTTTCTAAAAGTCTTATCCAAAAAGATTTCTTAGCACTCCGTGAATTTTAGTGGATAACTTAAGGAATTTCCCTAAAAAGCTACTGGCCTGTAATAAAATATAAAGCTAAGTTTTTGGTAAGATTATTGGTAACGTCAATCAGTTTTAGATTGAGCCTGTTTATGCTTTGATAGTGCATTTAAGAAGCATGCTCATCCTCAGAATACAGGGAGTTCTTATCAATGCTGTTAGATCTTCACCACTCTGCAGACAAGGAAATGTGCTGTTTGGTTTTTTTTGTACATGTGAGATGAGGCAATAGAAACCTCCACTATATCAGCCCCTTTTTTTCTGTGTCCAGATGTCTTTAGAATCTGAGATGAGCCACCAAAGGTTTCGTTTCTTACTCCAATCAGGGGTTTGGCACTTTTTTCCTTCTTTGTCATTCATGTGTCTTGTGCAGCATGTGTGGTTGATCACCTGCATGTTCATGAAGTCGTGTTGTTTCTAAGGCACATTATGAATAGTTGTCGTTTTTTTCAAGAGTGACCGACTCTTTAATGTTCCCAACCTTTCTTCTCCTCCCATTTGTTTTTCCGTATATCTTGTTTTACTTTTTTTCTTTTTTTGTGTGTCACTTCCCCTCCATTTTTCTCTCTCTCTCTGTCTTTGCGCAGCATTCCAACCCCGGACACGCTGGCCCCTTTCCAGTGGCGTCCCTGCATAACGCCAGTCCCACGAGTCCGACCAGCGCCAGCATGGCCGGTGCCCACGCACACCGCGGCCCTGCCAGCCCCATAATTGGTCCCATCGAACTCATCCCCTCCGTCACTAATCCTGAGAACCTGCCCTGCCTCCCTGAGATACCGCCCATCCAGGTGTGCATATTTTAAATAAAAATGTTTAAAACCAAAGTTAGATTTGTCAAAACACTTTAGCAAGACGTGGCTTATTCCAGCTGTATTCAAGCATTTGCAGGTGTAATAACGTGAACAATTTGAGTGCTTATGCTGCGGCCTAACGGTCCCACTATTTGACACAACAGATTCTTACATCTATAACTCGTATATTGGCCCATAAGTGAACTTTAGGACTTCTTGATAAGAAGAAAAATAACAATCTCAATTATTTTTGCTCAGTACTGAAATTCAGATTATTTGTTGCAATTACTCACTTGGAGTGAGTAATCTATATTTGTGCCAAGATTTGCATATACCGGTATTTATTGGTAAGAAGATGAATATTATAACAATATCGTACCATTATTTGTAGTATGAAATACTTTATACTGTAAGAATTTGCGACATTTAAAATGTTTTCGAGCGTATTACTTTTGGTAGTTTTGCAGTTGGTTCCATAAAAGCAATATCAAATATCAATATCTTGAAAAATGCAATTAAATACAGTTGTGCATTAAGTGATACAAGTGCACCACTTAATGCAACTATTAACAATTACTAAGTTGTTCCTCTTTAGTAGGTTTTAAGGCACTTTGTCATTATCACAGGAAATGGCACAAAATATTGTGATAAACTTCTACCTCAGTATGATCATCCTTGTTAATCACCGTATTAGAAATGAACTGCATCTATTCTGTCTAGACAACATGGCATTTTTTCAGTTAATATTTCTGTTTTAATATTGCAACCAATTTTCAGGATTTCTTAAAAAAAAAAAAGGAAAAAAGGTGTCCATTCACATGGTTTAGATAATATTTTACTGAGGGGTGGACCCATCAATCATATCAACCCCGATTTCTTTAAATTTGGGCAATCGGCCGATGCATGTGACAACGATCCTTTCCACTGATCCCACTTACACTTAAGTAGCCTCCAAGTTGTAGCATTTGGGCTTTTTTTTTTTTTGCACTACAAGGGAACTTAAAACTTAGGACAGTTTTTTTTTTTTTATGTTTTAAGTTGTTTTGATTTAAATACTGCTAAGCAGTGCTGCACAATGTGCAAACCAGCCAGAGCCAGTAAAAAACCATGATAGCTGAGTAATGCTGCTGCTGCCTGCAGATAATGTCATCTAAATGATGGCTACTTAATTCATGCTGGTATATCATGTTAATCTGGAAGAACAACTGATGTTGTTACCTATGTTGCATCCTTTGCTGGTTATTTAATGCTAGGAATAAATCCAATCCTCTGTAGTTTCAGTGCAGAACTTGTGCTTTCCACATATTTAAAAGAAATCTTTATTGCCACAATAGAAAGAGCAAAGAGTCAGGGAGGAAGAATTAGACCAGAGACCAGCAGCAGGACGGTGATGCAGGGTCTTCTCAGGTAAGGAGAGATTATGACATGCAGAGAAAAAGACGTAGGTTGGTTTGAAAAACCAGGCAGGTACCAGGATTCAGAACATTCATTCATTTACACTCCAGAATATGTTCGCTCTGTACTATAGATGGACACAATGAGAAGGTCACATGTAGTTTATATTTAGACACTTTTTTGTTTATTATTTGTGTTCTTAAAGGCCGCATATATAGGTAATTAAACTTTAATTCATCTCAATTTTGCACATACGTGCTGCTGCATTTGACTAAATTTAGTGTCGTCATTTACTGTGTTTATGCCATTAAAATGTCCTATTATTCTGCTACCTTGTCCTTTCCATTCCATTTTGCGTTCCAAGTAATAATTTTCAAACAGGGATGGTGTTTTATTGAACACTTACAATCACTGTTACCATAAGATACATACACGTGTAACCCTTTTTTGCTCGTCGCAGATCCAATAGGCCGACTCCACGACAGATACATTCAGGTTCATCGTATTTATTCTCAAAAGAATAAAACAAGTAGGTGGTTATCGCCTGTCTAGCAGCTTCTGCCCCCACAGTAACAGACATCAACAGGAAAAGGGGACGAGCTGTCAGTTGCCGGTTACTATGGTAACCACCCACTGCCAAGAGCAACATAACAGAACTTAAAACGGCAGTAAATGTCTTAAGAAACATATAAAAAAATAAAGTCAAATAAACAAATTTTGACAAACTTCACATTTACAACATTGTTACATTAAAACCCTGTTTGACATGCAGTTGATCTTTTGCTCGCTACCAAAACAGACCCAGGCTATAATGTTTGTTAGAAAGGAATGCAGCATACTGTTTCCCTTGCAGACAGTTTATTTCTCATGCGCCATTGTCTTATTTTGCATTTGAAATGGGCTTCATAGATTGTAAACAGCTTTATTAGTTTTAGCTCAAGATTATGCTAAGCTGAACTTTGCTTAGGATTTTCTGATGACACAGGCACACTTGAAAGTCACTGTTTAAGTCGTTACTGTCCACTTTGTAATAATAAACATGTTCATTTAATTTGAAAGTTTGCAAAAATATTTATTTTCGTATTTATAGAGAATAAGAAATTTGTTTACTGCTGCACTCGGATCACTCAGGTCAGATCGGCTGTAAAACTGCAGTTAGTGCGCCCCAAATCTCAACACTTTAAATTACATGTTCAAGGTCATTAAATGGTAATTAAAACACATCACAAATGTTTTACATCAATAGAGTAAGAAGTACAAGTTCTTTAAAGCTTCAGGGTTACTGAGTTTTAGAAAGCTGATGTAATGTGTTAGCATGTGTAGCTTGGATAATTTCTAGAGGACAATTTAACTTGTACAAAACTAAACTCTTTAATTCTTCTACTGATTCACATTGATTGGAGTTTGAGAAAATATGCTAACATTAGCAGCCTTTCTTCTTGACATGATTACAAGATTTACCCTTGAGTGGATTAAGCATACAGAAACAATATTCTCCAGCTTCATAAAGTTAGTATTTTTTTAACTATCTTACGTGACTTTCAATGAGCCGTTCTTTGCGCTCCCACACGTCTTTCTGACGGTAACCAGACCCTCGACGGAGCAGCTCGCCTCATGCACACATGGAGAGGAATCTACAGATTAAATTGGCTTCTGTTTTTCGCCGTTTTGTCATCGTGAACATCAGTTTATAAGTGAAAAGTCCCAAAAATCCAAGTTTGTTCAGTTAAAACCAAAGTCAGTATTTTGTGTTTTACATCAAATTCCTCTGTGCGTTTTAGTGGAAGGTGAATGGCTCAATAAATAATTTTTTTAAATCAGTTTAATTGCTTTTGTGATCATTTGGAACAGAAATGTAAACTGAAAGACCAGTTGAATAGTTGCACAGCCCGAGTTGCACATCAGTTTCAACTAGATTTGGACATAACTATTAATATCTTTATTTTTGTTAAAATGATTCAATAAAACTTGTTGCACTCATCAAGTTTGTGCTTTCATAAAACCTGAATCTGCTCATTCCCAACCAAAACACACTCTTTACTTACCTTAAATGTGTCCTAGATGTTTCAGGTACTGCATTACATTAGGAAAACATTACTTCATAATAATATTTAATAATCTGATGAATGAAATGTTGCTGTCAAATAGTCCTTCTTTACTGTAATATTGCACTGATTGCTCTATTGTGCAGCTATGCTATTTGATTCATTAGCCAAATCTTGTTGAACCTTTTTAATGTAGTTTGTCATGTAAACATTTCTATCTTTGTTGGAATAACCACCAACTACCGTTGTAATATAACTCTGACGTAGTTGCAAACTCTCTGCATCTGCACACACTCGTTGACACGTTCCTAAACTCTGACTTTTGTTGTCAGCTGGAAGATGCTGGTTCCAGCAATCTCGGATACCTCCTCTCTCGTTGCATCTCCGCCAGCCAACAACACCAGCTGGGCTCAACAGACATGAACCCCTCTCCCGGACTGTCGACTCTTTCTCCTGGATCGTCAGGTACTCACATACTCATAGAGAGTCGTACTTTAAACCCCTCCACCCCCATGAACTGTTTAGGTAGAAAAAGAAAAGTTTGCAACTTCATCACGGCGCAGTCCATGTTCTTCTCTGGCAGGTCTATCCAACGCTCACACACCGGCGCGACCTTCCAGTACGTCAAGTACAGGCAGCAGAGGCAGGTAATGGAACGGGAAGCTTTGTGACGCAATGAAAAGGGGTTTAAAGAAATGGAGAAAACGTCAACAAATCAGAGCTTCAAATGTAACTTGGGAATGAAGACCAGTTGTCTTCATCTGGGATTTGAGTTGTAGGTAGATGTGCTTGTTGGCTTCATACAGTATTTTGGGGTTTCTGCTCATTCTTAAATTCATGTCAAAATCTAAAATTAAGGCCTTAAGAAGTCTTACATTTGTTTTGAAAATTAAGGTGTATTTTTAATGTTAGTTACATTGGACAACAATTGTCTTTTATCTGTTTTTACAATTGGCAAAAGTCCTTAATTTCATTCATAATAGTCTTAAAATGTCCTAAAACATCTTAAATTAGCACAAATTCTGTTAGAGATATGGAAAAATAGATTTTTTTTTTTTTTACAACCTCACTGCTGTAGAACAAGTGAAAGGGCAAAAAGCAGGTTTCTTGTTTCAAAGACGCAAAAAGAAATTGTCCGAATAACAGGACTAGATGGACAGTCGAAGCCAAAGTCAATTCCTCTCGGCATGCAAAGAAGATTGAAGCGTGCTGCAGTGCAGCGGCGACTGGGAGAGGATCACCGGGAGAATTCAATGTCTCTTCTGGTTTTCCTGCCGTCCTTAAGCAAAGTGTATCCCATCAGCCTTCAAACATTTGCATTTTAGTTGGATTTCGTGTTACCTTTTCACATCTGAAGCCTCCGGAGGGAGAAATATTTCCTGATTATTCCATAGAAATTCTGTCTGTGTGAAGAAACATTCAGACCAAGTGTTGGCATTTTATAAGAATGTTGAAGCCCAGATCAACACAAGAAATGAAATATATCTTTAGTATGGAGGTGTTTCTTTTACTCAGTAAGTTTATGACTTTCCTGATATTTGCAGTTTTTTCCTAACTTCTTATAACACTCCTGCTGTTGCTTACTTATGCCTGCTGATTTTTGCAGAGTTTTTGTGTATTTCTTATAAATTGTCTATTGCAGTTTTCTATGTACAAATATAAAAATCCAGTAAATTTTTTAAAAATTATTCTACTTTGCACATTTCTTTTAAACTACTTTTACCATTTTTTTAATAACTATACAGCATATTTTTGCTTGTGTTGTACTTTTGCTCATACTTTATAGTATCTTATTTAAAATTTTCAGTTTTTCATAAATATTTGTTTTGGTTTAATTTGAATATGCATGTTTCCATGGACTTTTAACTGTCGCTTGTGCAACATTGTCAATGTTGTGGGAATATAAATATATTTTTATAAGAGGGTTTCAGTAAAGTCCTTAAAAATCTTAAAATTATCCACATTTTTCCACATTTTTATGAAAACATGTGAAATTCAGCCATAACCAATAATTTAGAATATTATTGCAAAGTGGTATAAGACTGATTTCATCCAAATGCAACCTGCTGGTTTAGCATAGGTTTTACAGAGTTTTGATTGGAGAGGAAAATAAAATCTCTGTAGCCACAGTCTAACATGGCTGTTAGTGGACTGATAATCTGTAGGCATAAAGAGAGCGGTCTGAGTTTTATGGTGAGTTTTATCAGGTTCATTGATATTTTGATGTCTGGGCTTTGTTTGTTTTCAGTTCTAGCTCTGCTGGCAGAGCGGGGACAGGTGGTGGATCTGCTGCAGAGCAGCTGAAGGTGAAGAAAGAACCCTGCACTGAGGATGACTACAGCTGCTCCTCTTCTGTGAAGACTGAGCGAGCCAAAGATGCTGGGAGGAGCGCCTGCATGGTACGGACAACCGTTCCCAGGATGGATGGAAATGAATGTTTTAGTTTTAAATGTAGTTACTGGTCAGATAATTACTGGTAGTTCAAATTTCTTTAGTATATATTTTTACCAAGGCTGGGCGATAAATGTCTGTACACCCAAGACGGTTGTCTTGTTTGACAAGCATCTTTTACAGCTTCTATTTATTTCAACTTTGAATTTTTTTTTAACAAAAATAAAGTCATGATATTGCAAGAATGCCCTCGTATTGTTACCAGATTAAAAACATTTAATGAGAGTGAATTGGTTATTTTATGAGAGCTCCATCAATAAAAATAACTAAAAATTAAAATGAGGAATATTGAGCATCTTGTGAAATTATACTTTGGGATAGGTTTTAGATACATGATATTATACTCTAAATCTTTTAGCACATCATCATCAAATTATTTTCGGTTGCAGGACTTTGAATCGATTATATACCAACTGTCTATTTTAGGACTCTAACGATTCCTTGAATGATTTGAGTACCTCGATTAT
Organism: Gambusia affinis; assembly: GCF_019740435.1. Classification (NCBI taxonomy): domain Eukaryota; kingdom Metazoa; phylum Chordata; class Actinopteri; order Cyprinodontiformes; family Poeciliidae; genus Gambusia; species Gambusia affinis. The sequence continues at coordinate 14,523,388 of NC_057868.1, forward strand.
TAAAATTCCTCAAGGAAAATGTATCTGTCTTGAAGCTTCATTAAGTTATATTTTGTTATTTAGCTCACTGTGTTCCGGCCGGGTTATTACTTGCGTTACATTTTTTTCTTGTGTTTTTAAGAAGTTTTTCAGATACAACTATATCTATATTCTTCTAATAGTATGACTATATTTCTGTAATTTATCAACCATTATCGTAGCCTGGCCCCATTACTCTGTAGTAGAATTCACAAAACGGATGACTGAAATAAAAACCACTCTTTTGAAAATATTTCCTGTCATTTTATTATTTAAAAGAAAGTGAGGGCAGAAAAAAAATCAATTAAAATCAGATCTGGTGTAAAAAAAAAATAGAAGATTTATTGCCCTCTTTAATGTTCTTGCATGTTTCAGTGTTAAAGTGGCAGGTTTAAGTTGTGCACCATAAAATCATTTCTCTAAAAATGTGTTTTTCTTTGTGTTGTCGCTGCAGATGAGCAGTCCAGAGAGCAGCCCACTGGGCGCTCCGTCCGCAGGGCCAGATTCTTACAGGGACGTTGGCGAACGCGTCAAAACGGAGCCCATGTCTGAGACGTCTTGCTCTGGACTGAACGGCACGTCGTCTTCCACCAGCACTGCGACAAGCCAGACGGGCTCTGCGCTCACCAATGGAAGCGTAGTCAAAAGAAGTGGGTCGCATGATGCAGCGCAGGGCGGTGGCGGGAAAGATGACGACCCCAACGAAGACTGGTGTGCTGTTTGTATCAACGGCGGCGACCTTCTCTGCTGCGACCGCTGTCCTAAAGTATTCCACATGAAATGCCACGTACCCACCATAAAAATCTTCCCACAGTAAGTGCATCCTGTGCGTTTGCATGTTTTGCCATAGTAACATTTCGGAAAGCTCAACTTTGTGGCCATGTTTCGGTAAACAAGATCAATCGAAAGGCTCTGCTTTGTGTGATTTTTTTTTTTGTCCCTCAGAGGTGAATTTCTCTGCACATTCTGCCGGAGTATAGCTGACCCAGAGATCGAGTATTGTGATGAAAGCAAGAGGATCAAAGGAGATCAGAGCCTGAGTCCTGAAGACCAGCGGGTCAGCGCTGTCGAAGCGTCAATCAAAGACGTCTTCGTGACGACTACAAGACGTGTAACTTTGTCTTTTTCTGTCTGCAGAGATGTGAACGCCTGCTTCTGTATATTTTCTGTCATGAGCTCAGCATGGGCTTTAGGGAACCTGTTGCAAGCTCTGTAAGTGTTCCCACCTTCCACACACATCATTCAACAAGCTACACTACATGAATCACAGCAAATATTTTACTCATATCAGCAATCGCCACATTCATGATCACTAAATAGTTTTTGCTGGATGGTCTCTTATTTGCCCTTTATGCATAATATATTAATATATAAGTATATTTTCAGTGACCGAGATGGTGGCATAACTGGATGTTTACTTACTCTACTTGTGTACAATCTGAAGTACAAATCTTACATTTGTACTAATTTCCCAGATTCCCTACACCTCTATTTTATAAACACCTTTTTTTTAAATTTGAAATACTTCAATATGTAACTTATCTTTGTCTTTGGATCTAGGTGCCCAACTACTACAAGATAATTAAGCAGCCCATGGACCTAAAGAAGGTGAAGAAGAAGCTGCAGCTGCGAAGCTCCCAGTATTACAAGTCCACACAGGAGTTTGTGAACGATATGCGCCTTATCTTCAAAAATTGTGCAAAATACAACGAGGTGAGCAGCATGAGTCTTCAACCTGCTTGGGGAATGGCAGTGACTGAAATTGCGCATGCAGACACAAGTCACACCGATGCACACGGAAGTTATGCAATCCTACTGGAAAATATAGAATCTCCACTCTTGGATGTGAGCTTGTGAAATTCCTTCAAATATTTTCCCCTTCAGTTACAGTTGGAGCAATATGTCAAAAGCAAGAGGAGTGTCACCAAAAGCAACCAAATTAAAAGTGTTTCAAACGTTCCACATCATATCAAATACAAACAAACTTCTTAAAAAAGAAAAAAATGCTAAAATTGTGAAAGATTCAACATTTTTGTCACTCAATTCAGAAACTAAAACTCATACTATATAGTTCTGCTAGGCATAGTATTTTTTTTTATATTTTGAGCCTTTGTTTCTAATTTCATGGCTGACAGATGAGCTGGGTTTGCACTTCACTTTCTGAAGCGAGTCAACTTTTCCCACAATATTAAATTTTTTAGACGTATATAGCAGGTGCAAGTGATGAACATAACGGTTGACTTCAGAGGTTGGTCAACAGGATTACATATTTGTAGCATTTATTTCATTTATTTATACGTGTAATTAGCATTTAGTTACGTAGAAGAAAGCTAAATGTATTTATCAGGTAAATAAAAACGGAGTGGGGCTACAGGGAAGCAGTGATGAGAACATTTTATACAATTAATCTGAGACGCAGCTTAAAAGAGAAGTTCCTCTTTTGACTTTTAAATGTAATCTATACATCAAATATATTCTTTTTTTTTTATAGTTGTTGATTTCACCTCTCCCCCAAGCTGCTTATGGTTTCATTTTTTTGGATTGAATTTATTGCCATCCAAGAGTCGTGATTCCAAATTTTTTACCACCTGCTCATTCATATTATTTTTATTTTGTATTTAACCTGACCGACTTTATTTTGAAGCCATTAAAAGGATACATCTGCATCTCCATAGTGTTGAAATATAGTCAAAAAGTACATTTTAGTAATTCATTTCAAAGAGAAATTCATAAACACACATTTTTATATTTCAAGTGTTAATGTAGATGATTGTTGGTTACAGCTAACGAATAAACCACGGTCATTAAAGCAGGTATTGCTGCTTTAAAATATCTACTAGTTCATTTTTAATGAACCATTGTTTTATTTCTAGTTTTAGGATTTAAAATAAACATAAAATTTAATAAAGAATATGGATCTTCTTTTTTTTTTTTTGTCGGATAGAAAATGATGTCAAAACAAAAAAAAAACCTCAGATTCCAGCTTGACAACAACAGATCTAAAAGCTATTAATCACTAGGATTTTTAGTGTTGTTGTTTGTGGAAATTCAGGACAAATATTGCAGAAATAAACAGAAAAACATTTCATTGTTAAGATGTCTAAAGTTAGAAACATTAACTGGCTTGTTTTAATTTTGTAGCCAAAGTTAAACAGAGCCGTTGTGGGACTCCAAGGAGCCCAAACTCATCAGTTTCTACTTATGTTCTACCACACTTTTCTACTTTTGCACTAGAACAGTTTTCTTCCACAAAACTTTGACATGAATTTAGCTTTGATATGTCACTATAGCTTCTTAATCAATTTGCGAACAGGATTGTGTAACCTAACACTTCCATATTCCTTTTATTATTATTATTATTGATCAGTTTCCAGAGGAGCTAACGTTTGGCGTAGCATCATCTCCTGGCCACAATCTTCAAAACTGACAAAAGCAAATTAATCTATCACCATTCATCTCTGCAAGATGGGAATGTCCCATTATGAACTAACTTTCCGATGATATTTCAGAAAGAGATGCACTTGTATGCTCATTACTCTAACCACATTTTGAACCTGGCATATTGGTTGTGATGCTTGCAGTTTTGTGCGCTTGCACTAATTGTTGTCAAGTGGAGTTTAAAGGCATCTTTCCACATTTGCCATCACTCACTACTAACACCGCTTCACCTCAGTAAAACACAGGGTTGTTTAAAAACGCTTTCATTGCGAGAGAAAACATCCGTATTTTTAATGAGAGGGAGGCTTCTAGGTATTTATCAAATGATATTTACTGTAGATATTTATTAAATGCACATGATGGTATTTATTCATTGAGAAAAACATCATGTAAAACTTGAAGAGACGATTGGATGCATATTATTCGCACATGGTGAAACGTATACAGAGGGGGAAAAGTTTGGCAAACGACCATGCTCTCCGTTTGTCGTTTGCAACCTTCACTTGCTGTTAATTGATGCACTTTTTTTGACGGGGTGATTTAACGGAGCACAGTTAAAAAGGAACAGATTCCTTTATCTGTTATGAACTAAACTTGCCTGTGCTATGAATTCTTCTCTCCTCCTCCTGCTTCACTGTCTTTGTTGTAATGTTATTACCCCCTTTAGATGTCTCGAATAATCCAAGTTTATGATGAGGAGAAAGAGATTAATACCCAGGTAAGCCGTTTCAAATGGGGCACCTATCTCCTGCTCCCTCCCACTGAGGCTCCAAGAAATGTGTGGAAACGACCCGAGTGAAGCTCTTAGCAGCTGCCTTTAGACTCAATACACCTTTACAAAAAGAAAAAAACTATGGCGGAAATTGGTTGACACAGATCTTATTTCTCATTAAGTGGCAAAATGGGTCACTCAGTTTCCTTTCACTTTTTCTGCGACTGTTTTCACTTACAGATTGAGAGTTTCACTTTATAGTTTGCTGGCTTAATACAGCAAATGAGTGTAACATGAAAATATGCTGCTGACAGAAGATGCTCTTATAAAACTCACTGACTTAAACTAAAATCTCAAACAAATGTAGACTTCGCATCTGAGAAACTAACCGTATGGGACAAGTTTGTTTCACATTACTAACACAAAGGAGCTTTTCTTAACGTTCAGGGTCGACCTGAGCTGTTCAAGGTGGTTTGAATGTGTGCTTGCCTCATTCAAGTCGCTCAAAAATAGAAGGCTTGCATGGAAGACTTAAAGGTTACACAGTCAAAGAAAGCTTTTAAATATGCAAAATGACTGAACATGTATAAATGGTTAGTTATATCAACACTAAGAAAAGTTTTAGATAGTATGCTGGTTATATGAGCGTTCCTTTAGCGTCCAGGGTGGAGTATTGGTGCAGGAGCTGTCAGTCTTGGGTTTATTTGGTTGTTTTTGTCTGACACTTTATTTCCAGTTGAGTTCATTTTACTGCCTTGGAGCAAAGTGAAAGAAATATTGTAAAACGGAGTTTGTTGACGCCTAATGGGAGAACTAGCATCCTCTGCTTCCGTCACGTTTAGCAGTTTGTTTCAGTAACAGTTTTTACCGAAGCGGTTTCAGTTTTTAAGGAAATATCTTGGATGCTAGTTACCAGGTTTACTGTGAATACGCCTCAATAAAACGACACAAAACACATCAGAGGAATGGAGAATAAAATCTGTAGAAATTCACCGATCAGAATTATACGGCCAATTCCTGATATCCGGTTTCACAAAGGTTTGGCCTCTGATGCAGGGGCCAGTAATTCCCCATATTAAGAATAGAGACAGCAGACTTGACGGGACTCTTTTAATATATTAAAGCAAAAAACAAAACTACACAAGTGATATTTTAGACAATCTTTAGCACATGACGTGCTTTAGTGCATGCATGATATGCACTAAGCATATCAAAGCACACCATGCATGCACTAATGCCTAAGACTGATATTGGAATTCACTCCAGTATCATCCAATAAACAAATATCTAAAATCTCCGCTCCAGCATTAATCCGTCCCAGTTTCTATCCAGCAGCACTTGCATCCCAAAAACACACCCATTGGTCAACAATAAATGGGTCTCTTGTTCTCATGCCTGTTGCTTTTGACTATTGTTCTGAGTAATGTCACTTTTTGAAACCTTTTCTAACGTTCCACACTACAGAACAAGCAATAACAGTTTACATCATTCGTGCCGATGTCACATTGGGTTGGTATCATCCGATACTCGAAGCTATAATATCTGCATCGTATTAGAAGGAAAAAAATATTGTATTGGGACACTTACAGTTAAAACCGTTGAATTACCATCAGTGTTGTAGATTTGTTTCAGATTTTATCTTCAGCAGTGTTGAGGCTTTCAACGTAAAGTTTCATGTTACCTCTGATCGATGTAGGTCAGCTGTTCTTTCTGTCCTTATAGGGGTGGAAAAGCTCTTTATTGAGCCATTCTTACTCAACCTTGGAAATCTCGTTTTTAAAATAGATTTCTCTTTTGTTTGTGTCGGTGGGTTTCGTTGAAAACAGCCTCTTTGACCTGTGAGTCACTAGCGGAGGTGTTTCATGGAGCCACAGTGGGACTGGAAGGCAGGACATCCTCGCTCTGTACAGCAAGGTTGAGCTGGGGCCGCTTTGCCACCAGGAGTCTTAACCAAATCTAATTTGTCTCCTCATTCTCCTCTTCCTCCTTCCTGCCTCCAACCCACTCATGTTTCCCCTTTTCCCGCCCACACTCAACGGTACTCACACCTTTCCTTCTCTATGTCACTCCTCACGCTCTTCTTCTTCTCCTCCTCCTCCGACCTCCTCCTCCTCCTACTGTTCCTCCTCTGACAGGCGGGATCAGAGATGGCGATATCTGGTAAGGCGGTGAGCCTGTACTTTGAGGAGAAGCTGCAGGACATATTCCCGGATCAGCACTTCCCCGACTCGCCGGAGCCCGGGTCCTCCGACGAGAAGGAGAAGGAGAGGGAGGACGTGGACACGGAGGACTCCGAGGAGGACTTCATTCAGCCGCGACGCAAACGGTTGAAAACGGACGACAAGCTTGTTCACATCAAGTAAAAACCCAGCGTAAAGAAACAACAAGTTAAAAGACTGTCTTCCTTTCATCTCCCATCTTCTTCTTTTTAATTACTATTATTTTAGGGACAAAACGTTTTCCACACAAACTCATCAGATTGTTGCCTTGGAACGAAAGTATTTACAAGTTTTCTGTCATTTTATTCTGCTTCCTCCCGAGAGCGTAAACACGGATCTCCGATTTCAAGGACACTGACCCGCTTGTACAGATTTTAAAGTAGGACTTTCTGTTCTGTTGTAGCTACCAACTGATTTGTTTTGTTTTCTGTCACCCATTTGTAGAGTTGTAACAATTTCTTTATAAAAGCATTTAACTTGACTTATTCTGTTTGATGTATATTATCTATGCTTTGACATTGAGCCTACTAAGTATTTGTATGACTTTGTGGAAACGTTGTGTACATAAGAGAGTCTACAGTATAGGTGTTTTGGTGCGTCAATAAAACCTGTTCTTGAAGTACACCAGAGGAAAACATTTGTACAGCAGGTTGTCGTTTCCTTAAGTTTAACTACTGCAGGTGCAACAAAACCATCCGGAAGATAAATGGCAATATTTGTTCAAACAATCCAGTTTACTGCGGCGATGCTAAAAAACAAAAAGAGTGTGGCGGCTCAAAAGAAGAAGTGCAACACATGATTATATCAGTAATCAATTATTCTGATGTTTATTTGGATTAAAAAAAAATGTATGCAGTACTAGAAATTTATTAAACAATGCAAAGAAACAACTCAATTCGATTTTTAATCAGGAAACTTAAAAACTACTGCCTAAAACGCAATAACAGAGAATGTGAACAGGTGAAGCTGAAACTAAACCACGTGAGTTTTGGTTAAAGCATGTTTTTATCTTTATAATAAAATGTATACATATTTTCTACAGTTTTGACTTAATTACTGCTTCTTTTTTTTTCCAGCAGATGACTTTGAATCTGTTTACTCTAGCTAATGATTAATCGACTATTAAATTGACTATTTCAATTAACGAATCAAAACAATTAATTGTTTTAGCCACACTCAGACGGGTTAACAAATTCAACTACAGTTATGAGAAACTTGCCAGCATTACGTCTGTTTTTACATTCAGCTGTCCTTTATGAGCCACCGTACATGAGATTCACTATAAACTTAAATCCCTTTGCTCTAATTTTGGAGTTTTTGGTTATAGATGCTGTTATGTACAGTGGTTTGCTGAAGTATTAATACCTCTTAAACAAAAAGAATTTGTGAAAGCCTTCACATGCTGCAATTGATTCTCTAAAGTCTGGATTTTGGACCTCTAATACACAATTATGCTTTGAAGCTAAATGATTCTGTAGTAGCTCTGTTCTTTCATCAATTGAACACCGTCCATGTTCCCGCAAGGTGGAAAAGCATAATGCTGACACCACCAGGTTGAATCGTGTGTATGGTGTGTGTTCACTAAGCCGTGTTAAAATTAAAATCACATTAAATTTCTATAGCACCTTTCAGCAACAAGGCGTTTCAAAGTGCTTTACGTCATAACACAAAGTTACAAAGTTGTAGAGCACAGTCAGCATTTTGCACATCAGATTATTGATTAATGTTCCATGATTAGGTCTCAAAAGTAACTCTTAAGAGTTTTTAGTCTAGATTTAAAGGAACTCTGTGTTTCAGCTGGTTTGCAGTTTTCTGGAAATTTGTCAAACTTATGCAGACCGTCAAATTTTTTACCTCATCTGACTAGATCACCTCGCCTTCCACATTTTCTGTCTCTCTATTTGGGTTGTGGTAAACTTCAAATAGGATTTCTTTCAACAATGGCTTTTTTTCTTGTCATTGTTGGGATTTGGTTAAACTTGTGGAGGATACGACTAATCCGAATAAAATACATTTTGTAGTTGTAATATGTTAAAAAAAAAAAAAAAAAAAAAAAGGTAAAAGATTGTTTTCAGAAATATTTACAGTTGTGTTTTTGTTGCCACTTATTTTCTTCACTGCAAGAGATGATTTAAGTCCTTTAGCAGAACATTCTCCTGACTTTCTCACATTCGTCTTTTACGGAACGGTCGTGTTTGTGCCGTTTCAGTATTTGATAAGAAGATCGTTTTTGCATCTGTTAGATTTATGGGGGACGATGTTCGGCTTTTGTTCTTTGAGGGTTGACGGGTTAAGGTCGGAACCAAGCACGTGATTTCAGAAAACCTTTTAAAAAAAAAGGTGCTGACTTAAGTGAACTTGGTGCTGAGTCGTCAGTCTGACGGCGGGTCAGCTGATACCTGAGCAGCACTAAATAAACCTACAAAATAACAAGTAGAAGAAGACCGGTTTGTATTTTAGATTCAGCTTCGGACTTTAATAGCCTTCCAGGTAGGTAGTCTCTTTCCTCTGTTCACATGGGATTTTTATAAATAGTTATACCTTAAAATGTTTACATTTCTGATTCAACGCAACTTGGTTCTCTTTTCCAGTTTTGAGGGCTACACTGCTTAATAGATTATAATACACACAACTGTCGATGTAATTTACGTGACGGGTCATGATAGAGGGGACATTTTGTCGAAACATATGGAAAATACGAACGTGGCTCTAACCTTTGGCGAGGTTTGTCATTTAATAAGGAATGTTCGAGGGAAAATGGTTCATGTCGGCTTAGAACTAGTTGCAGAATTAATGTGGGTTAATGAGGATGGTTATATGTGCTGACAAATGTATACTATGTGGCGTTTTTTTCCTTTCCTTACTGTAGTTTGGAGCTTTGCTCAGAGTTGCCCAACCAAATCCGCGTTCTATGTATGGCAAGCCTTTTTAACATACATTCAGTTTTGCCGCCCTTACATTCCAGATATCTCAAATTCTTTCATGATTAGTTTTAGTTATTTAAGATATCTCTAATTACATTCTGACTAGTCGAAATAAATCTGAAAGATTTACCATTGAGTTGTAGGGAGACTTCAATTCAAGATATCTACAACGAATTACTGACTCTCTGAAATGTGCATTTCAGATACCTACAGCTAAAATTATGACTGGTCATAAAGCAAATTCAAGATATCTCGATTTTAGTTTTGACTCAAATCGATATCTTTAATTCTAATATCTTTAATTAGAATTAATAATTCTAATTAAAGATATCTTGAATGACAACATAATTCAAGATATATTGAATGTAGTTTTGAATAGCGAAATTTAAATGATAGATATCTTAAATTTAATTTTGCATAGGAGATATGTAGTTCTGACTAGTGAAAACTTAATTATAGATATATTGAAAGCAAATAATGCCTAGACAAAACTAAATTAGAAATATCTTGAATTACACAGGTTTTCTGTTTAAGATATCTTAAATTAACATTCTGATTAGTCAGAATGACATTACTGATATCTTTAATATGTATTCTGTTCAGTCTACTCTTAATATGGAAAATTACAGGCTTAGGAGAAGGTTTTTGAAGTGTATTTTAAAAATTTGTGTGTAGAAATTTAACGTTTGTAGAAATTGTAATTGTGTGGGTCTACTTTTATTTTGCATTCGTAATTTCTTCATATTTGTGACCACGTTTACAATTCCCCGGAGTTACGCACAAATTTTCTTTTATCGGTTTGAAAATCAGGTTTCACAGATAAAACTATCCAAAGTTGCACACAAAGATGCCTACATGAGCTACAAACCCAGTATTTCACATGCACAGGTATTTTGAGACTATTTTCACTCCATACATATCCAACGTTGAGCTCTTCCTACTCTGTGGCATTTACAGATAATTTTGTGCAGGAAACATAAATTCTGCAGGCAACTGTTTGGACAGCACAAAGGGGCTTCCCCTTAATTCTTAATTCAGATACCAAATTATAATTTTGACTTGATAAAACTGTAAAAACAAAAATACAACACTTACTAAAGCTTATTATGAAATCCCTTTATTCAAGTCAATCTAAAACACATTAAAAACATAAACCAGCACTCTAACGTCAAACTTGGTCTAGTAGATCTGGTGCAGCCCTGCCAAATAAAAGCAATATAGGAAACAAAAACATAAAATTCAATCTGATTAAAAGAGACAAATGTATAAGCCAACCTGCGGCGTCAAACAACCACATGCCCAGGTAACGCTGCCATGGGAACGTTAATAATAATGCGGCCCTGTATGGAAACATCAGGACAAACTTATTAAGAGGATCAATTTAAAACAGTTTTCCTCCAAACCTGCCACAGCCAGCAAACAGCGTGGGTCCAACACACACCTGGTCACACACACAGGAAATTGACCCTTGGCCCCCACCCTCCCAGCTTTTATGGAGGCTCAGGTTTAGAGGGAGCGCCACCTAATGGTGCCACCTGTTACACACAGTAAGCCTCCCAGGAATATGGTGGAAAGTGAGCTGGCTTTGCTGTTGCCTGGCAACACAGCACACATGACATTATTCCATTAATGTCATGTGATGATGTCAAAGTGTTTTGATGTCATGAGTGACGAGGCTTCTGTCCATGATGATGTCATAAGAGACAGACGCCTTGAATATCCAGCATCTGAATCAAACGGTCAGAAGTCAAGTAGCAGCTTGGACACGTTGGAGTTAGCATTACAGTTTTTGGTCGCTTTTCTAATACATCGCTAGGACAGTCAAAATGTCAGGAGTTACAACCTTCACTCTAAACGAAGAAGAAGCTCTTCGGTTGAGTAAAGATGAATTGGTCGTGGTGGTTCTGGATTGGTTGCAACGCATGAAAGATATCGGTGCGATGCTGAGACGGGAGGATGCTTTGGAAAAACAGCTGAATGAAGCTCAGGAGGAAATTGGGCATCTAAAGAAGAATATGGATTCACTCACCGTAAAGCTAACCAAGTCTCGCAGACACATCAAAAACCTGGAAAATCAGACAATACCGATGTTGAAACGAGAGATCGAGAACCAAAGATCCCACAGAAATAAGTTGAGGTTGGAAAATCAAAAATATCACAAGAGAGTCATGGAGCAGGAAACCTCTTTAGAAAACCTGGAGAGGAAATCAAGACTGGAGCTTCGGAAGATTTTGGTGGAGAAGGATGCAGTGGAGTATCGGAGCGAAGCCGACTTAAAGATAATCGATCAGCGAGAAGATGAGATCAGGAGACTGGAGTTTGAGCTGTCCAGAAAGTTAGATGACATCGGTATTTTGAAAAAGGAGGTTTCACACCATAAAGATCGGTGCACACGGCTGGAGGGGAAAACAGATGAGCTGGAAAGAAAGCTGGAAAGGGAAGAAAAGGAAAAGAAAGACATTTTGAAGAATCTTCCCAAACCTAAAAAAGAGGACATCATTTTTACAACTAAGAAAGAGTTTCAAGTGGGGCTGCAGATCTGTGAACCAATCCTAATAGAAGAAAAGATGAAACGGAAGAGATTGATCAACCATCTGAAGAAAATGGAAGGTGAGAAGACTAATCTCTTGAAGAAGCAGGCTGAGAGCAACGCTGAGCTCTCAGCCTTGCAACGGCAGGTAGCAGCCCTGAACATGACTGAAAAGAAATGTTTTGCCCACCCAGAATCTGACTGGAGGAAGCTGAAGGAAGAAATTAAAGCCCTAAATGGTCAGGTGGAGACACTGATGGAAAACAAACAGAGGGACAGAGAATACACTGACAAACTCGTTGAAAAAATGCACAAACTGAAAGACAATTATTACATGGCGAAAATGAAAGAGGAGGATTTACAGATTAAATACGATGATTTGAAGAAGGCTTACGAACATTTGAAGAAGGAATATGACGATTTGACTCAATCTAAAATCAAAGAAGATAAAACTGATGTTGCTGTCGAAAGTCCTGCAAGTCAAATCAAAGCAGAGAGGCAAACCGATAACAAAGTCATCTTTCTTCCACCGATTGACAAAAGGTCAATCCGTTATCAAACTCTGCCTCTAGGTGAGGGCAAGTTGGTACCAAATTTTAAAGAGGACAAGCTCATGACTGAAGAAAAGATGAATCAGCTCAAGCCAACGCCTCCTGGTACAAAAAAACCTGAAGTGTCGTCAACATCAGCAGGAAGGAAACGATCTCTGAAAACTGAGCAGAGAAAAGATGGTGGGAAACCAGGCAGAGCGCCGCAATGAGATGAACTCAAGAACTTGAACCAACCTCAACAAAACTAAAGCCATAGGTTTTCTCCGGGAGCTCCGGTTTGTCCTACCTTCGGGAAAAAAAGTGATTCGGTTAATTGGTCTTTTTTAATTTTACCTTTGTCTCTCGTTCACCAACTGTTGGAGACGTTCTTTAAATGGACACACTCTTTAAAATCAATCTTTAAACTAAATGTGTAGGTTTTCTCCGGGTGCTCCGGTTTGTCCTACCTTCAGGAAAAAAAGTAATTCGGCTAATTGGTGTCTTTGATTTGACCTCTGTGTCTCACTCACTGTTAAAAGGGAGTTGCTCCTCTCTACTTTACTGCTCAGGATGAGGGACGGTAACAATTATCAATTGGATGAATGGATTGATGATTGGATTGGAATCAAAGTTTTTCTCCTGGTGCCCCGATTTTTTTTTTGACACTTCAGCAAAAGAAGTTTCTAGGCTAAGGGAGTAACTTTGTGTTGCAAGTTGGTGGGGATGCAGAGGAGAGGTTAGAGTGCTGATGACCCCACAGTCACTGGAGGCCTTTTGTTTTCTAGTGCTAAGAATAAAGACAAAACTTACATGAGACAGTCTTATTCAATAAATTAAAATATGATGTGTCTTTAATATAACAAATAATTTAGACACAAAACCTTTATTGGGTCTGGTTGGGGCAGTTAACTCTTTAACCCTGAAATAAATATATAAATAACATTTATATTTATATATAAACGTATATATATATATACGTATAATTATACGTATAATTATATACGTATATATATATATATATATATATATATATATATATGTATATAATGACATCAAATGATGTCATTAGATCTGTCATTTATATATATATATATATATATATATGTATATATATATATATATATATATATATATATATATACGTATAATTATACGTATTAATACGTATATATATATATATATATATATATATATATATATATATATATATATATATATATATATATATATATATATATATATATATATATAAATATATATATATATATATATATATATATATATATATGTATATAATTATACGTACAATTATGTTCAAAATATCTTAAATGACAGATCTAATGACGTCATTTGAGATATCTTGAAAGTAATTTTGACTCGGAAAAATGTAATTGAAGATATCTTGAATAATTATTCTTACTAGTCTGAATGTAAATGCAAATATCTTAAATTACCATTCCAGATAGTCAACGTGCAGTTTTGTCTAGTCAAGATGCATTTTCAGGAAGGTAATTACGGATAGTCAGACGGAACCGAATTTATGTTAAAACGGCCTGCCATATATAGTCACATACACTCACAACTACGTTTGCGGATATGTTTTTAAAATCAGCCAATCAGTGGGGAGATAGAACACCGTCGCTGTTGTTTATTGTGTTCTTCTACGGTATGTTCCCAACCTCCGGATCGACGATTTGGTGCGTCGAAACGAGTCCACTAGCATGTCAGCGGCCTCACAGGCAAGACAAACACCAGATATTATTCATGTTCACATTGTTGGCGGAAAGTTGAACCAATACGGTCACATATGGGAGGTAGAGCAGATAGCTTTTGTTGCTAATCTCTGCAATAGCTACCAGACAGCGTGATATTGATATCGATCTTTATAGATTTGTAACCTTTACTGGTAACTTTTCCACGTTCTGTTTTCTACATTTATTTTCCTCGTCCCAATGCGTTACCAATGTTTTTCTGTTGATGTGATTTTGTTGCTCGTGTTTTTTTATCAGAATAAGTTGAGGCCCTGAGAATTTCACATTTGAGCCATAATGCCGACACAAACAATTTGTTTACTTTGGTTTCCTTTAAAGGACAGCGTCAGTCTTGCTTATATTGTTGCGACACATTGAGGTCTGGTGGTTTATTTCTGAATTTTACTTGAATATTTCTTTAGAAATGTTTTTTTATGAAGACTTAATTTACAACATTGACAGAAATGCATCAAGGAAACAAACTTTTTCTGGCCTATTCAAATTCTTGATTTTTTTTTTAGTTTTGTTTTGCTTTTTATCTCTTGCCTTTCTGGTTTTTCTTCTTGTTTTTTAAAACACTTTAACATTTTAAAAAAGAAAACATGCAATTTATGTTCTTTGATAGGGGCAGTAGCTTTGAATTTAGCCTAAAATGAAGAAATTACTTTATTGTTAATTGCATAAACAGCGATCAGAACCAATCCTGCACAATGTAATTACCACCTAAAATTAATAAGTGGTTGTGCCACACCTGGTGACACAATGTCAGTGCAATGTTCAAGACAAAAGGCTATGAGTCGTTGTCATCATGGTGGAGCAATGTTGTTCCTTTCTTTTTTGAAGAACTGTTTTGAGTAGTTTTTAAGCATGACTGGCCTGCTAAAGGTGATTGTCTTATTATTATTACTATGTTATTGTTTTAGAAGCATTTCATGAATAAAGGAGGCGGGAAAATTCAAAGGTTTTTCCATATTTGATCTGCGACTCACCCATCAGAACTAACTAAGGTTTAGGCTGTTCCTCTATCTGGTTATTTAATTGGTGCATTTCTACAATTGAAACTTATATTCTAGTTTTCACTAACAGACGTGCCTCTTGACCAGCAGATTATGTGGAAAGGCACCGTCTTCACCCAGAGCTCGTCCGGATGGACAGATTCAGGAAACTTCACCTCGTTGTGTCCGAATGGCTCCCGGTGGGTTTGGGAAGGCCTGGGGGAATGCGCCCAGGATGGGAGGGACATGGCCAGCGTCTGCCTGGGCCTCCTGTCCATCGTCTGCTTCATGGTGTCCTCTCTTCCGTAAGGGTTTGCTCTTTTAGTCAGTTTTGTAGTTTGTTTAATTGTCATGTGAGGTTCATTCTGCTCTCTGTCTGGTTACAGTCAGTACTATAGTTCCTGTAAAAAGGGGAATATGGACAGTGCCCTGTCAGTTTGGTTTCTGCTGCTGTGGTTGGGAGGCGATTCCTGCAATCTGATTGGCTCCTTTCTGGCTGACCAGCTTCCACTTCAGGTAATTAATATTATTTTATTTATCTTTTTTACATAAACAACTTAAATATCTTATTTCAAGTTAATACTGAATCAAATGTTCAGTATTTATGATTAAAACAAAAATCTTTTATGATTTTTGCCTTTAAAATAATAAAAACAAGTCTACCAGAATGCTAATAAAGGACCATATATTGCACTCTTATACCTGAAATCACATTGTTATAGAATATTCTTGTATTAATTAGTTGTTTTAGTCAGCTTGAAGCATCTGAGCTCATAGGAATCTTAGTTTTTTGTTCACCTGAGACGTGTGTCTCTGTTCATCCTCGTCACATAGACCTACACAGCGATTTATTATGTGTTGGCTGACCTGCTGATGCTCGCCATGTACATGTACTACAAAATGAGACACAAAGTGGTTCACAGTGAGTATTTTTATTTTTTGTCAATTAAAGTTTTATTTTTACCTTATTGTCTATTCTTAAATACGGTCTAGTTCGTTTGGACCGTATTTAACACCAAAGTACGAGTTTTGACATGGAAACCCTGAGGCTGCTCACAAAACCTGCAGCCATAGATAAAATATACTAAATAGCAATAATACACTGTTTATGCACAATAATAATTAGCAAAATATTGGTTCTAACATTGGTGTTGGACAGTTGTAGTCATTTATCAATATACTGATAATAACGGTCCGATAAATAAAACTGGGTCAATATTAAGAACTAGTATTTATAGGGATGGAAATAAACTACATCAATATTAATACTATTATATATTATGATAGTATTATATAATATTATATTATATAATATTAATACATTGATGTTGTCCCAGTGAGCCATTTTGTAGAGCTATAATAATTAAATTGTAAATACTTATGTGCCAACGTTACTCTAATATAATGTTTTTGGTACCTGCTTCAGTTTTCTGTTCTTGTGTCGACCTCTGCTTTCACATCTTCACCAGGGAGAACAGTTCTGAACGTCGTGGGCATTTCCTGCGTTCTGGGCCTCACTGCTGGTCTGGCCCACTGCCCTGGGGTCGACCCCGAACCTGAAATGATCCTCTCTGGGTTCAGGAGCCGCTCTTTGCTCTCCACCGCTGACGCTAGCTCTATTCAGGTCAGACCTGTGACAGTCTACTCATCTAAATGAAGTCAGCTCGTTTTGTCTGGCTGTTTTTTGGTTATTGGTAACGTTAAATCTACCCCTCTTTTCCCCAGGCTTTTACCACTAAAGAGATAGTTGGTTTCTCCATTGGGTCGGTGTCATCAGTCCTCTACCTCTGCTCTAGACTCCCACAAATGCACACAAATGTGAGTATGACCAGCAGGTTTGCAGAAATGTTTAAGGAGTGTTAATGGCGTTTACCATTTTCACCCCTTTGCCGCAAATATTACCTGACCGTTTGATAAAAAGACGTCCTAAAATTTTTGTTACCTCCCGCAGAAAATCTGTTGTTTTAAAATAGTAATATTTTTATCCCTGTTTTTAGATTTTAGTACGAAGAAAAACATAAAACGTGTTCAGAAGCTTAATATGTGACGTTGATGTTTGCACGTAGTTTCCAGCCTCAGAAATGGAAATATAGATGTAAATAAAAAGGACAGGTAATGTTAATGCCATTCTGCTGTGGAAAGTAAACGTAATTATTCTATGGAGAAGAAAACAGAAAATAGCTAAAACCTGCTTTTATTATTATATCTATTTTTAAAAAGTAAGTTGTTCTCTATCATTTTTGGTCGGTGCTATTAGGAACCGTTGTGGAAGGTCAAAGGAGCAGCTTGCAGAGCGCTGAGCGCTGCCATTGGCCATAGTTCAAGTACATTTGCTTAGAAAAGTTAATTTTTTTAGTAAACTAGAAGGATCAAAGCGGGAAGGCATAGAGACCAATTGGGGTCTGAACTGTTTTCTTTACATTGAAGTACTGATAAGCACGTCTTCCAAAGAACATGGTGCATCTTCTGTGTACAACACATTACTGAGGAACTCTGTGTAAGTGAGGTAGAAAATGAAAACGTTCCACATCCCTCGTCCAGATGATTCACTTCCCTTGCGGTCGTCTCGTTTCTCGTCGCAGTTTAAGAGGAAGTCGACGGAGGGAGTGTCTTACTTCTTGTTTGCTCTCGTCATCTTGGGGAACACCACCTACGGCCTGAGTGTCTTACTGAAGAACCCTGAGCCGGGCCAGGGCGAGAAAAGCTACCTGGTCCACCACCTCCCCTGGCTCATCGGCAGCCTCGGAACGCTCACCCTGGACCTCGTCGTATCCTTCCACAGAGAAAACAGAGAGACACTGCTGCACAATGCAGAGATGTAGAGATGATGGCTGTCAGTTTCTGTTCTACATCCTCTGGTTGTTTGAAACAATGTATTCAGTAGTGAATACACTGGATCCCCAGATCTATGGGAAAAGGGAGTAAGGGCTTACCTCAGCGCCCCCTGGTGGCTGCATTGCTGCAAACCTTCACTATTAGTGTTTATCAGATGAGGCTGCAGACTTTGCCCAAAATTAGCAACATTTTAATGAGTGGAAAAAGATTTTTCAGCATGCAACTACTAATGCGCCCACATGAAGCACATAGATTAGTTCTGAGTGGATCCACCAATTGAGTTAAACACTGATCTGTGCAACAAGTTGGTTTGATAAGCTTTTTAGATCTTTATATCCATTCTAATATCAGTAATATTAAACTGTACTTAAGCCTGTCACAATAGCAAATTTTGCTGGGCGATTAATTGTCTCAAAAACTATTGCGATAGACGATAGTATTGTTTGAAGACCTTTTTACACTGATTTAATGGAAATGACATAATAATTCATGTGATTTCCTGCCAAAGATAGATGCATATTATTTTAAAAAGAACATTTAACACTGGAACTTATAAACAAAATAAATAAAACAACCAAAAATAAAAATAAAATGGATTCTCAGTCTCCATTAACAAAAATGTACATGAATAAAAACACCAAAGTGTAAATAAATACTGCATTCAACCAAAAGAGTTCAGATTATAAAGTCTGTTTACCATATTGCCCTTCAGTAATCATTAGATTTAAATAGAGAAGATGGAACATCGACTACCTGATGCAATAGTTCACACCTACATTTTCCCCTTATGACAATCTTAGAACTTTGATTGTTCTAAGATTGTCTCTTGTGATTTCGTAACCGATCATCCTGTAGTGTGTGGTGTGTTATGGTAGCCAATCAGAAAGCCGGATTCTGCTCCGCACTTTCTGAGGGGAAATTACCGAGGGGAATCCCAAACAGCTGACACGGCGCAACCTGAAGTCCAGCGGACATTGGAGATGATATGTGGAAACAACATTAATGTTTATAAAACATTTTGTGCAAAGAATATAGAAATTACGAGGGGAGGAGTTGGAGCGAAATCGCTACGTTGATGACCCCGGTAACTTTTCAGCTGTTCTTCGTTAACGTGACATAAATCGGTTCTAATGATTTTCATTCAGTCAGGACGTTACGCTGACACTAGAGCCACATGCGTTGCAGGTAGATTGTAGTAAAGCATTGATTAATGCCTGGTTTTAAAATTAGTTAGCTGGACTTGTAGCCATTATGTTGTGTACATTGTTAGACATGACACAGCAGGATCGAACCTGATATCACAATTTCCAGACTAAATTATCTTTCATTTATTTCCTTAACCTTGCTGCTCAGATCTCAGTACAGTTCTTGATCTACCGTAAGGCTCCGGTTCAGAACATGAACCTGGGAACTGATGAGACGGCGCCCCTGATCCCGAGCTGAACCGACGGACGTAGAAGAAGCTCCAGGATCTCCAATCAAACTCTCTGGGTCAACACACGCAAACTGTAATCTGTCAAGTTTTAGTTTTTATTTATTGAATGTTTGTCCTGATTAATGTTTACAGATGGGACTTTTTTTTTATTGCCGCAATGGAAGTACAGATAAAAATTCTAAATTTATCTGCCTTTTAATGTTTGGGTTTCAGACGTCGGACATGGAGCTTTGAGTCGTAACGTCAAGCATCCTGTAAATGTCCATTTGTATTTGGCAGACTAGACCATTTCCACAGATGTTTTCTCTGAAACTACGGTGCTGTAAAGTTTCTGATCCACCACATTCAACCCTGTCTGTGGTGGTTCAATGTGTCAGAATAACTCCACTGTCTGGTATTGTCCTTTTAAGACTTTACTTTGTATTTACATCTGCTCCCCCTTAACCTGCAGCAAAAACAGGTCAGAAATGTTGATGGTAGCTCTTTTATGCAGACCGTTCATATTTTCCTTGTAGTCTCAGGTTTTTACTCGATGTTTTTGTGAAGATGCATGACCAGTTTTGATTGCACTTCTTGAGTTTTAAAACTGTCTCAAAACTATTTTTTTTTGCCTCTTTAATTTGCACATTTTATTGTCTGGTTTTGCACATTTTGATGTGAACGTTGGTTTTATATTGGAAATGATAAACATCTAGTCGGTCTGTGTACTGTAAAGAAATAAACAAAATGAAGACGATGTTTTCTCCATTGTGTATGACTCGTTACTGAAGTTACTGAAGTACTGAACTCGTTTTCCCTCCTCTGATGCATTTAAAGTTTTATTCCTCTTGAACTTTCCACATTTTGTCACTATCACACATTTTAATGCAACTTTATTTGGTTTTCATTAGACAGCGACAATGCGGAACATGTCTATGAAGCGAAAAGGAAATGATTTTTCAGAAAATCTTACACATAAGAATCTGAAAAGTGTGGCATGGGTTTGTGTTCGGCTCCTCTGCGTGACCTTGACCTGCTCCTGACAGCCTGGCAGTTTTTCTTCATTAGGATCACGCTGACCCTTCTGCCGCTCCGTTCTCCCTCCTAACACATGAACACACACACGCGCGCGTTCCCTCCTCCGTGAAATCGCACACCCTGAAAACGGCGACGGCCCACCCAGCGAGGAGGTGATGCTGAAACCTACAGTATCAGCTCCACAGTAATGTGTGTGTTTGTGGTGAAACAGTGGCAGAAAGCTTGTCAGAGGGGGAGTCAACAGCAGGACACATCCATCCATCACCAGCGATGAACAAGAGCCTGTTTATAAACAGTATATGCTGGGAATGTCTTTAATGAGATGCTTCCAGTTCCTGCAAGAACTTTTTTCACTCTTCCTGCCAGTAAGTTCAACCCAATAGGCCCCATACGGTGCAACTTAAAGCTCTTTATTCTGTTATTTACAACACCAGATTTGTTTATCCTATTCCCCCTGTTGCACAAAAGACTGTTCAAGTGACGTGTACATCTAAATGTCGGTTTGCACTAAATGTGCGTATAAGTCGAAGTGGGACAAATCTCAGTGCTGACAACAGGCCAATGCCCAAAAACAAAAAAAAAAAAAGGGTGAAGGCTGGGCAAGACGAAAAGATGGTCAAACACAAACTGCTCATCAGAGAAAAACTCTAAAATCAGCAGACAGAATAACTTTAGGATTCAGTGGACGGTGTTGTTTATTAAAGGCAACAGTGAGACAAAATAATACCAGTAGAAACACTTGTAGTTTAATCTCCTTTTTTTATTTTGCCTCTGCCTGTTTAGTTTGCTAATACAGTGTATCAGAAGTTGTACTGGGAACGCTATAAGGGTTTCAATGGTCCATTTAAATGGCTCGTTCTCCAGGACTTCAGTGATTTTTATAAACAGGAATTGGGTGCAAAAGTTAAAATTCAGGCCTTCATAGGAGTCCTCTGATGACTTGGAGTTGCTAATCAGCCGTTTAGATTGCCTATCCCTCCGGACCGGTGCTGGTCAAAAGCTGGGGAACGTCGTGGGATAAATTACTGGTACTCTTTATACATAAGGGGTACCAGTATCTGGACTTGTCACAGATTTGTGGAATGGAGGAAAATGTCTGAATACAAAAGCTTTAAGCGATGTGGACATTCTTCCTATGACATCCCGAAGCCGTCCCTCTCCTGCCCGGGTTCAGATGTAGGCCGCGGACTTTGCTCTCTAAATCCAGGGGCCACTTTAAAGTGAGAGCTGGCTCCTTTGAGTGTGTCAGCAAACAGAACAGGCCGTTATCGAGCCACAGCTACCGGCCAGCACACCGATAAAGACAGACAGACAGACGGACACTGTGACCAGGGCGGGATTTATGAAGTGCTGGATTTATCTCTTACAGCTTGAGTTATGAGGGACTAATGAGTTTGAAGGTTTGAACACGCAGAACGGTTTGTTTAAAAATTCTGTGGGGTTTGTCTTATCTTTCCATCCTCTGTTTTTCAGAGCACATTTTTTTAGAAGTCTTGATGAAGTTATGTTCCTCATGTCGCCTTCCTCCTCCTCCTCCTCCTCTTCTTCTCTTTGACACTCCTCTCCCATGGGACGGGTCCTCGTACTTAGGCCTGCAATCATCAATGTGTCCAACAGCCTGACACCTCCAGAAGATCCAGGGTGACATCTGCACTGTCAGATGTCGTCTCCATCATTTAAAGCCTCTCGCGGCCCCACTTGTCTGCTCTCTGTCCTCCGCATATCCGTCAGAGGTCGGCGACTATTAGGCGGACGCTTCATCACTGCTGGACTTGTCACAGATTGAATAAAATATGGTTCAACAATAACCCCCCCTCTACTCTGTATTTAGGCCAGATTCGATTAACAGTCCTTTTCATGCTACACTCCACTTTAAGGTGATGAAGAAAGAGTTTGAATATCAACTGAGTCCTACTAAACACTGTCATTTTGACAGTTTTGTTTTTGTGACTGGTCTACAGCTCAATGCTGGACATTTCTGCACCAAATTTTACATTTGGTGAAACCATACAAAGACTTTTTTAACTTCAGCTGTTGCTAATTCAGTAGCTTGCCACAAAAAGGACACTTAGTTCACTCTGTTCGTAATGGGAAGTAGGAATTCTCAATTTCCATGTCAGAAAAATGTTACAGATTTGCCGTTGAAGTTCCCCTGAACTCCCCGACCTTGAGTTTGGCTCCAACACAGTTGATAACATTCAGAACTATTGTTCTTTTCAGCCTACTGAATATCTAACATTACCCTCTTTGATAAACTGCCAGTCGCATCAAGCAGTGGTTCAATTACCCTTTTTTCCAAGACAGAAACACTCTTCATCTCTCCTGAGAACCATGCAACAGAAATCAAACTACTCCTTGGAGGCTTTGGCCTCTGTCGCACCTCAGCTCAGGATCATCAGGGTTGATCCTGAAGTTTTTATTCTGAAAAGTGAAAGTTGAAGGTCCCTGAGTTTCTGTAGCCAACATAACTGCCACCAGTCAGTAATCGTACCACTTCTTTTCAGTAATCTCATGCGCTACTTCAAATCCAGTAATAGGATTAAAGTTACCTTGGTGAAAAACAAATATACTAAGCATGTTAGATTTGAGCATCCTGGAGCATACTTTAAGTCAGACTAATCATACTTCAAGTTCGGTTAGGAATATAAGAGAATTCTCTTCAAATTAAAGACAGCGTACACCAAACAAAAACATTCCTGCTTCCCTTCTCACTGGGACCGACCTCAGCGGTACCAGTGAAGGGTTTCAGCTTCAGAAAGAAGGATTGCCTCTCCCTCTGACCTCTTGCCATCCTCCAGCCGGCTCCCACATTGAGTCAGTGAGAGGGGATGATAACGAGCCGGGAGGACATCATCAATCCACCGTAAACACGCTGCACGTCTTATTCCCCCCCCCCGCGCTCCAGGGCTTACATGCCCTGGGTCGGGGTCGCTCCTCTGTCTTCCTCCGGCAGGACGGGCCTCGACACCCTGTTGCTTTGACTGAACCGTCTTGCTCTGGAAGGCGGAGGTCCCGGAGACCCTTCAGTATTAACTGCAGTCTAATATTAACTACAACGCAAACAAATCAGCGGTAAACAAAAGGCAAGAGTAAACAAACTCCCAGGGCCTGGAAGGGGATGGACCAACTTTTATGATTCTGTTCCTCTGGTTTTTAAACACTAAAGAACAACATTTCGGCTCATAAAAAAAATTGGATATATTTACTCTCTTCTGCTCTGGGAAACAAACAACTTCGCATTCACACATTCTGACGAGCAGCGAGCGTTGAATACCTCGGAGGTCTCATGTGATTTATCAAGTCGCAGGCAGGTCCAGCTGTTTGGACGGTGGTTCCAGCCCCGTCCTTCCCGGGTGTCCCCACTTTCCCTTTTGTCTACCCCTGAGGGACGCTCAGGCCCTCCTCCAGCACTTCATCACCACTGACGAAGAGCCTCAGCTGCACTCTTCCTCTCTGTGCTTTTTTTTTTTTTTTAAGTATATATCAGTCGTAGAGACCTGAACACATCGTGGGGATTAAGGAATGTCTCCTCACCGTCCAGATCCGTCACGTTCTGTGTGAATTCTCAGACTGCTTTTGCGTTTTCTTGGTGCAAGAAAAGAGACTTTAAGGTCAAAGACTGGAGAGAGGATTTCTGAGTCCAGATGAGAGAGTGGACGGAGTCTGAGATGAGCTTTCCAGCAGGGGGGTATCTCTCCACCTCGGAGGGTTACTGCTCCGCTGAGCCGCTGCAGTACTACGGTGAGTCCTCCATTTCCCTCCATGCTCATTCTTGATAGCGTAAACTGGGAGTTTTTGCTGGTTTCTTTTCCATCTTTTGTATTTTTACGTGCATCTATGGAAAGTCTATCAAAGAATCTTACAGGGCCAAAGACTACTTTAAAAAGCACAATTTAGGTATTTATTTCAGTATTTGCACCTCTAGATTACACACAAAATACATTTTACATTATTTTACGATGGACAATTTATTCTGTAAACTGCATGAAGCTGTTGTGCCACGATACAGTGGCGAAGCAACAAATCAATTACAAAATTAATTAAAATTAACTTGATAATTGCCATTCTAATGATTCATATTTTTGAAGGCCAGTTTTGCAATGTTGTATGTTATTTACAGTTTCAGTTGAGCGTGTTTTTTTTTTTTTTTACGTTTTTGTTTTATTTGTTGTTTTTGGTTGTCTTTGTTTTAATTTGGAGTTTTGAAATATATTCCAACGTGAAGTGTTCTTTACAAAATTAAAGTTTACTGCTCTTTGAGAGAGCAAGCTTGTATTATTATGCCCCTGTCAATATCTTACTTGAAGTATTATCAATATTGATAATATTGATGTTTTAAAACAGCAATATTGTGATTT
This sequence comes from Gambusia affinis, assembly GCF_019740435.1. NCBI lineage: Eukaryota > Metazoa > Chordata > Actinopteri > Cyprinodontiformes > Poeciliidae > Gambusia > Gambusia affinis. Next base: position 14,548,150 of record NC_057868.1, read on the forward strand.
ATCGCAATAATTACTGGAACAATTTATTGTCCAATGAAATGTGCTATTGTGAAAGGGTTAATTACAACCTAAATGACTCAACTGCTACACAAAAATGTTAAAACACTTTTTATTGTTGCCTATTAACTTGTCTGACCTAATTTATAAAGGTAGTAAGCTGCACTGCAAACAAAAGTCCCGAGCCGATTTTAGAGTTGTGTTGTTTCACGAACCCACAAAAGTAACGTCAGATTATAGTTCAAGCAGCTAAAAATTTATATTTTCTACTCTGGTGTCCAGAATGTAATAAAAACTCCTGAAAACAAAACTGGAAATTCAAATTTTAAAATCCTGGACTTTAAAAAAAAAAAATCAGTAGGAGGCCTGTTGTATACATTTTACTAAAATGGCTTGTTGAAAATGATTCATACCTTTATAAATAATGAATAGAAAATCATTTATAGGCATTACAGAAATACAACCTATTCATAACTGATGATCGGCTTTTTGCATGTTTCCACTGGTATCTTGAGGTTGGAAGGTCTCCTTGCCATAACCCTAATCTTTAGGTCCTTTGAAAGGCGCTCTATCAAACTCAGATCATGACTGGCCAAAACATCAACTTTACTTCCAGTCAGAACTGCCAAACACTTGAGCCACTTTTAGTCGTGTCGACTGTCTTCTACTCTTTAAGTCAAATAAATTTAGCAAGTTTTACATTTTGAACCTAAATGTGAAAGAAAAACTTACAGTCGTGAGTTGTGTTAACTTTTTATTAATTAACAAAAGTTAATTAATAAAATTAATTATTGGAGGAGAGGGGGTCAAATTTTTATCCCTTGTTCTCGTTCATAAGCTCCAGCTTTAAAGTAAGCTTCTAAACAGGCATTACCAAAATGTCAAAGGTTAACAGTTATTTCACAATGAGTGACTGGCTGCTTTATGCAACACAAGCTCCCATCCTCTCTCTGTGACAGCTGACGAACGAGAGCTGAGCTTTTATTTATCGCCTTCGAGAACCCAGAGACATGAGACAGTGAAAAAAAAAAAAAGAGCAGCGTTGAGGTGGTTCAGCCGGACGACATCATGGGATCTATTAATGCTGATGAGTATCATTAAGAGCCGGAGCGGGGCGAGCCGTGGGGGGCTGTTTAGCTCCCTGGCGTGCGTGGGATGGAAGGGGAGGCCGAGGATTGTTTAGACAGCGCTCAGATGGTTTACAAACAGCACGAAGCACAGCCTCTGTCACACCGAGCAAACACGGACCCCCCACACCTCCTCCTCGCCCCTAACCCGCCGCCAGCGTCGTCTAATGAAGACAGGAAACATCTGGACGCAAAGGGAAGGAAAGGATAACAATGACAGAGCATGACAAGGGTGAATGAGGGCTGATCTGATCGGTCTCTTAAAATATGAGACACACAGCAGACTTTTACAAAGATGGCTATTTGAATCATCAACGTCTCAATATGTCAACGGCTCAAAGACTTTAACACTGTCTATGATTCGGCTGCATTTATACACACCCCTGGTAAAGATACCTAAATTAAGTCTCCTTTTATTGAAGCAGCGTCGTCTGCAGCTGTTGATCTCAGTGTTTTTAGAACAGCACTTTATTAAAGAAAGTCTCTGTTTCACACTAAACTGGTGTGTTTGTTGCCAAAAGCTCAATCTCATCTGATCAACTCAAACGATTCAGAGCCTTGAAGTATGAAGGCGTAATAGGGCCATTATTTTTTACTCCTTTTTTTCTCCATCTACAACGGTCCTGACATGCTGTCGTATGGAATAGTTTAATATTAATAGTTTAATGTTTCTGTTTTCAATAGTAGGATAGTAAATACTTGCCTGGCATTCCTTTTAAGCTAAGCTAATTGTTCAGTCAAATTAACCCCGTCATCACAACCAAGAGCCACACAGAAGGTCCAACACATCAACAGACATTGATGTGTTGGACCACATCAATCTCTGTTGAGATTAACTTGGGAGCTAATTCTTCTGTTTCAAGCTACACGAATTTGTCAGACTTTCTGAAACTAACTCAGAAATTAGAAATTAAATTCTAACTAACTAACTAACTACCTAACTAACTTTAATGTTAGCTAAAGAAATTAAAGGGATGCTACAAAAGACCTGCAGAAAGCTTGAAGAAATTTTGACCAAAACTTAAAAATTAATGTAACTAAAGCTGGCCTCTTGGAAGGGCCTATAAATAAATTACTGCTTCAACTGTATTTTTAAAAAAAGATGGCCTCACATTTTCCTCAAACACCCTCTGATATGGTGGAACGATGCCGAAACGTGACTTAGCAGGTCTGCTGTTCCTGTTGCTGAAAGGCTAAGCCAGAGTTAGCTTAGCCACAGTTAGCTTAGCCAGAGTTAGCTTAGCCTTGAAAGGCAAACAACTTAGTAAAACAATTTAGCTTTACACTAATCTGTCCAAAACGTTATTCAGAAAGTAATTGTGCTCTTTGTGGCCTTTCTGCTTGTACAGACTTCTCTTACTATCTTGTTTTTGTAAACTATCTTCACTGTCTTTCAGTAAATATTTAATGTCCATATTAGAAAAACATCCAGGCTGTCACAGGGTGTCCTACTTGTTATACCTGACACATTCTGGGAGCTGAAATAGCCTCCGATCATATCATGGATCCTGTCGCTTGTTTACGTCTGTGTCTCCATCCTCAGCAGAGCCGATCCTGACAGTGTGGCCGCTGGGTGGGCTCTCTGTTTAATCAGCGTGTAAAGGCTAACTGCTCCCACAGCGACCCCATTTGTCCAGATGTACTTTCATGCGTTGCCAGTGGCCCCACATGTTCTCTCATCAGAGGACATCTCGGAGCCCCTGAACAATCCTACGTGGCACGCAGACATCTCAGCTGCATCCTGTTTAGGCAGTCTGAACGGGTTCACGAGGTCTCACTCTGGGCTTTTTATTGAGTCCCACTAGAGCGATCAATACGGTGAAGTCACTCGGGGTCGCGTAGATCCACAGCGCTATGACGCTCTTGGCTTTCGACCAGGGTCATCTTGAAACGTTCAGTCCGATCTCGGTCATGCTTGTGGCATCTGGTTCACTCGATTGTTATGCTGTTTGCCCCTCTGGAGAGTTTAGATGATATCGTTGTAGGACACAGGAAGCATGAAGCAAGTAAAGCGACAGAATTATCTAAAATCAACACCACTGTGTTATAAGATCGTGTTATAATGGGATTCCCTCAACAAAAACATACCTGGAGTGTTGCTTTGATTCTTTCATGCATGTTTGAGAAATCCTTTAATCTCCACGGCAACCATTCAGCTGTGCAAAGCGCCTGGGTGGATGAAGCCCTGCCTTAGAGGATGAAGCTCCTCCTCCGAGCTTCAGCCTCAAAGAGCAGCCCCAGCTCCTCCAGACTAGCCAGCAGAAATTAGCAGACACCTAGAGTGGAACTGCACATCATCTGATCTAATTATACCAGATACTTGCTGGTAAAAACCTTGCTGAACGGTTAATAGAGGAGCCATGTTGTGATGATTTCCTGAAGGATTTCAAAAAGAGCAGGAGCTTTTTTTTTTGTAAAGAGACAGAAGGCCAATTTTAAGGTGTTAAATTACAAAGTCAAACTTCTTCTAAGTCATATTTGATGTAAGCAGTATTTTTATAACACAGTTACTTGATCGTGCTATAAAAAAAAAGATATTTTGTGCCTAGAAAACACATAACACTGCCCCTTTCATCTCATTTTAAAACACGTTAATGACACATTTAAGCATATTTTTTGCATGTATTCAGTGTGTTAATTTGATTAACAAATAATTTCTAAGCAAAAATACTAATGCCACATTTTTTTACTTTTAATTGTTGTTTTTTCTGTTTTGTATATTTTTGATATTGTGTTTTCTTCACTGCTGTGTAGTAATTATTTTTCTCATGTGATTTTGTCAAATATTTCATTTATTTATTTATTTAGTTAGTTACTTGTAGCCGGACTCTGACATGTTAAACACATTTTCTGGGATTGGACACCTTGATAACTGGTCACACTCTTATTGTAATGAAGTAGATTGTTTTTCTTTGTGAACTGTGATGTGAGAGAGCATCACAGTTCATACTTTGCTGTCCAGACAGAAAAGTGTTTGTCTTTACGTTTTAATCAAACTTGTGGATTTAAAAAAAAATAAAAATCATTATTATTTTCTCTGTTGAGTAAATTGAAATTCTTGCCTCCAGAATTTCCTAATCATCCTCTGTCTTTCCAGACATCCTGGCCGACCCTGTGGGTTATCCTCTGCAGGACCCGGACCTCCAGCTGCTCCCTTACAACCAACAGCAGTATTTCCCTGCCAACCTGCCTTTCTCCTTCTACAGCTCCCCTCCTTCTTCCACCTCCTCACCTTCATCTCTGGCTTCATCCTCTCAGCTCTGCCATCCTCCCTACCAGTACGGCTCTCACAGCCTGGAGGGCCCCTGCGATCAGGGCCCGGAGCCCCTGTCTTCGGGGCTGAATCAGGGGCTGGCACCCACAGGGCTGCCTCTCGTGCGCAGGCCTCGGATGGGGTCGGGAGGAAAGGGCAAAGGCCAGGATGAGTTGTGCGTGGTGTGTGGGGATAAAGCATCGGGGTACCACTACAACGCTCTCACCTGCGAAGGGTGCAAAGGTAACTCCCTCTGAGCGCTGGCTTTAAATCTGTTCACGCTTTCAAAGCTAACGCTGGTCTGGGTTTTGACTTTCACTGCAGGTTTCTTCAGGCGCAGCGTGACTAAAAAGGCCGTGTATCACTGCAAGAGCGGCGGCGGCTGCGAGATGGACATGTACATGAGGAGGAAGTGCCAAGACTGTCGGCTGAGGAAGTGTCGTGCTGTGGGAATGCTGGCGGAGTGTAAGGAAACTAATTCAACAGCTCGACGTGACGGAGAGACATAAATCACTGATACTGATCCTATAGTCAAGTTTATTTGTATGGCACATTTCCACAACAAGACAGTTTAAAGGGTTAAACTGTCTTGTTGTTTAAACTGCCATAAAAATTCATCAAAGTTCCAGTTATTATGAATCCAAGGCAACTCTAAACAGCTGGGTTATTAGCCTTGATGTGGAGGAGGAACTTAGTGTTTCAGCAGTTTTGCAATTTTCTGGAAGTTTCTTCCAGGTTTCTGGTGCAAATAAGCTGAATGCTGTTTCTCCATGTTTTGGTTCTGGTTCTGAGGACAAAGAGCAGAACCAGTACCAGAACCAGAGGACTTGAGAGGTCTGGAAGGTTGATACAACAGCAGCAGATCTTTATTTTTGTGCTAACCATTCAGTAATCAATAAACCAACAACAGTATTTTAAAGTCTGTTCTCCAAGCTGCAGGGAGCCAGTGGAAGGACTTTCTATCTTCCTGGTTTTAGTCAGAACAGGAGCAGCAGCGTTCTGGATCACCTTGAAGCTTCCTTATTTTATTTTTTTTGGCAAAATACTGTTGCAGTAATCAGTGGAACTAGAGATAAACACATGTATGAGTTTCTCTGTATCGTGCTTGGACATTAATCCTGGAAATGTTCTTCAGGTGACAGAAGGTCGACTTTGTGACCGTCTTTATGTGGCTCTGAATGTTCAGTGCATCGATAGCTTTCTTGACAGTTACAGAAATGATCGAAACGTCTCCGTGTTTGTTCTACGTGTTTGTATTGTCGTCGTTTATCTTTCAAGGCCTTCTGACAGAAGTCCAGTGCCAATCCAAGCGACTGAGGAAAGGAGGTAAAAACAGGGGGCAAGAAGCGGAGGAGAGCGCAGACGGTCGGAGAGTCAGCTCCACCTGCCGGTTCCCTGCGCAGGTAACCGCGGCGATATCCTGAGGCCCGTCCCCAGGGGTCAGGCCTGGGTTTCTAAACTCTGTCATCGTTGTCCTCCCCATGCAGACTCAGCCGGCCACGTTGACGCGGGAACAGAAGCACATTGTGGACAGGATGGTGGAGGCTCACCGACAGTTCAGAGATCAGGACAGCAGCAGTTACATGGTGGGGAAATGTGCAGACGTCATGTCCGCCCAGCGAGGCGGTGTGCTCATGTCGCTGTCATGTCCAGCAGGTGTTTGAGTGGCAGTGTGGTCTGGAAGGAGACGGCCTGGTGGATGTCCCCTCCCCACAGCTGCAAAGACTCCTGCAGTTTGCCAGAACGGTGCCGGGTGAGTCGGACTGATGTGTTTACTCGGTTTAGATGGGCAAATTTATGAATGTGCGGTGTTCAAATAAAAAGGAGGGAAGGAAAAATAAAGATTAAAAATTTAAATTAAAAATAAAGATTTGAAGTTTCACAGAGACATTGTAAAGGATAAATCAACATATTTATTTATTTCAGCGCATTTTGAATTTGAAACTATTTAAGTAAATGTAAAAAAATAAAAAATAAAAACAGCAAAAACACAAAATCTTGCCAAGTATTTTTGGTCTAGTTTCCAGTGTAAATATTTTAGTACTGCTGAAATAAGACAAAACTTACTTAGAAGTAACTTTTCAGAAAGATATAGGAGCTTTTCATTAATAATGTGAAACAGTCCGCAAGTGGACCCAGCACTTTTTCATCAATATTAAGGAGTTACTGTCTTAAAACAAGCTCCTGTATCTTGCTGAAAAGTTACCGCTAAGTTAGTTTTGTCTTGTTTCAAGCATACTAAAATATTTGAATTAGAAACTACAAGACCAAAAATCCTTGGTAAGATTTTGTCTTTTTGCCGTGAACAAAACTTCTTCTTTTTTTATAGCACATTGAGAACATTAGAATAAACCAACTAATACACATACATTGAACAGATGCAAAATATATGAGGAGTGTAATGGGGAAAAATGTTAAAAGGACAATAAGACAAAAAAAAAAAATGAACGTAAGGTCAACATCACAGGAAGGGCAAGAGAAAAAAAGTTTTCTTAATTCACTTTGAGCTCTCATTGTTAAACACTTAGTTTACAACAAATACTGGATTTCTTCCAATTCTTAATAAATTATGCCATGCATAAATTAGTTGGAGAGATCATCCTCTCCATGTTGAAACACTATTCATTTACTTTTACTATTTTCACAGGGCTTTCTAAGAAATTTATGTTTTATTGTCGAGACATAATCAGAGATGAAAACCTGGCAACATGGCCGTCCAAAGTGCGGCCATTTGTGGCCCTTGAATCTGTGAGCTTGCTGGTAAAATAAACCCAGTTCTGACCTCCGACCCAGGATTTGACCTCCTGGATTTCTCAGACCAGATGAGCCTCCTGTCTGTGTCCTCGCTGGAGGTCATGTTCCTGCTCTCTGCCCAGCAGTTCTCCAACAACCCAGCGAGCCCCACTCCAGGTAAGGAGAAACACACACACAAGACTGGAAAAGAAGATGACGTGCTCAGAAATATGAAACACACAGACTCAGAATACCTACGCGTTAAAGCTGTAACTCTTGCGGCCGTGTGATCAGTGTCGCAGCTTTTCAGTGCTTCCGCTTACGGCTGGCACAGAAACCTGGACCCGAAGGAAAACCTGGACATCAGGATGCCCGTCAGCTCAGGTGAGCTCACTGCATACTCTTTAATCTCCACACCCTGGACATGACAGGTTCAATAATAGCACCTGCTTTCTGTTTGGACAGGATGCAGCGAGGATCTCCTGGGCTCGGTGCTGAACTTCCTGCACAGCATGGCAGTGCTGCGTGTGACAGAAGCTGAATACGCTCTGCTGACCGCCACAGCTCTGCTCTGCTCAGGTCAGACATGTCCAGTTAGTGAAACTCTGGCTGTAATTGCTCCGGTGAACACAGAGTCTCTGAATGAACCTCTCATTGTGTCAAATGATCTCATTTAGTTTATGCAAACCGACTGCATGTTTAGAGTTGTTTTCCTGCTGGAAGTTTATATTTTAATTCTTTAATGTCTTGTCTGCAGATTCTCGCTCTTGAGCTGCGGATCTCTGCAGCTCCTTTTGGCTGCGTCTCTGATTAGTGCTCTTTTTATTTCCTTATAATGGATTCAACAAAGCTTAAAAGATTGTTTTACAACAACTCATGAATACGACTAAATTAATCACACGTGGATTAGACAACTTCCTGTAGGGAATTTGTAGCTTCTTAGCAAACCATCCCGACACATCGAACAGGCTGCGACTCTCAACGTTTTCCAGGCTTCAAACACACAGGCACTCAGTTGCTTTTTTTTTTCTCCTATTTTTTGAAATTTTATTTGAGTTTTTTTAATATGTTGCTAACTGGTTTTGTTGTCTGTTTTCGAGGTCTTTTTGTGTTTCGTTGCCTTTTTTCATGCAGCCACAAATGCAGACGTTCTCATAAATCGACTGCATAAATGCATTTAAAATTTTTAGCTTTTAACTTGTAAAAAAAAAGAAATGTTTTCTTTTCACAGTTATGATTCACTTTGCATTGGACTGTCACATCCAAAGTCCAGGATCAACCATCCTGAGTTTTGTATTTGTGACAAGACAAACTGTGAAAAAGGTTTTGAAACATATGATTTCTTTAAAAATTTGTTTTCTTTTGTGCGTCGTGTGCAGATCGAGCGTCCCTGCAGGCGGTTAGTGGTGTGGAGAAAATGCAGGAGCTGATCCTAGACCTGCTGTCCAGGGTGTGTGGGGCCCAAACCGGAGCAACAGGTCGCAGAGGGCCGCAGCGTTTCGGCCGCCTGCTGGGCAGATTGACGGAGCTGCGGACCCTCCATCACAACTACCTCCTCCTGACAGGACAACAGCATCCACACTGATGCAGACACTGACCAGGTCTTCATGTGTGAAGACATGAAAAAGACCATCTCTCTGTCTTTTTGAGATCCGAGAGATGGACCAACAAATGACTTTTTTTTTGGGGGGGGGGGGGTTCATCCGACATGCCCTTTGGTCACATAGCTTCAGTGGTTTTAGATTGTTGTAAACAATCTTTTTTAATATGTGTTAAAAACTGTTACCATAAACACTTCCTGGACAGTTTGTTTTGTTGAGCAGTTTTAAAATAACGTGTTGCCTCTACATTTGTAGGTTTATCTATTAAATAAAAATTAAGAAAGAAAATGATGCAAATGACCAGTTTCTGCTGACATACTCTTTCCTATAGGTTGGTGTATTGAAAACTCATGAGAATATTAGCTGATTTATTTTAAAAAAAATATGTTGGCTCTTACTTTAGGAGCCACTTCAAGCATTCAACATACAGAGGTGAATGAATATTCTTCAGTGTAGTAACTGTGTAGCAATATATATATATATATATATATATATATATATATATATATATATATATATATATATATATATATATATATATATATGCTTAATATCAAATATCAAAGGCATTAAAGGAGCAACCCTCAAACTGAAGACTGAAAAAAATTAAAAACCAAATGGCAATAAATTCTGAGTTGAATCAACACAAAATTGTGAGTTGAATCAGCTAATTCAACAAAAAAAATTTTTTAAATTGTAAGTTTGATAAACTTAAAAATGTAAATTCACAGGTTTAATCAATGTAAAATTGTGAGTTATTTTTTAGATTATACTTAGCTTTTCATTTAGAGCTGCAAAACTGCATGGAATAAAGTTGAATCAATGTAAAATTGCGAGATGAATCAATGTTAAATCAGCTTAATAAAAACATAGAATAGTGAGTTCAATCAACTTAATGATATAAAACAGCAAGTTGAATCAGCGTAAAAGCTACCTGGCTATAAATGACAGTTAGGTCAACTTAGTTTTGATTAAGCATTTTGTACTTGACGGTTAAAGTTGATGTAACTTAACTAAGGCAAAGCAACAAGGAAATATGTCAAGAGTCAAGTTGAGTGAGCAAATCTTTTTTTTTTTTTTTACAGTGCAATATTGCTCAGTTGGAGGATGTAGATCAGGGATGGTTAGAAGATCTTCCTTTATTACAATCAAGCCTAGCATGAATTGCTTTGTGCTTTTCACACTGCATACAGCTCTCTCCCATAGTGTCAAGATAAAAAGTTTTACTTGCACAGAATCCATTCATCTGTTGGTGACAGACGTGAACCAGTGGCGAAAGCAAACACAGACACAAAAAAAGCTAGATAGCAAGAGCAACGGTTCATCAGCAACTACTGGTGGTCTTAACGACCTCGAGTCACAAAAAGCATTGAAGACGACTCAAAGTCAATCCTGACAGAAAACAACATATATATATATATATAGACATATATATATATATAGACATATATATATATAGTTCAGCCATCTTAAGACCTGAAACTGGCATGCTTAAGGCCAACTTACTTTCTTTAAAAAAATCAAAGACATTTTAAGGCCTTAAATTTAGATACATTGAGACTTTTAAAGGATGTGTGGACACCCTGAAGTAGAAGAAGAGGGTGTGACAATAACATTTAAATGCCTAAACTTACAGAAATCCACCAGCTGAATCTGAATTCTTTCAGAAGCTTGTGGGGATAAACCCAGCATATACAGGGCTTACTACTTCCAATCATTATGGGGTTTGTGGTTTTGTCAACTACCCAAATTCCTCAGCCAAAGCCACCTCATACTGATGAATTTCCCATTAAAACGATTGTCTGACTGCAGCTGAAAGTTGCAACAAATAAGTGGAACAGTGTGTAATCTCAGACCTTATGGGAATATCTGGGTTTCTTTTGAATATAACATAAAATGTATAGTTTTTCTTAATATATAGTTATACCACAACTGTTAGCCTATGTCACTGAGATATAAAACAGTGTGTCAGATGACTAAAGAAAAAAATCCACAGGACTCCAGATACATAAAAATGTTTTAATAGAATATTTTCCAAAATGTGGAAACTGGTTAAAGAATTTTGCTGAGCTGGTAAAATATAAACAGTAGCAATAAGCTTATCGGGGTGAACGTTTCATTGGATGAAATTGGGCTCTGGGAAATAAATAGAATCACAGAGTGGGTCAACATCAAAAGCTTGTGCTTGGTATCCAGTAAAAAAAAAATTTTTAAAAATCAGCAAAAATCAGTTAAAATGCTGTCTGCTTTTCAATTAAAAAACCTCACTCCATTTTTTTCTTAAATAAGAACTCTCAATTTAATCAATATAACTTTATTTCTATAGTTTGTCTTCCATAAATAAATTATTTCTCTGTATCAAAAGAGATTTCAAATATAAAGAGCATCGGCTCATTTTGTCGAATGTCAAGATTACACAACGATGCAAAACACACAAACTATAGTTCATTTACAGTATAGACACATATATCCATACACTGCAGGAATTATTTCATGTGGAGCCTCGCCCTTTAAAAGGCTGATTGAAGGACGCATTTAAAAAGATTTCATTAGAATGAGCTTGATAACGCAAAGTCGTATGTACAAAAATGTCTTCCAGTAAAATATACACGAGTCTTTTTTAAAAAGTTTAAAACATAGAAAATCTGTTGTATAAAAGAAGGCAGTGATGTGTTTATCTCTTTCCTAATGGCTTGATTGCTCAGCAGCAGGATTAGCAGAACCTCAGGCTCTTTTACATTTGATTCATGATATCCGGCTGGAGTTAAGCACACACCTCAGAACATCCCTGAATGGGGAGAATTAACACTTACTGCAGCAACGTGAGGCTTAATGTAACTTCATTTACACTTCGTCTCCCTAATGACACAAAGCAGGTTCTGTCAGAAACCGGTGGTTCAGTCTGGGACCCGGCAGCTGCTCAGCACTACAGGTAGTTGGAGGTGACGAAGCAGTGGCTGTGGCTGACTCGGCTCTGGTGGATCATGGCCCGGTCGTACGCCACCTGGACGGACTTGCGGATGCTGGACTTGCGACCCTCCATTATGCGCAGCTTGTCCGCCGTGTCGTCTACGCCCAGGTGCGTTAATTTGTCGCGGGGGAGCCACTGCCTGAAACACCGGAGACGGAGTTTGGTCCGTGAAGACGTTTTGAAAAGGAGCAATCATCAAAACAAAGGTGACTTCACCTTTATTTGGTCAAAACACATGTAGCTTTTATGTATATTTTATTAAAGAACGACATCTTTCCTACAGACTTTAGAAAAATATCAATTTATACAGAAATAGTCTGCTAGTATAATTCAACCCAATCAATGTAGACTGATTCAAGGTCAATTACATGTATGTCAATTTGATTCTAGTGCTTAAATTTGTTCCAGTTGAATTTTATGTGATAACCAACATGAACAAAACACTCATATGTGAGTCAAAGCAGGGAGCGAATACTTTTGTCAATATAGTGTGGCTTTCTTATTCTCTGACAAAATAATAATTCAGTAACGTGTTTGTCTGTGAATGATTTTTGATGATAAATACAGGAACATCAATAACAATAATGACAGTAATATTAATGATAAAATAATATGCAGTGTGAGTAGCCTGTATCTCCTTTGATGGGGGGCAGTAAGGGACCTGGATATGGGATAGGGGGTCAAAAGGTTGAGAAACACTGTCCTAGAGACTGAATGGAGAGCATCTGTTAACATCAATCGTTCAAGTCTCAGACTCCAAATAGGGTTTAGGTTTGGACTAGCCCATTCTAATTTGACATAATGTACTCCTCTGCAGCTGGACGTGTATGGGGGCGTTGTGAGCATCCCTTCTTAGTGTCCTGAAGTGTCTAGCAATTTTTTTCCATCTGGGCTTTGCTCCACATTTAGTTACATCCATCTTCCAAAAAGCTTCCTTGTCACTTCTAAAGAAAGTGAAAGCCCATCAGTGAAAGGTTTTCCAAACGACGTCTGGCGAGTAGACCTCAGGTCTTATCTGGTGGCTGTAGCTTTGCTGTTCTGCCATACCCTCAAGTTGGGACGACTGACTGACACACACACTCCATGAAGTGCTGTAAGCCTGGAAACCCTGCATTAAACTTCCCCACAGCTTTATTTCTGACCCGTGTTCTATGTTTGTGATGCCGTTTGAATACAAATGGTTTTCAGATCTAAAAATGTTTCGATTCCCTTTCTTTCCGCCTCATAATTTTTCCTTGGAGGCGAGTTAAGCTTTGGGTCTCAACAGAACAATTAAGACAAGTTGTCCCTTTTCAGCCAGACACTAAAATGTCTCTACTCTTTAGCCGAAATAGCTGGTTTAGTTTAATATCTGTGAAACTCACCACGTCCGCTTATTGTCAAAGAAAAGCACCAGGTAGAGTCTGTCGTTGGTCTCCTCTTGTCTCTGCTCTCCCAGCCTGAGGACATCCTTGGGTGGGACGGGGATAGGAATCCCGTTAAGCAGCAGGCCTTCCTCTGGCATCTCTGGGTCGATGATCTGAACCAAACAGAGCAATGGGGAACGTTGAGCCAAAAAGTCTTGACAGCTCAAAGGAGATGATGGTGAATATAAACAGCTCACCAGAGCGGGATAGGAGGGATATCCTCTGCACTTCGCCCACACCAGCTCTAACGGCTCCAGCTCTGTCTCGTCCTCTGACGACTGACTCCAGTTGCCTGTGAAGCAACAAACTCTGTGTTTAACGCAGGTCAAGAAAAGAACATGCGTTATTATAGCATGTCAAGTACCCGTGTAATCCGAATCTCCGTTGACTATGTCAAGAAGAGGAACGTTGGAGAGAGAAGGCTTTCCGAGGCTTCGTTTGGGTGGGGAGTTTCTGTAGGGTCAAACATGCTGGACCGTCATCGACTGATCAGACAACATCAAAACCAGACAAAGGAGATAATCACCTTCATCTTACATTTCTTTGTGAAGGACGGGACAGGATCGTGACTCTGGGTCGGAGTTGCTGTCTTTGTGCCTTTCAAACCTATTGGTCAGTCCTGAAAACGAACAACGCATCGGTCAGTCTCATCTTATTGCTACTATAAAAGCTTCACATTTGAGCTAAAACAATTTAAATCAAATTTACATTCTGTGATTCATTAGAAAATACAGATTCATTAGACAGATTCAAAATAGATTAAACCAATTTAAAATTGAGATGATAAATAGAATCAAATGTATTAGAATGAATAATAAACAAGTATTTTGATTATTCAGATTATTAATGGATAAAAAACAAACACATTCTGATCTTGAAACAGAGCGTATTAGGAAGAGTAGGGCGATAGGTCTTAGAGTTTTATGTAGTACTATTACTATCATGACAAAAATGAGATAAAAACTATTTATTTTTATAGGTAACTGCATGGCAGCATTCACAGCATCACAAACAAATGCTGGTCTTGCAAAACATTCTTTCTTGATATAATATTGCTAAACTGGAAATAGAGACAGCATTTCATTTGCTCATATTTTCAAATTTACCTGTTTCCTGCGAGAATAGCCGGAGAAAGTAGTAAAATTAAATTTGTCTGTTTTTCTGCATTAACTGACATTTGCAGCAATGATGAATCAAAATTCTTACAAGAAATTTTACACGATAAATAAAAAATGATAAACAATATGTGTCCACCTTTAGTACCAGTATGAGTATTTCTTATACTTTATGGAGATAAAAGGCACAAACCTCACATATATTGTAATTTAACTCTATATGGATTTCTGAAAATGTTATTTTACACCATATTTTCACACATTTGCAATCTGATTCTTGTTTAGGTCTACTGACTCTTATGATACACTGTAGGGTTGGACAATATGACTGAAAAATGTGCCACAATATGAGCGTTTCATATCAGTTGATATTTATTGATATAGAAAATTATTCCTCTGTTTTTTCCCCCTGACATTTCTCTTTTACCCACTTTTCACTCCACGCTGTTATTTTTTATTTTATGAGACACGGTGGCAAAACCTGAAACTGCTTCTGCGCAAGTTCCTCAACAGCTTGTTGCTAGGTAACCAAAGAGAGAGTGAGTTAGTTGATGTCACAAATCTTGCTTAGCTCCTTGAGAAAGGTTGAGCCACTAATGTCTTTGCTCTGCCTACATCTCCCAGAATGCTGTGCGGTTCTGGGTAGGAGTTCTGTGAATATTCTACATATTGAATATTCTATGAGATGTATTAGCAATAGAGGGATCATCAGTCGACAGCCACTCTTACTGCACATGTAGCCTTCAGAACGCAGGCAAAAACACATTATTCTGACTGTTTAAGCTATTTAAATTTAGGCTAATAAAATAATTTACAACTGGCAGCCAGCGCAGATCACCTCTCTTCACCCAACATCTCCCGCTGCTATCAAGAGGTTTTATTTTTAGATCAGCGTCTCTGTACCTCAATCTGAATCATGCTCACCCCACTGCATTTTAATTTCTGTAGGCTACGTTTATCCCCTGTCTTGATAGATGAAGCTACATCTTCATTTTCCCTCTAACTGGGACGAAACTAGGAAGAAATTATGTTATTTGTCCTTTGTCTGAACTGAACTGGAAGTAATCTCTGCCACCGAACAGCCATCTTGCTTAACAAGCGCAGCACAAAGCATAAAAAGCCATGGCTTCGAGACCAAAAAAGACATAGTACTCAAAAATTGTGATAGTTGTAATGTGTAGTGTTTATAAATTACAAGGAATGCAGAAAGAGCTGGAGCGTGGAGCTTGTTCACTGTTGTCATAGGTACCATCGTGTCAGTTACAGACACCTACCAAGATGGCTGTAGGCTACAAAGTTTCTGGACGTGTGACGTCAAATGAGAACAATACATAAATAATTTATCACGTGGTGATAATATAGGTCATTGAGGAAAGACCTACTTGAAAGAGTTTCATCAGTCAGCGTTTCAACCAACAGCTTTACTTTCTGGGCTGCAGTTACCACGGTAACCCTTTCAAAACATGTAAATTGAAAGCTGCTTGACCTTTTGCCATTTGTGTACAACACCAGACCAATTAATCCTTGCAATTACTTGTAATGCATCTAAAATTGGTATTTTCCACAACTCTTCAGAGCTAAATAAGACTCTCTGCTAGTCGTAATTGTTAAAGACTAGGAGACCGCCCATCTGTAAAAGAAGACATTCAAGTGTTTAATACTAGTATGTAAAGCTTTCTAACCGCTTTCCAGTGAGTGATTCACTGTCCTCTCCAGTTCTGTATCTGATGACGCCTCTCGACCAGGGGTCCACACCTCGTGAAGAGTGGGAGGTCCAGGGCTTTTCTGTGGGGTTCTGGACGCTGGTGTGCAGGATGGGGAGCTGGTTGTTGAACTAGGGCCGGTGGGGTTGCTGCTCGTATTCTCGTCCTGCAGCCCCTTCCCATTAAACAAGGGGTTCTCTTTTTCCCTGCAAAGCTTCGCTCCGTTCTTTGCTTTCTTGAACAAGACAGAGGTCCGCCGTCCGACTCCCCCGGTGGCGGGCAGTGGAGAGACGGAGAGCGCCGGCAGGGCGTTGGCTACAACCTGCCCCTCGTAGTGCAAAGTGGGAGGTGGTGTCACGCAACATTCTCCTCGTGCTTTAGTGCAATTAATGTTTTCTGAGGCGCTGCTCAAGTGGTTGCTGTCTATTTTAAGGCGTTTGCAGAACCAGGAGGGGGACTGGACCTCCCCTGTCATGGGCCGCAGTGTGGGAGGCTCCAGAGGCGGTTCTCCTTGTCGGGGGGGAGGAGACGGGCCTCTAGGTTCCAGTCTTGGGGGAGAAGTGGATTTGAGGTCCTCTAGAAGAAAAATAATAATAATATGTCAAGATAATTTAAACACAACTCTTCTCAAATGATTGGTTATGCTGGTTATGATGTGATAGTTTTCACACACACGAAAATGGCGTTTTTTTTCCAATGGTTACATTTCATTCGTACACATTAACCACAGCCCGAAAAGAGTTAAGATATTCAAAATGGAGGACGTCATTGAGACAAGTGACTAAAGAAAATTGCTCTCACAACTGTACACCAGCAACATGGCAACATTTTACATAGAGATGCACCGTGAAACCAAAGGGTGACCAGAATCAGACGACCTTCCGCTTGAAGGGCCAGGAATTGAGATCGATCTGATGGTGGAACAAAATCTAGAAGCTACCAGGTGTGGAAGTTGTTACTGAGGGAAGAAGACTCAGGATATTTTAATTACGTTTCTATTATAATTTTTTTTGATATTCTACTATGTGTTTTTAATGTTGAAAAAACACAATTTCGCAATTGTGATGTCATTAAATAAGAAATTCAATTAACATCACACGTGAATCTACATGTTCAAATGATTAAAAGTCAGGTGGGAATGAATGTAAACAGTTGCCTGGGCAATATTCATATTTCAGCCACGGCGGTAACGCTCATCATCCGTCAGTCATCAGAGGAGATGTTGGAGTCTTATTCAGGCCTTGGAGCATCAAGTTCCTTATACTTCAGGGTGGTTTTGTATACATGGGGCGTTTTGGCGAAATTGCCATTTTGGGCTGCGATTTCACATAAGAGCTATGGATTCAGCACTTCCAAATGGCAAGCTCAACTTCTGATGAACATTGCCATGATGTGAGATTTCTGGTTGGACTAGATGCACATAGACCAAGGAGACCAGTGTCTATTAGCAAGTGAGTTGTTGCTGTACACAAACTGGCAAGTTGCAAAAAAAGTGTTTCAATTGCAATTTTGCTAAATTCACAATTTTTGATGTGGCTGAAAAACCACCTTGTTCCAGTGCAGAAACTTTTTAGCAATACACTCGAGTTATTTTCAAATTTATTCCGTTATTCCAACCTGCAAAATTTTATGATCAATGGAAATGCAGCTCAAGTTTTTTTTTAATGAAGACAGAGAAAACAAAGCCTTAAAAGGAAAACTTTTGTAAATAAATTAACATCCGGATGTCCTAGACTGCCGGAGAAAGAGTAAGACAGAAAGGCTAACAGAATACAGCAAACTAAATTGCTTCGTTTTATCTTTTTGAGCTCCTAACATCTGTCATGAACATGCACAATTTGGAAATATTAGTAACCATTTATGAAATATAAACACTATCCCATTTTTGCAATGCAAGCTGTGCTAATCACTCATATTTCTTTAGCTTAAATGGTAAATTCAGTTTTTTTTTTTTTTTTAACTACAACTCCAACAGCAACTGTTTTTGCACACAGTGTGACGTTGCCTCTACTCTTATTTAAAAAGTTGCTTGGCGCAGGAAGGCTAGAACTAATATTTTACATGACAATTCTACATCTCCTTACTTGGTAGTTTTTAGAGAGAAATCCAGCAATGCTGGTCAATAAACCTCTTATCAGTGCATCCCTAATTTTACTGCCAAAAATGTGTTTTGATGTTGTCTTTGAGTGTCTGACCAGACCTGTCTGTAATCAGAAGTGAGATGATATGGCATGACTGAAAGTGGCCCAAGGTGTGGTGAATCCATGAGAGTGATGTATAAAGGAGGTGCAAACACAGCGTGCACTAGAAGAGAGGAGTTGTGAGGCAGCCATGGCCAACGAGACTCTCTGGACCCCTACTTACTAGACTGGAGACAGTGGGGTGGTTGGGGTTGGTGCGTTAGGGGAACCCTGGCTCAATTACCTGAGGACAATGTTCCATTAGCTCAAGTTTCACAACTGATCTCAATGAAACAAATTAGTCTTTCAAAAGATTCATGCACTGCAAATTTAGTTCTCATGTTAATCTAGTGCATTTCATTGCCCTCTCCTATTACCTTTGTCTGAGGAGGACAGGCTGTTATCTGCCTTGGCATTGTTAATGTTGTATTCCTCCTCGTCGTCATCGTCTTCGTCCTCTTCTTTAACATGCCCGTTGTGAATGCCGTGGCTCATGGGTTGACCTTGTCTGAGCCGGAGCTTGTTGATCTCGCGTCGAAGATGGCGGATGCGTTTGGCCCGGGCGCCACTGCACCGCATGGATGTGACAAAGTCTAGTTTCTCCAGCAGCTCCTTAAGCTGCTCTTCCATCGTCATGTGGAGTCGGTTATCTGGATCCAGAACACTGTCAACTGAGCACATCGACAAGTTCAAATAGGAATGCAGTTCTCAAGGAAGTATTTCCCACAAGAAGAAGTTCCCACTAATGCTGCAAGACCTTACCGTCCTCCCAGGTGCAGCTGTAGAAGTCTCTTTTCTGGGGCGACTCAGGGAGGTGCATCCCCGTGTCCAGATCAAGGCCGGCGTTTGTGGCTTGTCTTTGGGCATGGCGCAATACAGCACCCCCTAAGTCACGCAGACGCAGCGCTGCTTTGTAGAAGACCGTGTCTTTGGTGTTATACAGGAGGCAGTTTGACACCATCAGATTAAAGTCAGCCTCCAGGTCAGCCACAGAACGGTAAGCATGACTCTCAAGCTTGGAGCGCATAGTTGAGAAGTCCATTGGATAAGTGATAAACTCCAGGTAGTCTGGAACCTGAAAATGAAACAAATGTTTTCCCTTCAAGAATATTGAACATGCTTAGATTAAAAAGTACAATGTATCCACAAGTTAAGATGGCTTTACAGTGGAATAAGATAGAAAATTCAATTTAGAAGGAGTGTGGAGTAAGTAATTTTATCAATGTAAATATTCTTATTTTCAATATTATCATCAAGTGTCACAACTTTTCTTTCTTTCTTTGTTCTTCTAATTCTCTTCTGGACATCGATGACACCACAGACACCCCATCTTTACCATAGACATTTACGTGTATGGTGTTTACAGAGAGTCTGGTCCCATATGATTTGTTGGTCGACTTCTCCTGGTGGTCTGAAGCAATTTCATTTTGTGGAGCGAGTTTGCAGCATTTCATACTTGAGGTAATGGTCACACAGTGACGACTGGAGACAGTGCTGTTCCGTCTCCATTCATTTCTATGGAGTTTGCGTGATGAGGCGGCAGACGCTTGCACTCATCCTGATGAGTGAACAGCGTAATTCATGTGAAATTTCTAGCTCATACTTGCAGGCGCGCACACGCAGGCTAACAATGCTACTCAAGAAAATTAAGAGTTGTTCCAACTTTTGTTTTATTCGCCATCTGTCCCGTGCACTGGGTTCAGCCTGAGTAAAACTCAAGCTTTTAGCTCCCTGTGCGTTTAGCCGTTACCAAGGAAATGAGAGGATTAAAGCTTTTTGTCATCAAGTCTCAAAAGAGAGAGAGGGAGAGACATGACGAAAACAAAACAAGCAATATTATCACCCTCATTTTAATTTAATTAATTGATTTATTGTTTTTCGCGACAGGCCTAACAGCAACACGGCTATATGTTGCTGTGTGACATAATAACAGCAACAGTTATTCCGCTCCCAAACAAACACCAACCTCTGGAGAAATGTCTCGCACTCACTCTGATCAATTCATCTCAAGTTATGACAGAATGTGTTTTCTTATTATAGGAGAATTTCATTATGGAGTCTCTTAAAACACAAAGCAGTCTAGATAATAGCACAAACTCCAGTTTCTTACTGCAGCTGTTACTGTTCGTTTTCTGCAGTAGGTTTAACTTTGAGTTTCAGTCATGTATGTGTCTTTACAGCTTTCTAAGTTTTAAAACTAACTTCCATAAGTATTCTATATAATTTTATTTATCTGGGAACTAAAGAACCTTCAATGAAACATGCTACTAAGTTCACGTAGAGTTTACACTACCATACTACAAGAAGCCTTACCTCCTTCAAGTTAACTGGCTGGGCAAAAATGTGAGCAGTGTCCTTCTCCTGAAGATGGTCCAGGGTGGCACGCAGCAGCATCAACATCGGCGTGAGCTGCATCTCTAAAGTTGATTGGTGAACTTTGACCTGCAGTTGAAGAATGCAGACTTGCTAGGTTATAATAAGAAGAGATTTGCTGACAACTGACAAGGACATCAAATTACATTAGACTATGTTTTGTTTTTAAACCTTTATTTAACCCTCCCCCCCCCCCCCCCCAAAAAAAAAACAACTTTTTGTGCAATTTCAAAACATTTAATTAGCAAGGCTTACATTTAAAGCTTTGCCAACCAGTGACTTTACTGATTTCATGAACTCTGATTTAGTTTATTCTCCTGAGTTTCTGTCTACAACAATGTGGTGAAGAAGCAGCTAAACTTCACCAGATCAAAGCCTCAAGTCCCAAGTGAGCTTCTATCTCTTTACATTTACATATGATAGGATGACAATGTTAGCATAAAGACTAGTCCACTGTTACCTGTTCCCGTTTGAGCTTCTCTCTTTTGCGTATGAGCTCCACCAGCAATCTGGCTTTTTCAAGATCATGCCGGAGTTTCTGCCAGTATCTCAGAGCTTCTCTTGCTGCAGAAATCTTCTCGTCCACTTCAGGCTGAACAAAACATCTCATTTTACAGCTTATAAAGGTACATCTCATAAACAGCAAGTCATGTGTTTGTTTGGATTTTTTTGTTGCAATAATTAAACCAGATAAAAATACCTGTTCTGTACTCTTTTGTGATTGGATGTTAGAGTGCAACTGCCGAACCAGTGCCACACCGTTTCTTGACTGACGTTTTAGCAACCAGTAGCTATGCAGTCTCTGCATGAACTGGCTTTTCCTTTGCATGAGGATTCCTTTAGAGATAATATTCAACCTATAACAGATGAGAAATAAGCATCTAAATGGATTCTGACAACGCAATACAAAATATAAAAACAATACTGGACATGATCAAGAAAAGCAAACCTGCTTGTGGGTATCTGCAGCACAAGCTGTGGAGAACCTGTGGTTTGGGTTGTACCCTCTGTATTTTTCTTCCCTTTCTTCTTATCTGCTGGCTCATCTTCACACTTCCTGCCTTTTTTAGGCAAAGTCGGACCATCCGTGTAAGCACTGCGTCCTCTGCTGGCCCTTCTCCTGCTGCCCACGATTCGCCCCTCACTCTCCTCGTCGGACTCGGACTCCTGTCCCAGAGGCGAGTGCGTCTCACAAAACGCTGTCTTCTTTACTGAGAACGTTGTGCCATTGATGCCCGTTTCCCTAACAGGATCGATCTTCATGAACAGACCGGCCCGCTGAGCACATGTGACGTGAAACGCAGTGTAACAATTGGCCTTGTGGCACTGAATGCACGCGCCGCGGCCTTTCTGCTTGCAGAGGTAGCAGGTTAACTTCCAGCGAGCTGGAGGAATGTTACCAACCCCTTCCACCGGTTCTAGAAACACAGTGTTGGCAAAGCACACTTCAGGAATCCATATAGCACACACAACGTGCGCCCAACGACCCTCGCTTGTTTGTTTGAAAGCCCCTCCCCGGTTAGGACACAAGATGCAGTCGACAGGTTTCTGAGGAGACTGAAGGCAGCAGCGGCAGAGCCACTGCCCTTCAGGGACGTAGGGAACGCCGTAACACTCCTGGTGCACAGCCAAGTTACAAGAGTCACAGAACAGGATGACGTTGCTATTGAGGCATTCATCATCCAAGCACACACAGCAGAAGGCGTCGTCGTCAATAGCACTTTGTGGAGGCGCTCGGATGCGTGCTTCTCTGTACGCCTCCTCCTCCAACCGGTCCACCAGTAGCTCGAAATTGTCTGGCGAAATGGCTGAGAGACCCTCAGAAAGCCGGGTGGCGTTAACCATTTCAAGCCAGGCGGAGTCCTCCTCATCCATGTCATATTCTGCCTTAGTTTCCTGATCCTCAGGAGAGCACTCGATGTAACGGTAATAAGCAGCTGGCAGGGGAGGCGCTTCAACCGGAGTGAAGCTTTCCACAACACGAAACTTAGGCTCAGGGAGGGTTATGTTGGTACTGTTCGATGTGCTGGACCTTTCAGGTGTATGAGGTTGGGAATTGTGGCATTGGTTCTTGGAAGGCTGCGTCGACCTGCCAGAGGTGACTCTGGAGTCTTTCCTGCGGCCTCTGAGCGTGGAGACTTTCCGGGGAGTTTGTGCACTGCTGGTGGGTGATACCGACCGCTCACTGTTCTCTTTGTTGCTGTTGCACTCGCTGATGTCCTGAGCCACTGTCTCATCATCCGTGATGACTTCCAAGGGTTCCAGGACAGAAATGCGGTGAAGCCTTCCATCCAGTTCAACCTCCACCACCTTCTGAGCCTGAGAATAGGAGAGAGTTTCTCTACTTGGAGATGCTTTGAGGCTGTATGGGGATGGAGATCGCTGGCGGGTGCCCCCACGCCCGCCAACTGTCCCATTGGACTTCTTGCCATTTATTCCACCTCCTCCCCCGACCTGGCAAGTTCGACGTGGCTTCCTCATAGGCCACTGCTCACACTTTCACTCCTGTAAATCAAAAACAAAGAAATTTACTTCCAGCGAGCCCTGACTATTCTGATGACTATTCTCAATCATTAGTGAGAGAGCTCACTAATGATTGAGTTTTCTGTGGTACCAGAGCCAGGCATGATGTCTTTCACAACACTGGAACCTTCTCTTAGGACCACACATCTCCGATATTGCTCTTTTGTAGTTTGCTCTCTAGCTTCCTCTTATTCACCTCCTTGCTGTCTTGATGTTGAGCTGCATCTGTATACTTCTCTATAACTCTTGCTTTCTGAAGTTTCTTTTTTTTTCTCTTGTCTAACAGTTCCTTCAGGCCACTGGTGATCCAAGGTTTACTATTAGAAAGTATCTCACTGGGGATGTTGTTGTCCACACAAAGGTTTCTATAGTCGATCACACATTTTGTTATGGCACTGATGTCCTCTCAATGTGGCTGGCAAAGAACAATACAATCTCTGCCTCAAAACAGAAGCTGTGTAGCTTTTTTGGCTTCCTTTGACCACTTTCTCACAGTCCTTTTCTTTTCAGATGGTCTCTGAACAAGGGGTTTATATTCAGTGCACAGAAAAACAAGGCTGTGATCTGACTATTCCAGAGGAAATTTTGGTTTGGAGATATATGAATTATTGACATTTTTGTAAAGCAAACGCAATGTTTTGTTTCTTTGGGAGAGCAGCTGACAAACTGCTTAAACGTTAGTAGTTCAGCAAAGTGAGGCACAATTAAAATCACCAGGTATTGCCATAAATGCCTTGGGGTGTTGTGTCTCTGTCTTAGCTTCAACAGGTCTGATGACATCACATGGACTGTTGACAACAGCTGAAGGTGGAGTCAATAATGCTCAGGACTGCAGAAACAACATTTACAGTAACAAGTCCTGGATGACATCTATTGGTGACAAGCACTGCTAATCTACCTCCTTTACTGCATTCCTATGCTCTGGCTGAGTCCTTGTTCATCCAACTTGTTAGCTAGCCATTGTGATTGACGGAAGACATGGTTTTAACTTCTTCCTTCTCTGTCTCCTTTTTGACCCTGCTCTGCATCTACAATGCCTCATTTTCAAATCCTCTGAGACTTCTAGCTTCATGTGTGGTATTATTTCAGCTTTGCGGTGTTAATCAGCTGCTCCCTGTTGTAAACCACTGTTGCTAAGGCTATGCATAATAACAAATAAGTATAAAAAGTATAATCAATCCAACTCCACAGCATCCAAACCCAAAGGCAAAAATAAAAAAAGAGAAAGAATTTTTTCTGACAGAAACACCGGAATTAGAGTTTTAAAAATGAGAAATTTTAACTGAAATGAACTGTCTGTCTAGTAACTATAATTCAACATTGTAAATCATAAATGTAACACAGAAGTTCTCTCACTGATAAAATCTATTTCCGTGAAAACTATTAAAAGAGATAAACCATTCGGTTGACAGCTAGTTAAATGAAAAGACTATGGGCAAACCTTCTCTCCAAACACCAGATACTAACAAGGTTAGGTGAGTAGTGATTTTTCTCGACTTTATCTCATAAACACTTCTAAATTAACCTATTCCACAAAACAACAATCATAGCCAATCGGCTTTCAAGAAAGCTTGACTGGTCTGTACAAAAGCCAATCAGCTTCAAGAACATCTTATACCGAACACATCGGAACCCTCCGTTCCAGCAGTAAAATGTCAGCCATATTTACAATTTTAAAATGCTGTCAAAAGCTTCTAACATAACGACATTAGTTCAGTGAACCAGATATAGGGTTTAACATGTGAAGTCGGTACAAAAATGGCACGGTCATTTGCCGACTGGCAGTGTCATACAGGACTATCACAAGCCAAAATATGCATGACAGAGCTAGCCTGGTAACTTTTTAAAGACGGTAGCCGGTTTTATTTTGAGGTTTTCTCAATAAAACATAAATAAAAGTTCTAAAAGCAGTAAACAAATAAAAAATTGCAAAAAGAGAGCAAGTTTGGGAAGTCTTACCTAAAATGCCAGCACAGTGAACAGGGTAGATCAATAACCGGCGGTTGGAAGCCGTTTTTTCAGTAATGGTCGCTCAGTTCGGCGGTGGGCTTTGCTACACTTCCTAAGCTAACAGCTAATAGCCTGTCACAGTTTGCTACCACAGCCGGTATATTTCACTTTCTTATAACACTCCATGTTTTCCCTAAAATGCCCTTAAAAATAAAAACAGTTAACCCTAAAGCCATAATGAAAATAGTAGGGGTATATCAATTCCAATAAATAAAGGGGCACCTTGTTGTTGATCAAATATTATGAAGAGGAATGCTAGCTTCTTTCGGCTAGTTGGCTAGCTGTTTAGAGTCCAGCTTTACTGTAAAAGCTGAGATGAAAAGCTAGTCTCAAAGTACTTGACTTCCGGGTACAAATTTCACAATAATATAACTATTAAGCATGGCTATATGTACTCTACTTCCAACTACACATAATAAAGACGAGAGCGAATCTTTTAGATATTTTGAAAATAGCATGATACTACTACTACTACTACTATACTACTACTACTACTACTACTACTACTACTACTACTACTACTAATAATAATAATAATAATAATAATACTAATAATAATACAGAAAACAAGTCAAAATTTAGTTTGTAACTACTTGTTTTTTCATGAAGAGGAGTCCAGTAATAACAAACACGTTATATTTTGTCAAACCTCCATATGGGCACCCACTACCGCAACAGGTTTTTTTTCATTACATCTATCTTTTCTTCTTGTTTTAGCAAGTTATTCTAATTAGAAACAAGCAACCTTTGTTTTCTTTTTTTTTATGTAATAATTGAAAGCACATTAACAAAAGTAAATTCTTAATATGGCAGGAACACAGATTTAGAAAATCCTATACTTACACTATTTGTACAAACTCATATAAACTCATTCACTCTTGCTGTAAATGTTCATTTTGTTATTTTTACTTACTTCATAAAAGGTAACATTTCCTGTTACCTTCAACTCATTAACTGAATTTGTAATAGTCCTTTAATCATGCAAACATGATTGCATTTATTTTGAAAGCAACGTGTCTTGCTTCCGGTTGGTGGCATCTTAAAGGATTTGACACCAGCTGGTTCGTAAAAGTTTAGCCTCCTCAGTATCCTCCCCCTTTACGTCACTGGGCCACGATTTTCGCGGGCAAGCCTCTTAATAGAAGCCTCTTCTCGTTTATCTGCCGTGATGTGAGACTCCTGATGATCTCCCCGTCGTCGATATCTCAGTGTGACGTAATAATCTTAGTAAAACACACAAAGGACATTGGTGCTTCCTGAAAATGTATAAATGAGAATATACCTAATCTATGGACTATGAAAAAAAATGAGACATTAACAAAGAGTGGATTTATACATCCAGATATGTATGTCAAAACATTACTTAAATGTTACATCAAATTATATAAATTCTCAAAAGATCGTAAAAACCCCCAAACAAAAACAACAAAGCAAGGATGTTCCATATGTTTGATAATTTAATTGTTTTAATTCGAATAATTTATTTTCCCTTTGTTATCAATAAAAAACACTTTAAACATTAAATTAAAAAAAAAAGCAAGTGATTACAATAAGCTAAAAATAACTAAAAGAAACACTGAAAAAAGGCAAAGGCATTTTACAAATTACATTATTTAATTGCTTTTTATTGTAAAACCAAGGCCTTGAACAGTGTTAAAATCTTATTAGTCACAGTGTCTTCCAGACAAATTCCAGTGTGCACTGGTGACTTAGTGTACATTTACATGGTATCCCTTTACCTTCTAGAAATCCAGTAGCCTCAATGCCCTGCATTTTTCTTCTTGGCTTATTAAAAGCATGTTCAAAAAAGATTTGTACTTAAATATTTACACCATAGTGTTGTAATAAAGGATGCCACAATGCAACAGGAAGGGGAAAAAAAGCATATACAGATATTGTCTTATTGTTTAATTGGGAAACGGTATAACATTAAATCTTACAGGAAATCCTGCAGTAATTCGTCACAATGAACTTGCAACACGGTTCACCAACATGTAACAATTTACATTTAAGAAATAAGTCTACTTTCCAAAAGAAATTGGGGAAATCTTTATTTAAATAGATCACCGTCAACACTGAATCTATAAACCTCCAAAGTAAAAGAAATAGTGTGATTTTGGGTCAGGAATATACAAGGGCACCATTGGCTGTGTGTGGTATTTGTAGGGGAGTTACGTTCATGGAGAGATAGTAAGAGTGTTTTTTCTCTTGGAGTCCCGCCGTGGAAATGGCACAAAGCTATTCACCTCCTTGTAGCATAACCCTGTGAGAGAAAGGGGAGAGCAGTTTGATTTTCTTCTACACAACCACATTTTTGTTTGCAGAAAAAAAAATATGTTAAATCCATCCATATTGGCACATAATTGCCATAAAATATATATAAAAAAAAAAGCTTTTATTGTAGCAGCATGCAGAAAACAAATAAACAGAAAGAAGAAATTCATGTCTGAATTGAGGTCTATTTGTTTAATTCCCAATTTTCTTAAAAACAGACCATGTCGTTGGTTCACCTTGAGCTCAGGTTGTGAAACATTTACTGCTGGCAGTTGTTCTGTTTGCTACTTTTAAAAAAATGGCTCTCCATCTTGGACTTTGCCTTGTTTTTAGTAAAGTAAATTAGGATGTTTGCTGCATATTCATTTTTTTAAGCATAGCTCATAACATTTATTTCCTAAAGACCAGTGTTTCCTTTTTTCCCCCACCACTTACGTTTCCACTCATCTAGGGACATGGTTGCATTGTCATGCCTGTCGTCGTATGGCGTAGGCTCAGGAAAGTCCTCCGGGTCCCGTAAATTGTCAAAGTACGGGTGCTCCAGAGCGAGCTCAGCAGTGGGCCTTTCATCTCCATCCAGAACCAGCATCTTTTCAAGCAGGTCAATACCTGCCATGGACAAAAAAAAAAACACAGGAAAATATCAAAGTTAAAGAAAAATCGCAAAGAATGCATCAGAGACGTTGGGTTTGACACATGCCAGGCTCCACACAAAGATGAAACTGTGTAATGTTGAGGTCACACTATGCCACTAATCTAAAATTATTATTGTGCAAAAATACAGAAAAGCAATTATGTCAGTTCTGTTACAGAATACAAACATCTCTATTACTATTCAATCAATCAATAATCTTTATTGCCATTATGGAAAATATGTAATAAAATTACTTGGACTATAATGAAATTGGTTGATAAATAATACTAGGTGGCATTTAATGCCCTCATGGCTACCAGGTATAAACGGTTCTTCAGTCTGTTTGTCGTTGCTTTTATGCTCCTGTTTCTGCAGCCAGATGGCAGCAGTTGGAACAAATCGTGATCAGGGTGTGAGGAGTCTTTTAAAACCTTCCTGGTTTCCTGAGGCAGTGGGATCTGTGCATATCTTCAAGAGAAAGCAGAGAGCAGCTGATGGTCCTCTGGGCAGATTGTCTGATTCTCTGTAGAGTCTTCCTCTGTGCTGCTGTGCAGCCGGAGAACCACAGAGACGATAGCAGACGATGCTTTCAATAGAGCATCGAGAGAAGGACTCCAGCAGTTTTTCAGAAAGATTGTTTCTCCTGAGGACTCTCAGGAAATAGAGTCTCTGTTTGATTTCCTTTGCCAGTTCTGCTGTGTTTACGTCCCAGATCAGATTATGAACTCCCAGGAAACTGAAGTTTGACATCCTCTCCACCTGACCTCCACCATGAGCTCCTTGGTCTTGACTGTTTAGGATCAGGTTGTTATCTGTGCACCACGCTGTCAGTCGCTCCACCTCGTTCCTGTAGACAGACTCATTCCCCCTGAGGTGAGACCCACTACAGTTGTGTAGTACAGAAGATGAGGAAGTGCTCATATTTCAGAGCCAAAATGAAACAAAAATCATCATTTCTTTCCAAAACAACCAAATGAAAAACTGAAGTCTGGCGTTTTAAATAAGCACTTTGAAACGTTTTCATATGAAGTTAAAAATAGATAATTAAATAAACTGTATCAGACAATGATACATTTGAACTCACCCTGTTCACTGGCTCTGGGAAACAATGTTGAAAAGTCTTTTCTAGGATGGCGAGGGAGGCCCTTAATGTAACTTCTGGCCTGTGTCAAAGAAGAAATCAACAACAGAAGTCAAGTAACAGACGTGTTAATATTTTACTTTAAATAACATTAATTTTGGGTTTAAGTGATTCATTTTAACATTCCTTTTTCATGGTGAAATTAATAAATAGTACAATAATGTTGAAAAACAGCCTTTAGCTTAAGGGACTATAAACATAAATGTTTCCTTGAAAAGGTCATAATCAAGTAAATTCAAAATAAACACATTTATTGTGGATATTGTTTAATCCAGAAAAGGTTAAAGCTATACATATAATGTTGACATATACTATTTTTTTAAGAATGACATCTTAGCATGATACGCTCAAGATCTGTTAAGCTCTGGTTGCTGATCATGATGACAGCAGATGGTCGTTTTTCTTTGCCAACATGAAAACGATTAGTTTGGCAGCCTTAATTAGGAAAATAATATGAAATAAAGAACTCTGAGTGAAATTATGACTGACTTTTATTAGCTATATCAACATACTGACACTGCATCAAGTCTTACCTCTGGACTTTCAAGCTTCTGTATAAACTCTTGTCCGGGCACGCCACACACTTTCATGATCTGTGATAGCTGGTCCATGTCTGGTTATTAAAGGGTTACGGTCAAAAATCCTTTGGCTAATCACTGATGGCTGCAAAACAAGCACTGGGAATGTGGTTTAAAAAAAAAAAAAAAACATGACAGATTTATTAAAAACAGGAAAGAGCCAATTTTAATTTCTAATAGGCTCTATAAATCTGTAAAGTACATAGTAAGTAGTAGATAAATCTAAAGTAAAAACACGATATCAGGAAACATGTTGCTCAAATATGTAGCTTGTGGTAATAGTAACATGTGATCCACTTAGTGCCAGATTTATTGTTCTCATCAAACTGACACGTTCCGTCTCGTAAGAGATGCTATCAACCTCTTTAATTACCACACAGTCATAAAATAATAAAAAAACCAGATTGATAGATGACAAACATTAAAGGATACAGTCTTTTCCTTTAAAGAGGGTTTTTCCGTTGATCATTTCAGCCATGATGCAACCCACAGACCAAATATCCACTGAAAGGAGGAGGGAAAGAGAAAGAAACATCAGCAACAACCAAAGCAGAATATACCATATCTACAGCAAGGCGGAATAAAAATGAGGAAGGTGGCATTTACATGGCACCACTCAGTCCTTATTCACAACAGATAAATGGGGAACAGCTGTGGCAGGCCGTATTAACATAATTAGAGTTAAATCAAATAGGTATTTTGTCTAGTCAAAACATAATTAGAGATATTTTAAATTACTTAAACGTCTAATCATAAAACAATTTGGGATATCTGGAATGTAAGGGCGGTAAAACTGAATTTATGTTAAAACGGTCTGCCATAGAACATCTGGTGAGTAACACAATCCCAAAAAAGCTGCTCTCTGTGTGCCGCAGTGTGTTTTGAGCAACTTGCTTCTAAAATTAAAATCATATCCTAGAGAGACAGACCCATCACAACGACAGACCGTCAGGGCGGTTCAATCAGGCTAACAGTAAAAAAAAAAAAGAATAAAAAAGAAATATCAAGGAAGATGTTACAGAATGAAACCCAATCATAAAAATGCATTTTAAGAACTAATATTCCAGATTAGGAACTTGCTGACCCTAAAAAGCAAAGACAAAGCAAAAACACGAGCTTCATGTGAAACAGGAAGTTTGCGCGTGACGAGCAAAAGTTCAGAGTTACAGAACGGTAAGGCGAGAACAGGAGTGCATTAGTAATATGTAACAGCTACAGATGTCTTGCCAGTCTGGGTGTAGTGCATCCAGTTCAGAATGACCTCAGGCGCCCGGTACCAACGGGTCACCACGTAGCCCGTCATCTCCGCATCAGCACTGCGAGCCAGCCCAAAGTCCAGGATCTGTACCGCACACCAGAGAAACTGGTAACAATCTGCATCAGGAGCACACCATGTCTGAACGCAACGAGGACAACCTGCTTCTAAATATCTTACATGGAAACGTACATGCTTAGTGTTATGAAACAAGAGTTTTATATATGAATGTAATGCATTTTTAAACATAAACTAAAACTGGGCATCTACAGTGTGTTCAGAGGAAGCCACAACCCTTGAAATGTAACATTTAGTCACTTTCCTATTAATTTTGACATATTTTATTGGGATTTAATGTGACACACAACACAAAGTATTTGTGTAACGGAAGGTAAATAATAAAGGTGGGCGGATCGATCTAAAACACTGATAACACTGATATCAGTATTGGATCAACTCTCGAATGGTAAGATCAATATTTTAGTTTCAGATTCCCTATCAAAATGTAATTTTCAAGGTCGCCGTCTGTCCAATCTAGCAAAAAAAAAAAAAAAACAGGAAAAAAAATACTTGTACCACATACGCATGATTTTCTTTCAGAGTGTCAGAGTTAAGGCGGGCGATACAGACATAGAATTTGATCGCAATATTTTGAGGAACTATTGTGATAACAATAAAGATTATGATTTTTTTAAAAAATTATTATTTGTTTTTTTAGGCAATAAATAGTCTCGCTGTACTGTAACTGCATGGCACAGCATTCATAGCGTCACAAACACAAATATTGTTCTCGAAACACTTTCTCATCTGAAATAAGCTTCTTCAGGACGCCACTTGCTTACAAAAGTGTGATTTATATCACTAAACTTTACAAAGTGACTCCATTTAACCATATTTTCAAATTTACTGGTATTTATTGATGCACTTGTGGAAGAAGGAGCGGAGACACTAGCAAAAATAATGCTCAGTTTTATGTAAGTCAACATCAATAATTGAAATCTATCATGATAACGATAAATCCAAAGTCTTGCGGCGAAAATACATTTTTCAGAATAAATTATAAGAAATACCTGTAATATCATATTAGAGTCTGAATACAAACACAACCCAGTTTACAGATTCTTATTTGCAAAAATGTTCTATACAATACATCCCTCTCCTTCCACTTGTGCTACTTTGTGTTGGTCTGTAACATTAAATCCTAAATCTAAAGGACTTCAGGGTTTGAATGAATACTTTGGAAAGATTCATATTATAAATCTCGTACCTTCAGTTCACAGTCTTGATTAACAGCCAGGTTTCCAGGCTTAAGATCCTGCAAAATGAAATCAGATGAGTGATGGCTAAGTGGGTCACACAGTAATTAACAAGAAATCACAGTGACTGGACTCCCTCGCTCAGCAAAAGGAGCTTTACCGTCTCAGTTCCCGTGGGGACAACAAGGCTCAGCTGTTTGTTTCAACGCGTCATGAAACGATTGTTTTTCTCCTTTAGCACAAGCCTCATCGAGCGATCCAACCGCAAGCCAAAACCCGAAACGCTACGAAGCATTTTGATACTGCGACATAATGTGGTGAGCCGTCACCAGGTGTTGGTGACACCTGAACAGGTTTGGGTCTTAGCAGAGGAACAGCATGGTGGCACCGGTTTCTGCACTCAACAAATCCCCACACCACCAACCAGACACAGCATGGACACAGCTTACTAAAGAATAAAAAAAACTACGTTAATATGGAAGAGATGAGGGATCACAGCTGTTCTCACGTTGCACAAACTGCTCATTTCGGCCCACTGCAAGAACCTTTTGCATGCGTACCGTGTCCAGTATGTTCCTGTCTTTCAATTTCTGCAGGCAAATTCTATTCATATTCAGTTTCTAGAGTTGCTCTGCTCAAGGCGTGCTGAAGTAGCTCTGCTACGTTAGTTCTGATTTGTTGTTTTTGTGGACTTTTGTTAATCATTTCTTTTGGTTGAGACGTTGAATGTTTGGACAATCATTCCCTCTGGTTTCGAAAGCCGTGCAGCTGGAACAATTTTTGCTCATACTTTTTTTTTTTTTTACTTTTGGATATCTTTTATGATTCATGAACATGGCAACAAGCTGCTCACATTTTATTATTTAATTTTTTTACGACCTGGAGTTGATGGGCATCCCCAACACTCTAATAACAATAGATCTACGTTACCAAATCCCAGAGAAGTTAAAACGAAGATACAAATAAGGCAGATCAGGACCAACGAGCAGAGAATAAGGACGGCTCTTCCACCCATCATATACGGCAAGAATCACATTCTCAACTCTTATGTCTTCAGTCAGAGGCTTCTTTAGATTGGTGCAAGACTGACTGCTACTGGAAATCCCCCCTGCTCAGAAACTGCAGATCTACAGGGACTTTTATGAACAACCATGAGTCATATTTGTATCGAAAGGTAAGAAAAAGGAGAATATGCAGTGAACAGTGGCTGTATAGATAAATATGTCTTGTTGAAATCAGAGGAAAATGGGAATACTGGTTCAACATAACAAAAAGGCAGCAGTAGTACTTTACACTTTACCAGGACTGCCAGTAATTTTAGGGAATACTGGTTTTGGGTTTGTTTAAAATGCCTAAAGATAATCCTGTCAGCAACAAAAAAACCACAAACACGTTCAATTTATGTAAAACATGTTGCGGAAATCGAGATATGAGGAAAGATGAGAACACACTTCTCTAAAACACAGACAATATTGAAACTGGGAAATCTGAAGGCAATCTCTGTAACTGTGAAGTCACTCTACAAACCAGCAGGATGCCTTTCGGTTGGGAAACATTTTAAAAACAACATGTGGCATAAATATGCCACATGAAATGAGGCTTGAGTGGCTTCAGAAGCAGAATTAATGACTTTACTTCTGCCTCTTGAAACCCAGATAGTTTTCTACAGAGAAATTAATTAACAAACTCTTATTCCGATAATCAGCCTCCATTAGGGACAGACTTGTGGTTTCTCCCTGATGCCTTTTTAAACATCCCTCTGTGATCCTCAGAGCCATGAGCGCTTTGGTTGCCCTTCAGTACGTTTGGATGGAGAAGATAATGAACTGACTGAAGCAGGAAGGAACAACGTAAGACTAACCTGCAGACCCTGGGTGTGGCCTGACAACTCTAGACATGCAGTCGAACATCAGAGGGATTCGACTCATCTGACCAGTTGGGGCAGATTTTTTTGCTGAGTCGTTATTTATTATTTATTAAAATAAAAAACAGTAAAGTGTAGGCAGAAGCAAATCTTTGGAATCTTTTTTTTTAAACATGTGCAGAGTTCAAATTTTTTTTTAATACTCAATGGACGTTGTGTCAGCTGCTTACCCTGTGGATGATTCCTGCCTTGTGAATGTACTGCAGAAGGAGAAGCAGAACCAAAGTTACATTTTTTTTATTTGTGCATCTAAACTTCAAGCTGCTTTTATGTGTTTTTTTTTTTTGTTTTTTGTTTTTTTAAATAAATAAATAAAATTTACATCCTTAACATTTTGGGAAAAGCCTCACCCTCAGTCCACAGAGCATCTGGTAAACCAGGAACTGGACTTTGTCTTCAGAGAGCTGACCCCTCACCTTTGACAGGTCAGTGTACATGTAAGGCATCACCAGGTAGCTGGGGAAAAGATGTGGAGATGTAAAAGGGGAAGGATGAGACAGGTGTGAATGCCCTGCTAAATCCCCCACCCTGCTAAAGCTGTAGCGCTATGCTTTAGCTTAGAGGAGGCTTGTGTACATTGAAGTGGGTCTGAAAGAGATTCAGCCTCCACTGGAAGATACTCCTGAAAAACCCCTAAAAGAAGTGCAGCATGCTTTTCTATTCAGTCCCATTTATAAGGTTTGAACTTCGTCATTAATATCTACCTTTGTTTAATTAAACTGTGAATACAGCTGTTCAGTAAAGCTGTCTGTTTATGAGTCAGTGCTTTGTAAAGACAACTTTTGCTGCAGTTACAGTTGCTTTGCACATCTGAAGTGTTTGCCAATTCCTATGTGCAAAAAGGTTCAAGATCCCCAAAATTGGACAGAGAACATCTGTTGCAACAAGCTTTGCTAAATTTTCTAAGTTGCATTTAGGTCTAAACTTTGACTGGGCTTAAACCTCTCCATTGTAGCTGTGGCTGTGTGTTTAGGATTGTTGTTGTTGAACTGCAAGGTGAACCGCCGCCTCACCATTAAGCCCTTTGTGGCTGTTAGTGGGTTTTCTTCCCAGGCTAGCCTTGATTTAGCTCCATCTACTCTACAATTAAGTCTCAGCAGCTTTCCAGTCTTATTGTTAGTGCCTTGAATTAACTGTTTTTGTCTTATCTGACCATCCTGACACTTTTCCATAAAGGTCATATTCTTGAATTGCATAACAAATAGTTAGCTATTAGTCATAATACCGTAGTAGCCTTTGACAGATCCTTCCACCTGAGCTGTGGATCTCTACAGTTCTTCCAAAGCTACCATGGACCGCCTTGGTTTTCAAATGCCTCGTTTCCACTGAGTGGTACGGCGCATGTCAGTGTGGTACACCAATTAGATTGTAAAAGCGGGACATTCCTGGACCCCCTTCAATCGTAGGTCCATAGAACAACGGTACAGTTAAGGTGGAGCTACAGCCATCAAACACCGTTCAGTGATGGGAGATAGAAAGATGTCACTTTTTGAGACAAGCCAGGCATCATGTGTTTGTTCTCACACTAGTGTGCCATGTTGGGCGTTTGGGTTTAACCCCATCTGCCCACTGAGAGTCCAACTGGCAGTGGAAACATTCTCCCTAATACCATAAAACACGCACCGACCCACGCAGTACCGCTGAGTGGAGACAAAGCAAAACAAACATCTGAGGACTTCATAGCAGCTAGATTTACATTGGGAATAAATAGCACACAAGTAGAGTTTAGATCAAGCTTAAAAAAACCCCATAGGCATTGTGTCCGAGCCCAACTCAACCCAACTGATTAACTTTAATTACAGCCTCAACGTGTTACTTTAACTAAGATTTTGCTGTTTTCATAAGCAGTGGAACTTCTACCTTTGTTATCTTTTGTTTAGTGTCTTCCAGCTCCGTCTTGTTGCTTGTTGCAACCATGAGGTGAGTCGAGGTCAAACCGTCGGGGACGTGTGATTGATGAGAGCGCTGTAGGATGGAACTGTGTGTGCATGCAGTGTGCTGTGCTTGTTGTAATCTGATTCTGCACCCTTCTTACTTTCTTTATTTTCTTAACAGATTAAATTATGTACTCTTCTATTTACACTCTAACAAGTAGATTACCACGAGTTTATATTGTGTATTCTCGTCTGGTTCTCTCAATGCTGAATGTATTGTAGGTTTAAGAAACTCGCCACAGAAGTCCAAGCCCCACCCAACCATCAGGCAAATAACTGAGGCCTGTTCAGTTCAGACGAGGCCACAAATCTAAACTTTACAAAAAGGTTTATTACTCAGTTGATCTCTGAATATTTTTGGTTGCTCTAGGCAATTTTCATTTGCATCAGAGTACGGGGCGCTGAATCAAAATGCAGAAGTTAAAATGAACCTTTTTTATTTGTCTCGTTCCTTTATTGTGTGCCGCTAAGGGAATTATTTTAGCGACAGTTAAACTTACGATGAAGGAATCATTTTAAGAACACACTTTCATCCAGATGAACAGGCCTTCCCTGGAAAGCAAAACCCAAACTACATTTTACAAGCTAGTCGAGCTTGTAACATATTTCAACTACAACAGAAATATGTTGCAGCATGTCAATGAAAGTAATTTGGTGTAGTCCTGCCTAGGCAAGCAATAAATAAATTAATTGCATAATAAATTTAAGCAAGCTCAGTAATTTCCGTTAGCATGATTTATCGTTTCTTTATTTTCTCTCTTTTTTTTTACCAAAAACTGGATGACAAAAGTCTTCAGTCTAGTGCGTTGGGCTCAGCTAGCCCTTTTGTTGAAGGACTATTTTTGTTTACAGAGATTTCAAAAATAATTTTATTTGTTGTTTCTGTTGTTTTGTGTATGTATTTTGGATATTTAAGACATCCTCCAGTTCCAGTGTTAAATGTTCATTTTAAACTTTAAACTTTAGTTGATTGATCTTTGAGAATGCGTTCTTGCATTATCATGACATTACCATTATATTACTTGAAAATGCTCTCCAAACAACAATACTGCAGTTCATGGCAGTAATTTCTAGGACAAAGAGAAAAGCTGCTGCCCACTTCTCATAACCGACAACAGCTGCCTGTTCCCAGAGCCTCAGGTGTGTCCCAA
The DNA here is from genome assembly GCF_019740435.1 of Gambusia affinis. Lineage (NCBI taxonomy): Eukaryota > Metazoa > Chordata > Actinopteri > Cyprinodontiformes > Poeciliidae > Gambusia > Gambusia affinis. The sequence goes on from NC_057868.1 coordinate 14,585,289, forward strand.
GCTCCTCATATGTTGCAAGTCGATGTCAGTGCGGTAAAAAGTACTCACAAGTCCTGGAAATCATCCAAGCTGCAGGCAGGTGTAAACACATCCTGGAGTCCTATCACCTGCATGGAATGAGAGCTGGATGAAGCAAGTGATTTATTTACTGGAAGACTTTCATTTTGAGAAACTACACACAACAAAAACACACACACACACTCACACACACAAACACTTTTGTAGTCTGTTGTAATATCATCTCCTCACGTTCTCATGCTTCATGTGTTTGAGCAGCCGGAGCTCCCTGTACGCCCTCTTGGCAAAGATCTCCGACTGAAAGGGCCTGTGGAGCTTCTTTATGGCCACTTTCTCTTTACTCTTCTCGTTCATTGCCGAGCTGTGGGAGGAAGGAGATGAAACACATCAGCAACAACGCATCATTAGGTCGGTGCTAACCCTGTGCGGGTTTCGCTACGAAGGCGCCCGTGTAGCCAGAGCAGGGGGGAAATGAAAGGATGAGCAGCCTTGAGGTTTTGCCCTTCAACAGGATTAGCATCTAGGTACAAAGAACGACTGGTGATCTGCTGTTTTTTTCTTTTTCTTGAGGCTCAGCATGGAAATGTTTGGCAACTTTTGATGTGCACGCTTGCAGTGATCTGCAGAGCACCAATATGTGGGAGGAGAGGCTTGTTAGACTATTTGGAGCTTCATGCACTTAACAAACACCACACAAATCGCTCGTGCTTAGTGCTGTTTTCAGCCCTGACGCACCGGTACAGGATTTTACAGTCGCTTACAGTACGTGAGCAGCAGCTCATGCATGTCACCGTACGTCTGCAGGAAGTACAGTACCTTAAACCGCTCATTTAATGAAGTGTACCATCTCTACGACCTCTTTGCTTTACTGTTTCCATAATGAGTTTATACAAGATGTTTGGGGAAATTAGAGGTAAAGGTGGCAGAGTTCACGACATGTTGTTTGTATTAAAATTCAGCCCTTTTTAACTTCCACTTTGTTCTGTTCAGCCTGATTCATTGTTTTTTTCATCCGTGTACACAGGATCACAATGTAAATATAAACTATTTTACACACAGCTGATTAGAACTGCACTATATGTATTTTTTTTTTTTTTGAGGAAGCCAATTGGAAAAAGACACAACTTAAAAACACATTTTGTTTTTTTCTGAAAGAAAGTCAACATATTTTTTGAAGTGGATCTAATTTAGATAAACTCCTGATTAATCATAACTGGAATGTGGTTTCATTTTAGTCTTATATCGTATCATGATTATTTTAACAATGACAGCTGAGTAAATCTAATGTTGGATGTTTTATGTTTTCATCTCTGATTTGCCTTGTTTCTGAAATGTGCTGTGCAAATAAACTTACCTTGGCTTTTTATATTAATAAATTAAGTGGCAAGTAAATATTTCTGATGCATGGGGTTCTGTAGGGAACAACAAGACACATTTCTCATGCATTCACTTATATTACCTAAATATCATGACGCCAACTGGAAACCTGTTAGTTCCATAACAATTTTTAACATTTAAATTTTTCCAAAAACGATAAAACAATCAACTGCTTCAAAGAAAATGGATAGCTGGTTCCAGGATCCTAAAAGCATTTATAGCTGAGACCAAATACTATTAGCTTGTTATACTTGTGTTACTTTATAATTTATTTATCTTTTATTTTATTTATTTATTTTTAACATGATAGAGGTATAAAATAACAGACATGAACAAACAACGCAAAACACACGTATTTTTTGTACCACAATAATCTTAACATGCTTGAAAATGAGTAAGAAGAAATAAGAAACTTATAAACTCCATTAACTCATACCATGTTTTCAGATGGACCCTCATAAAAAAAACAGAACAAAATAAAAACATAGGTTAATTAATAAGGGCATTAATAATAATGGTTCAAGAAATTGCCAAGAAAATTTACTATTTTGCACAATAAAAGGTTTAAAACTGTTACTAAACTTAGCATTCAGTTTGCGCAGGTCAAACAAAAATAGCAGATAACATCAATATAACTGTAATAACCTGTATGTTGCGCCATTTTAACGGCAGTAGGAATAATTGTTGTTCTTTTGCATAAAAAAGCTATTATGTTTTGGATTTTTGTTTTAATTTATATTACACACGGTAATAAATATTATGAACAGCAATATCTTTACTCATGGTTGTCATACTGACTCCTGCCTGGATATAATATAATCCATTATACTGTCAAAGCTTTCAAACCTTTTAGGATATAAATGCAAAGTAATAGAGTGCATTAGCATTAAAATCAATACTGTGCACAGGTAATGCTGCATGAATCCAGTGCAGTCACCATATTTACCCCAACATACTTTTCTCATCTGCATGACTCAATGGTTTTATAATGTAGCAACATAAGACAACATAAGATACCTGCACATTAATGCAGGCCATCTTTAATCCATATCTTATCCGTACGTCCTTCACCACAGTGCATTAAAACACATTTTGACCTGAAAAGCAGGTGTCTGTGTGTCAGAAAGTGATTTTTTCTTTCTTTTTGATAGGAAGTGGTGGAAGCTTCTATCTTACGAAAGTGTTTTGGCTGTGTCGTCAGGGCAGACAGACATTAGTGTTGTACAGGATATCACCCCAGGCCCACCACACGCTGCTTGCAGCTGCTGTAGGCATCGTCAGAAACTGAACATCGTGTATACACCGAGTCCACAGCTCCACACACACACGCACACACACACACACACACACACACACACGCCCCCACAATCCACTCACCACACTGTGCCGTACGCCCCAGTTCCTATCTGCTTCAGCAGCGTGTATTTCTCCGGGACTTCCCACACCGTGCTGTTGATTTCCTCACGGGAGAAATGTCCCCGAGCCTCCATGATGAGAAAGAGCGGGCGAAGCTAAGGAAAACTTCTGCTCCCTACCTCCTCCTCCTGTTTCGCCTGTCACTCGCTCAGGGGAGGAAAACGAAAACACCAACAAGTTAGAGGTGTCATCACCTTGTTCCGGTTGTGGCGTTTCAAAATAAGAAATTGTAGCTGTAAAAACGGATTGGTTTTGTTTTCCAGAATGTCATCCAGAAGCCAGAATTAGCTGATACTAGCCGTCTCTCGTAACATCCACTTTAGGAATCTAACTGAAGTTTTTTGGCCTTTCTAGATAAAATCTGGACTCTGTTAGCCAAAATCATCTTGAAGTTGAAGTTTCCAAGTTGGAAGAATCAAATAGAACAGATACATAAAGACCGAATCCCAGCTTGGACAATCTAAATTGGCCCCAAGTTCAGAGTCAGTAGTCCTGTTGGCTGCTGCACATGAGCTCAATCCACTGTTTGTCAGAAAGTCCAGAAAACTCAGGTGGACGCCTCAACAATCGGCTGGGATCTGCAACTATCTAACAAACAAACCACAGTTTGTGAGACTGATTGATTGTGTCTAATCAGATGAGGTGGTCAGCAGTAGATTAGCACCAAAGCGGACTGTACTCTCACCATTTCCTTTTCTCCTCTTTACACCTGAGTCTTCAAGCATAAGTCACTCCTGACGGCTCCTGATGGCTCCTCAGATGACTCTGCAGTCGTGAGGCGGATAGCCACGCCATACTGGACAGCCATTTTGGATTTTCAGTTTGAGGATGGTCAGAATCCTCATACTTTACAAATCGACATTTCAGCTCAGATGATAATTAACTTATTTTTTCAGACTTTGCACTGAGATTCACAACCTCAGACCACAAGAAATCAAAAACTTAGTCTGCGGTCTGTGCAGGTAGCCGGCTCCAGAGCCAACTATTCTGAAGTTTCTTTTTTATCATTTATTTGTTTAAAATAACTTAAAATATAATTAGTTTAAAACTAGCAATAGATAGATAGATAGACAGACAGACAGATAGATTATTTATTACAGACTCAAAGTTCAAATTACATAACAAAAAGAAAACAAGTACATTAAAAGAATAAAAAATAAAAATAAAACATTCAGGAGGCAATCATACCAAAGTCTCCAAAGTACAGATGAGTTTTTTACTGTACTACATTTAGCATTAGTCAACAGTAGGATAATTCTATTATTAGACTCATTTAAACAACAAATGGATTTATACACACAGTAAGCTTTCTTAAAACAGCCAAAAAATGCTGATGTGAGCAAATACAAACAGTTCACCGGGACCGGTCCATCTGGGCTTTTTTTTTAACAAAAGTCTTAATGCATCATTATAAGCCGTCTTCAATCTATGAAGATCTATTTGTGCACATCATTGTCTTTTTCCAAATGTTTACTTTTAAATGTTCAGCTGAATCAAAGGAACAGTTCGTTACCAGAGAAAAAGCAACAAGAAAAGCAGAGGAAGCTATTCCCCTACTTATGTATCTAAGATAAATACCTTCAAACAGCTTCGCTCTTTTTTCTAAATTAGTGAATCCTAATTTTGTGAAACAGCCCTCTGGAAATAGGAGTAAAACCCAATCTCCTGTAAAAAAAAAAACTGACACTTTAAACATTTTCAAATACTTTTATTTTATTTATTTACATACATTTTTATTTTCACCAGACTATTATCAATATAAGATAAAAAGAAATTAATTAGACAAAATAAAATGTCCCTCTCCAAAATGAAACAAAACTTTAATTTGAAAGGAAGGTCACTCAACTTCCTGTTGGATTTTAACATCAACTTTATGAATGGAATCGTGTGTTATGAGATCCTTTCTTAAATTGAACTCTTACTGTTTATAGGCAGCATAGCTGAATATCTAACAGGCATTTATTCTAGTAAACGAAGAATATATCAGAAAAGGTCAAACTAAACTAAACGCCTCAAATCACACGATCTCCTGTGAGATAAAATCTGCCACTTTGCCTGCTGAGACATGTCAACATGACTCGCTTTTCTCCCACCCACACGTAGTAGGTGTTACTTGTCATGAATAATTACTGTACATTGGCAAAAAAAAAACGTATGAATCACAGCAGCCTAGTGAGGGACGGTGAGACAAACAAGAATGGGCGAAGCATGAAGATCTTTGACTTTTTAGTCTCACACTGAACGTTCACTGTCAAATCAAGGAGCTTCAAATTGTATACTTTGTTATTCTGTTACGATGAAAAGTCTGAAATGAATTACGGTTATTAACTCTCATGCATGAATTATTACATTTACATCACAATTATGACAACTTGAATAATGTGGGCCTGACCTTCGTGAAATGTGGCTGAAAACCTCAGGGGCCACCTGATCAGAAGCCTTCCCCATTTCTACTGGCTCCTTTCAATGCAGAGGTGCAACAAATAAATGGTTAAAATACACTGTAAAAATAATTAGGGTGTTTAAACTTAAAAACTTGAGTTAAGCAGCTGCCTTAAAAGCACAAGTTAACACAACTTGAAATAATGTTGTTTTCCAACTTAGGATGTCGAGCTAGAAAAGTAGCCCAATTGCTGATAATTCGTTGTTTAAATATGATACCATAAGTTGAAATGACTAACTATAGAACATTATTCATTCTCCAAAAATTGAGTACTCTAGTCAAGTAAAATTACAATCATATTCCATTTGAACTTAAATAATTAAGTTATACCACTTGTCTAACTAATGACTACTAGTTGTATGAACTTCATTCTCTGAGTTTAAACAACTTGCAAAGTTACATCAACCATTCAAAAAACTTGTTTTATTTTGTTAAAGTAGCAAACAATTATATCTACTTTCAACTCTCATTTTAAAGTTAAACTGACTAACTGTATTCATACCAATTACCTTTTTGAGTTAATTTTACTCAAGAGTTTAAGGCAGCTACTGAACTTCAAATTACAATTTAAGTAAACTAACATTTCCAAATATTGTTCACTTTCTCCACTAATAATGCCAAGTTTACCAGTTTCCTAAAAATAATTACACAAAATACATTTCCATTTCAAATATTATACATTTATTGTTCTTTCTCAATCAAATATGAGACAAGCCTTAAATCAAGTGTAAAAGAAAACATTTGTCCAAGACAAGCAGAAGTGTTGACATTTATTGAGAATCAAAACTGACAAAGACAGAAATGTTTTTTTTCGATAAATAAAAACAGAACTATATATATCAATCTCAATAAATAAATGCACTTAACAGGCACCAAGTAAGAACTTTACCTAATGTTTTATTAATTTCATTGACCATCTATAATGTCCATATTTATTTTTCCACCTTAGTTCCAACAAATTATAGATTTTAGCACAATTTACAGTTTATCATTAAAAAAAAAGTGCTTTTACGCTTGTAGATTCATTTATGACTCTTAAATATTTATTTTTATCCTTTTTTCCCCAAAAACTCTTTTTTTTCCCCAGGAGTTGCTTTTACATGTCTCATGTTTTTACTTTACCTAATGCATTTCTGCTTTATTATGCAAATAAGGTGGGCAGAGACATTTTTCTAATGTCAGCTGGCTGTGGAGACCATCTTAAGGCAGGCTGTCTTTCTTGGGCAAGTTCAACTATTGGTCAACAGATCTGCACATGGATTCTGCTCCTTCCTGTCTGTTGACCAATAGTGGAGGAGCTGACCCAAGAAAGACAGCACACCTTATTTGCAAAATAAGGCCTAACACAAGACAGAGATATATAAAAATAACAATTAAAAAGACTTGGGGGAAGGGGACACACACACACACTTAAGACATGAATGCATCTACAAGTAAAGGACAAACACCCATATGTATTAAATTATGTGCTAAAAAATATAGTTTGTAGGAACTAAGCTGGAAAAATATCAGGGTAAAGTTCTCTTATTTATTTAATTGGTGCATTTTAAGTACTTTATTGGTGAGTTTCAGTCCTCCATAGAAATTAGACCATTGTTTTAAAAACATTCTAACAACGTTGAACAGTAGCAGTGCAAAGTCAATACAACTAGCTACCATCTCTCAAAAACAGTCCAAAAAGTGCAAAACAATCAGTGTTTGAACAAACTCACAAAAACCCTGAGAGAGAGTTTTTTTCACAAATTCAGCACAATGCTAAATGTTTTAGTGCATAACCATTAGTATTAACATTTAGAAAATGTGAATAATGCACGTTTCCATCAACTGGCTATGAGCAACATCAATCAGGATACACAAAGTAATTACATCAAATTTTGATGTTATGCATGGCTGTAGTAAACAGCAAGTAATGTCTCTTAACAAGGACTAAAAATAAGTTTTTGCAAACACAAACACTACAAAAAGATTTTTAGGAAATGATAGCAAGAAAGAGGAATAGGTAAATATATAAACAGTTTTTGTAATATTAGTCTTGCATCACACATCCTGATGACAGTTGATGGATCTTCCCAGATATGTAGCGTGGCAAATCAAGCAGAGCAGCAGCCCTTCTCCTTTCATTTGTGTCCATGCAGTAAGATGAATATATTTTAACAAAAATAACAAATTATGCCTTATTTTCTAGCCATCTTCAGTTCTGCTCACATCTTTTGCAAGGCAGTCCAAAGTGTCTTTGAGTGGCTGCTTCTTTCCAGATTTGGTTGCTACTTTGTAGACCTCCAGCAGTCTCAGAACCAGGCCTTCAAGTCCAGAAGGTTCCAGAAGGTCTGCGGTGACGATTCTTGTAAATTCTGCTCTAATCTGAGGTGATACAATATAAAACTTGTCAGGACACATTTAACTCAGTATTAAATCACTAAATCTCTTGGTGGAACTACTTCAGATGTGCGATTACCTGTCTTTCATGGAACAGAGCAGGCCATCGGGAGATGAGCTCTGTGATGTGTGGTTGATCTCCTGCAATGTCTTTCCTACGCTGAGAAAATGTAGCAACCATCAAATCCTCCAGCAGCTGATGATGATTTGGGTCTTTCTTCTGCATTTCAGCCTCCATTATCTTGCGCTTCACCTCCATGTTTGTCTTCATGATGGACGAGACAAAATATTGGGTCAATGATAACACAAGGTTTTAAAACAATTTAAAGGAATCACTGACTAAATGGGTGTTGCACTTTGTCAGTAAAAGAAACAAAATATTTACTTGATCTTCTCAATTAACTTAACAACTTGTTACTCAATATAACAATAAACTTAATAAAAGAAATCTATGAAAAACAAAACAAAAAAGTATTTTAACATTTAAAATAATCAGTAACAGCATTGTGGGGCAAGGCAAATCTTTGAAATTCAAAGATCTAATTGACTGTAGTAAACTAAAATCTTACAGCACTGTCATACTATGTTTTATGAGTGTTTTTATGCCTAAATCACTACTAAAAGTTATGTATTTGATCAATTTGTTAACATTACAGTATATACCCACCCAAGAGAAATATTTTTTTTTTACATTCCATCATTAACATGGACATCTTTAAAGTTTTCATAAGTTGTCTAAAAGTGTGGCAGTGCCTCTTATTAAACCAGTTTGTATCATATTGGCTATGAATAACAGATAAACCGACTAAACATTTTTTAAACCAAGAGCGTAAATGTATCCGAGTAAGTATATACCCATATATGTAAGTACATATATATAATTTCTTTAACAGTGAAATTGCATTTGTCACCGGCAACCAGAAACGGGACACAGCACGAACACATCAAACAAAGGACACGGCTAATTACTGAAACACGGCTAATTACTGATGCACAGCCTTTCCGGAAGCCGCTAACTCAGCTGCAGTCAGCACGTCGATGAAAAACTTTGACCAAGCGCCACATATGCGTTTCTGAGGAAGTGTACAATACAAAAATCATGGTAGCTCCTTGTATTTTCTCTTAAGAAAAGTTCTATAAGCGCAATCGAGTAGCATACTGCGTTTAGCTAGGCTCTTCTGCATTAATTAACTCCTGCCCTCGACAATTAGCAAGCTTTTGTTTTATATCCTGTGTTTAAACATGCAACAAAGACACGAACCTTTTGCTCTTAACATATTTTAAAAATTGATGGCATTATCAAAAAACGACAAATGCAGCTTACCTTATTTCTATGACTCCAGCTCGCCTCGCATTTCGAAAAAATGTCCCGCCGAATTTGAACGCCTTTGGGACAGAGTTCTAGGAAAAAATGGTATTCATCCGCGACTTTGCTTTCGACGTCCTTAATCTGGTCAGGTGGTGTTTCTCTTCTTCATTTACTGTGCAATTCTAACTGGGATGGAGAACTTTATAAAGTCTGACTAAATCTTACATCATATTTAGTCCCTTATCAGATAAAGAGCGAATTTCCGGCACTATTTGTATCTCGCATTAATATTGCCAGTTGTGATCAGTTTTTTATAAGATCCGGTTACCTTTTTAAAACTCAGATTGTCAAGTTATGTTCACACATTTAAATTTATGTTTCACTGAACTGACTCACATCCTCGAGTTGAAATTCCAATAACTCAGGAAATTAAGTTGAAATTACATAACTCATTCTGTTAATTGGAAGTAACTTATAGAAAAACGTTATGATAACTAATCGAGAGTGTGACTTTTAACAGTGTAGACGACAGCTACGGTACCGCGTTCAGTGGGTATCTTGACTCCATGGGCGTAGGTTTGGGTATGGACGATCGTGACATGTCATGACCAATATTCAAGGGATATAAAATAGTCCCGACCAATTTTTGCCATATTAATTAAAAAAAACAACAACATATGTATATGTCTGATGTTGAAGTTACAAAAACTGTTTATTTTTCTTAATTGTTCTCGCAATAGCAGGAAATGCCTCATAAGAGTCAGTTTAATTTGTTGCTCCAAGTTCTCATTGGTGTGTGTGTGTGTGTGTGTGTAACTGTGTAACTTGGTGTAACGCCCTTTGTGTTGCCCTGCGATGGACCTAGAGCAGTGATGTCATGTTCCAAAGCTCTATAGATCTTCTTCTTCTTGTTGCATTTATTGGCAACAAACTTTTAGTAGCATTACCGCCACTTCCTGGTATGGAGTGTGGTTTGTGATGGTCTATCTATTTATGTATATATATATAAACTCCTACCAGTAATAATAATTAATAAAATAATTAAATCCTACCTATACATATAAATATGCATACATTTCCATATTCATACACACATGCATAAAAAACGTATATATAACTTTTTTCTTCATCCCACCTTTTCTGCCATTTTTCCATCAGTTTTTCTTTAACAATGCTCTTTCCCTCAGAGTGACTTGTTTTAACTGTAAGACTAATAGGATTTTGAATCTTTGCCATTTTATCTGCCCTCTCATTTCCTTCTACCCCAATATGTGCTCATTGTGCTGGAACCCACACAAATATAACTATCAAACGCATATTTTGCATTCTGAATAATGTATGAAACATTTCTAATAAAATGTCCATTCTACTATTTGATTCACTATATTTTAAACTTAATAATGCAGAGCTTGAATCTGATATATACATTTGAATAGTTTAAATATAACTGTACTGAATAACTATCTACGATGTAAGACTTATCTTGTTTCTTTTCCATTATTGACATGGAGTCAAAACTGGAAGAGGAGAGTGTGGAGGAGGCCATTGCTCTGCACTGCATTATCCATCAGCAGTGCATTTGCAGTGTATTTGCAGTAAATGCCTGACGTTTGACAATGTGATGTCTGTTGTTGTGAAATGCATCAACCAAATCAGATCCAGGAGCTTAAAGCACAGAAGGTTCCGTGCTTTTTTTTAGAGGAAATGGAGTCAGAATATGGGGATGTGCTCTACTTCACTGAGGTACGTTGGCTCAGCAGAGGAAACATATTGAAGAGATTTTTTGAGTTGAGAGCAGAAGTGAAACCCTTTATGGAGAAAGATGGGGTTGTTGTTGCAGAGCTAAGTGATCCCAAATGGCTCATGGACTTAGCTTTTCTTGTTGATATTACAAATGAAGTTAATGTACTGAATAAGAAGTTACAAGGCCAGTGGCAACTTGTCGGTGCTGCCTATGACAACGTGAGAGCATTCTCTGCGAAACTGATGTTATGGAAAGCCCAGTTTTCTCAGACAAACCTTTTGCCATTTCTCAGCATGCAAAGCGCTCATGGCTGCAGGCACACCATTCAGTGGTGAGAAGTATGTGGATGTCATTTTGAAGCTACAGGAGGAATTTGATCACAGATTTGCAGACTTTAAGACGCACGGAGCCACATTTCAAATTTTTGCGGACCCCTTCTCCTTTGATGTGCAAGATGCCCCTCCTGTGCTTTAAATGGAGCTCATTGACCTGCAGTGCAACTCTGAACTCAAAACCAAGTTCAGGGAGGTGAGTGGAAAAGCAAACAAGCTTGGGCAATGTTTGAGAGAATTGCCACCCAGCTTCCCTGAATGTTCAAGCGGACCATGTGTCTTTATGGGAGCACATACTCGTGTGAAAAGCTCTTCTCTACCTTGAACTCCAATAAGTCCAAGTACAGGTCCAGACTTACTGATGAGCATCTTCAGGCCCTACCTAGGGTCTCAACGGCCTCCCCCCTTAACCTCCTGACTACCAGGGAAAAGAAATATTGTCCAATCAACTGGTTCTCTTCCATCAACGTTTACTCTCCTTTCTCCTAGAAAAGGTGGCAAGTCTCCATCAAAGTTATTGTCTTGGACTTTCCAGACATAGAGTGCAGTTATGGCCCTTGTGAACATTTCTCTGAGCAGGTACCATGTGGACATTTTCCTCAGCTCCCTCATATTGCTGACCTCCCTCTGCATCCTGTCCTTCATCATCTTGACTTTCAGCATCCTGACTGTCTGCATCTCCTTCACCATCCGGATCTCCAATATTTTTGGTGTTTTCTGGCAGCCACTCCTCATCACTGCTGTCACTATACTCATCATCAGAGGAGTCAGAGGGAATTTCCTTGACTATTCTTTGGTGTTCCTTATTTTTTTGCTGCACTTGTGGTCTAAAAGTATGAGGAAATTATAATTTTACTAACACAAACTACAAATGATCTGCATAAAAATATTTTTAAATCTAACAGATATACTCAAAATGAATTTAATTGCAAGCAAAAGAGTTATAATGAAAGATAAATCAACTACATGACTCATGTTAAAATTATAGTCAGCAATGCATGACGTCCACTGTGTTGGACAAATGGTTAATCGCAATTTCCTACTTAGGTGAAATAAAATTTTCCAAGCTAAGTTAATAATATTGCTACCTAGATACTCCTGCATATCAGTGTAGCTCAGTTAATTTTATTTACTTTTTATTTTATGAACCTTCTCAAAAGATTTTTATTTCTATTTTGTTGAATTGACTACAAAAATTGCTTTTGGACTGTGGCAGTCTATTTCTGTTTTATACTCCTTTTATGTTTGGTTCCTAATGTAAATATTGTTCTAGGAGGACGATTATTAGTGTTACACAAAGCAGGGTTCTGTGAAGTAGCTGCAGTTACGCTGCCCAGCTTCGAGCATGGCTTCAAGCTGGCTTTGTAAGGTAAGGTAAGGTAATTACAAATAACCGTATTACAAATAGGCTATTTGTAATAACCTGAATAGGTTATTACCTGAATAGAAAGAACAGCAGAGTACCTGAGAAGATTAGAAAAAGTTCAATACAAAATAAGTATAAGAAAATGTACAGCAACTTTCGACATTAGACATATTAAACTAATAACGGTGCTGCCTAACTGAGCTGCTGGTAAGATGTGTGCTAATGCTATCTCTCACTTTTAATAATGTTTATAGTGTTAAAAATAGTTCTCAGCCTTTGTTTTGCATAAAAAGTAATGTTAACCGTGTAAGTGTTTTAAACAAAACTTTGGGGTTGGTTACAATTAAATTGCTACGTTTATAAAGCTTGTCTAATGTTTTCCCTCCAAAATGTGTTTGTTGGGCCGCAGGACTGACTGTGACTGTGTGTACCAAACCTGGTGGTTGAGGGTGTCCCACACTGTTAGGTTAAACTTTATTAATCCTGTAGGGAAATTGAGGTTATCTGTTGCTCACACATTAATTCACATCCACACAGCGTTAAAATCGTACAGCTAGAGACATCTATAAAAGGTACAAGAATATAATAAATACATTACCACTAAAAGAGGTCAAATAAAAGTGCTTAAATATGTTAAAATACTAGTTACCCCGTCTCCCTCCATTTCCCTCCCACAAATAGCAGCATTATAAAGCCTTATGGCCCGTGGGACAAAGGAATTTTTAAACCTCTCAGTTGAACAACCCAGTGAGAGGAACCTGTCACTGAAGGAGCTCCTCTGATTGGAGAAAACAGTGAACAGGGGATGGCTGGTGTTCTCCAGGACTAGACTGAGTTTAGACAGTGTCCTCTGTTCCACCACCGTCACAGACTCCAGGCTCACACCGACCACGGAGCCAGCTCTGCAGATGAGGCCGTTAATAAACAAATATTTGTTTCCTTTCGTTCATCATTTGTATATGGACCCCTCTGATAAAGCCTTGCTCATCCTTTGGCCACCCCTGGAAAAAAAGTCTAGCTCCGCCACTGTTCTGGATACATGGCCAAAGCTTCTGCCAGGATTCACGGTCTTCTTTACAAAGGTCTTCGGTAAAACCGAGACCCTTTTCTCTTCAGGAAGTCATTTCCCTTTGCTGCTTTCCATATGGAATCACGAATCAGAAGCCTCCTGGCACACTGTAACGCCTCCTCCCGCACATCCTTTCTCGGTCTCAACAATTTCATGAAGTCTGAGGTTCCAACTACAATCATAGCTCCATCTCAGTAACACGAATTAAGCAAGACGTTTCTTTTTCATCGCGCTCCACTCGTTTGTCCACTGAGGTAATTTTCATTTTAATATCTTTAATTTCTTCTAGCATACTTCCCAGCTTTGTTTCTAAAGCATCACTTCTCTTGTTGATCAGGTTGGCAAGCATAGCAAAAGCATCATCAGGATTTGAGTTGCTATTTGTTCGTAGCATATTTGGAAAATGCTTCTTGACAACAGGAGGCTTACTTTGAGTCACCGGGAGTGGCGGGAAATCCTCTTCACAATTCTCCGGTTGGAGAGCCGGACCGACATAATCATGGTCTTTTTCGTCAACACCAGTGCAGTTTTTTTCCAACTTGTGGTCACTAGTTTTTGTTTTGGCTGTTTTAGGCATCTTCCCGAGAGTAAAGTAAACTAACAAAGTAGAAAAGTATTCAACTGAACGCTCGTACACTCAGGAAAATTGCAAAATAAGAGTGCTAGCACTGAGAGCACGGCACAGGATGACTTAAGCTGCCGCCATCTCTCTGGCGCGAAGCTGTTCTGCTGCGCTCTCCTCTCCCTGCGTCAGATGACGTAGCAGGCTCCATCCAATGAGCCAATCAGGGCCCACTGTCGGTAAATATTATTTTGAGTTCGAATTTCGAAATTTTTGTCTATAAATAGTTATTTTTGTTCTGATGTTAACAGTTAGAGCAGCAAACGGCCTGATGAAGGTCCATCGGACCGAAACGTCGCACTTGTTTGCTGCTTCTATTTGTAATAAGGTGCCACACAGCAGAAAAAAAGAAATGCAGTTTCTCTCGTTTTTTACTTAGTTTATTTATTTATTTTTATCTCTTTACAGAGTTTTACTTTATTTGTAATATTTTTCAAATTAACATTAACAAAAACAGTACAACATTAACGCGCAATTACAAATTACAAAAACAATACAACATTAATAAAAACACATTAACACACAATTACAAATTACAAAAACACTACAACATTAATAAAAACACATTAACACACAATTACAAATTACAAAAACACTACAACATTAACAAAAACACTACATTAACAAAAGCACAAATAAAAATTACAAAAACACTACAACATTAACAAAAACACAACATTAACAAAAGCACAATTAAAAATTACAAAAACACTACAACATTAACAAAAACACATCATTAACGATGCACAATTACAAATTACAGAAATACTACAACATTAACAAAAACACATCATTAACGATGCACAATTATATATTACAGAAATACTACAACATTAACAAAAACAGTACAACATTAACGAAGCACAATTACAAATTCAAAAACACAACATTAACGAAAACACAACGGAAAGGGTATGTCCCAGCTGGAGACCTGAGAGATCACTGATTGGACGACAGGGTTTTTGAACTGGACGTTATCGTTGAACGCGTCGGCCCGTTGTTGCGATTCGTTACAGCGTCCACCATATTTAAAGTGGCTTGTCTACCAGCAAGCTATTACAAGTAATTGGACCAAACTTCGTAAAGTGTCGTTCTGCAAAGTATTTCAAGTTAATGAATGCCAATGACACAATCTCTCACACATTATTATATAAGAATGATAAAAAGACAACGTATCGAACTTTTTGATGTGATTATTTCATTGTTTTGGGGCACAATAATTACATTTGAAACAGCTGATTCTGATAAATCGTTTTTATTGATGAACACACACATACCTTTACAGAGATGTATTCACGAACATATTAACACAATTCCATAATTCAATGTGCATTTGCTATTTCAAGATATGAATTAAAAAACGTAGCGTAAAGGCAGTGGGTCCACTTTGTACAGTAAAACCGTTGAAACTAGTCCACGCAGCACTGTCACTTTCAAGATGGCGATGACGTAATAGCACTCTGTGTATACGTATTCATGCCTATTGTCCAATCAGCCATTTCTCTGATCTCCTACTGGGACATACCCTTTCCATTTTCGTTAATGTAGTGTTTTTGTTAATGTTGTGTTTTCATTAATGTTGTGGTTTTGTAATTGTGCTTTGTTAATGTTGTTTTGTAATTGTGCTTTGTTAATGTTGTTTTTGTAATTGTGCTTTGTTAATGTTGTTTTTGTAATTGTGCTTCGTTAATGTTGTTTTTGTAATTGTGCTTTGTTAATGTTGTGGTTTTGTAATTGTGCTTTGTTAATGTTGTTTTTGTAATTGTGCTTCGTTAATGTTGTTGTGTTTTTGTAATTTTGCTTCATTAATGTTGTTGTGTTTTTGTAATTTGTAATTTTGCTTTGTTAGTGTTGTAGTGCTTTTGTTAATGTTGTGTTTTCGTTAATGTTGTAGTGCTTTGCACCTCAGGGCCACCGTACATTTCTGACCTGTCAAGTGACGTTTATGGTCAACCGTGTGAGAAAGCAAAATGTTTCAGTGTATACTCAGTCGCTCTTGGTGAGACCACAGACATCACCAACACTGCCCAGCTAGCAATCTATGTCCATGGTGTTGATGGGAATTTTGAAGTCACAGAGGAGTTGCTCACAGTAAGTCCAATGCATGGTGTTAGCGACCGTCAAACAAAGTCGCTGTGCAGCTGAAGAGGGGAATCCTTGTTGATGTGCCAGCTGATCAAAAACGCAAATCCAGGATGCAGTTTAAGATAGTTTTATTTTGTGTATATATTGTCAATATCGAAGGCAGAACAGTGTCCAAGAAAGCATTAAAACCGGATCTGCAGGTTTAAACAGTGATCAAAGACAAAAAAAAACATACAACCTTACGGCGGTCAGCAAAAAGTAAACCTCCTCCATCACCCACTCACTAAAGTCACCAGGTGAGCAACAGGTGATCTACAATCACTAATAACACCATGTGATCCCGCGCTACGCCAATCCACAACACATGGCCAGACCGCTGCTCAGGAGATATTTCACCAGCTGTGTGATGCCATTGAGAATGCCAGTTTGCCATGGAAGAAGTTTGTTGGAATGACAACCGATGGAGCGCCATCAATGAGTTCTTGAGTTATTAGTTTCCTCTGGACCTGCCCCTGGAAATTACAGATGAGCTCCAGCTGATTGAGGTCCATTCATGGCTGTCAAACTTCCTCAGCGGGCCGTTCTATTTGTTCGCCAGGGGAAGGGGACATTTGGTTTAGTTTATTTTGACCATTTATTTAATGTTTCTTCTTTTTGAAAGTTAGTTTAAATTTGATATTTATTTAATTTACAGATTTAATAATATTCTCACCAGTATTTGTTAGGTTCTTGTGTGTTTAGTTACCCCCTTGTGTGTGTTAGTGGTCTGAATGCCAGTTTGCCATGGAAGAAGTTTGTTGGAATGACAACCGATGGAGCGCCATCAATGAGAGGGAGGAAAAATGGACAGATTACAGACTTACTGACGAGCATCTTCAAGCCCTACTCAGGGTCTCTACTGCCTCCTCCCTTAAGTCAAATGTGGCTCAGCAATGCAAGAGGAAGTGCTGTCAGACCTCTAGCAGTAAGAAGTAGGCAGAAGAAGCCATGTTCATAACAGTTTATATTCAATGTTCCATTCATGTTCAGAAAGTTAAAGTTAAACTGTTAATACAGCCATTTGACCGAATTATAATAATTACATTTCTCTAGTCTTCTGTCTGCCGTATTATTATTATTTTCATTTTATTTATTTATTACTGGTTGATTTTTTTTCTTATGAATAGTTTATTTATTTATTCATCTTATTTTGTGTTAAAAAATAAAAATAATGACATTTGATAATATAGGAATGGTTTTGTAAGAGCTTTTCTTGTGGAAAACCCGATACGGCCCAGCCTCTACCTCCAGCAGCCCCCGGGAAAATTGAGTTTGAGACCCCTGATCTAAAACATTACCTGGAACACAAACTTTAAAATGCAAATGTAGGCAGGTAAAGAATTCGACTAGGAATACTACTCAAGGTAAAACTTTGGTAATTGTACCTAAATCTTTTGCTGACCGATCAACGCAGTGTGAAACTTCTACTTCTGCTAATTGTAAGAGTTGGTGGAGTACATGTGTAGACGGCCTCTTGTTTGCAGGTAAATACATCCTGCTGGGTATTTTTCAAGCAGCGATAACCACAAAGGTTTATGAAATTGCAAACGAATACTATTTTGAACAAACTGAAATTTCTTTCTAAAGAATAGTTTGTAAAATTGGCTTTTATGTCTAACATATTATGTCAGAGTAAATTATTTATGTACATATTAATACCTCAGAATGTGGCATGTCAGCGCTCTAGTGGGAAAGAAGCTGAAGCTGGTGTGAGTTTGGAAGGTTTTAACTAGTTCAAAGATCCTGAGTTCGTTCTTATTTTAGCGTACATGGCTGATATATTTGGAGCTCTAAATCATCTCAATCAGCAGATGCAGGATGGTGGAGTCAACATCATAGAAGCAGAAGAAAACCTGAAGGACTTTTTTTTAAAACTACCGTTATGGAAACAACGAACAGAGAACAACAACTTTGCAAACGTTCCCCTTCTGGACGACTGTGTAAGTAAGATCTAAGATGTGTCTGGAATTGGAGACATTTCTGTATCCATGGAACTTAAGCAAACAATTGCCAACAAATGTGACCCCCACAAAGTGTGGCCACATTTGTTTGATTAAATTGTGATTTTGGTTATTTTGAAGTTTTGGAGCAGTGTCACGCAGTAACACGGGTGCGCCGCTAGATGGCAGAAGCGGGCTCTTGCGGGACTGACGGTGCATCATTGCGGTGTCGAGGAAGCTCCCCTCCATTCGGATGAGAGCTACCAGCACAGCAACACCGTCTCCTGTGGCTCATTTGTTCTTTTCCTGTTAAAAACAGGTTGGTTTGGGTCTAAACTGAAAACTGTTATGTAATAGACATGGTCGTTCTACTAAGTGTCGTGACGTTGGTCCCCTGTGTATTTGGTTTGTGTTATTTTATGTCGTCATTATGCAGTTTGCTAATAAGCTCTCGGTTAGCTGCTCGGAGTATTTCTTCAGATGGTACGCGAAGAATGTGTATGTTTTATATAGCCGTCTGTAATGTGCATTTATTTACAATTCCTGATATAGTAATAAGCTGGTGTTGTGTTATAGAGGAACTAGTGGAAGTGTGAATGTATAGTCACAATTTTCAGGGTTGTATGACGACTTTATTGTTATAATCTGGATTAAATTCGGATGAGAGCTACCAGCACAGCAACACAGTCTCCTGTGGCTCATTTGTTCTTTTCCTGTTAAAAACAGGTTATTTGCATCTGTTTGCCTGTCCCTCCACCCGAGACCTGCAACAGATTCATGGGGGCTCGCCCGGGATCGGCGCCACTGCTTTCGATGTACCGGCTGCTGATCCAGTGATACATGAACACAGGGACCAGGATAACCACCTGCTGCTGTAGTGAGGTGCCATCCAGTGTGTGACCACAGAAGCAAGGCGACGCGACTGCTGCTAAGGGGTTGGCCATTTGGTGTCCAGGGAAGAGGACCAGAGAAAGAAGGTCTTGATCTTCAAGGGAACTAAACTGGTACCCGGGGCTGCACGTCAACGCACACCATGTCAGTAACACACAAGGAACTGATCTGGGGCATCAAAAAGAATCTATTCCAGCTGTCTGGTTCTCAAGCCTATGAGGTTGCTAGGACGTTAGGAACAGAGCAGCCTGGAGCTGACAAGCTGAGTTCAGCTGATGAAGAAAGCTGCATAGATTATATCCTTACATTTATGCAGTCTGAGGACTTGGCCAAGTCTGAGGATGAGGGTTTGGGTCATTTGTTGTCACTGAATAATGTTGTTTTGAGTGTGATGGAAAAGGATGATTCAGTTGAAATGCCTATTATTTCAGATAATGATTTGCAAACATCCACCTCGACAGTACACATCGCATCAACACATTTCACTACAAACTCGCAAAATCCCAGCTCACACACTCACAGGGCCACGCCAAATATGGAACAGCTGCAACTGATGTATGAAGAGCTGGGCAAGAAGATACAAGAATGTACTGTCACGGCAGCCACAGCACCAGGCTTAATGGCGACATCTGTGGAAACTGGCCTACTAGGTCGCCATCAGGTTGGAGACCCTTCAGGGACCCAGCCCAGTAGCCTGCCTCATCATCAGAGTCCTGTCAATCTCCCACCACACCATACGCCAGAGAGATTGGTCTCTCTACAAGATCTGGCCTATCTCCAGCGAAAAGAGTTCAGGATACATGGAGGCCAAGTAAGTGACACTACCTCTGACATCACATATAACTGCATATGTAAACAAATTGACGAAGGATTCAAAGAGAAACATACTGAGGGCGAGGTCATTAGAGGGGTTCTCCGTGCAATCAAACCTGGCAACTTCAGAGATATGTTGACAAACAAAGATGACCTCACCATCACGGAGCTGAAAAGCTTCCTCCAGTCCCATCTTGGTGAAAAGAGCGGAACAGAACTTTTTCAAGACCTAATGTGTGCTAAACAACTTGAAAACGAAACACCACAGCAATTCTTATATAGAATGTTTGGGCTCAAACAAAGAATAATGTTCACAGTTAAACATACAGCCTCAGCTGTCAAATATGATGCATCTACAATACAATGCATATTCTTAAATATAATATGTCAGGGGATTGGGGAGAAATACGAGCATGTTAGACAGGAGCTCAAGCCACTCCTTTCCCAACCTACCGTATCTGATGAGGCTCTGCTGCGACAAGTAATCAAGACTACAACTGAGGAAAGCGAGAGAAGGCGCAGGTTGGGTCACACCACGACACGCAAAGTAACTCAAGCTCACAGCGCCCAGGCTGATCCTAGCCTAAAAGTATGAGAAAATTATAATTTTACTAACACAAAATACAAATGATCTGCATAAAAATTATATTTTTAAATCTAACAGATATACTCAAAATTAATTTAATTGCAAGCAAAAGAGTTATAATGAAAGATAAATCAACTACATGACTCGTTAAAATTATAGTCAGCAATGCATGATGTCCACTGTGTTGGACTCATGGTTATTAGCAATTTCCTACTTGCGTGAAATAAAATTTTCCAAACTAAGTTAATAATATTGTTACGTAGATACTCCTGCATATCAGCATATTTTTTTTACCTCTAGGATTCTCAGAGAATAGACGGATTGAGAGGATATGCCAGGAGTGGTCCTTGAATGTGTCTGTCTGCTGGCCATCTTGGACTCCAATGACATTAACTTGTAGTTACAACAACTTGCCACTGAATTAACTTCAGTGGAGGGGAGCATTTGACATTTGACTTCTGAATTAATGACAAAATCACCTCAGACTGTCAAGCGGACATTGGAGATGATATGTGGAAACAACGTTAATGTTTTTTCAACATTTTGTGCAAAGAATATAGAAATATCAAGAGGAGTAGTTGGAGTGAAATTGCTACCGCAGCTGATAAACCAGGTAACTTTTCATCTGTTCTTCGTTAACGTGACATAGATGGGTTATGATTTTCATTCAGTCAGGATGAAAATGGCAGAAGAAATGATAATGCTGATAACTAAAATGAGGTCGATAGTTTTAATTTATTGTGCGATTAATTGATTTATTGTTTATCGTGACAGGCCTACTGTCAAGTTATCTGTTATTATTTTATTTCTTATATTTAAATCTGGAATTATAAATGATATACATACTTTATTATTTAACATTTTAGAAGCATCTGTATATATTTGTATATACTCTGAATATTCTCTTTCTATATAACTTTCCACCTCCTTCTTTTCAGGAAGTTTAAATCAACTTCAGCCTGTCCAAAGATCCATGAATAACAACCACAGGACTAATTAGAACGTTTTCAATTACTTTATTTATAATTATCCATCCAAAACTATTAACTATCAGAACTATGCCCAGACGCCTGCAGGATTTTATCGTAACGGAAAATTTAATGGTAACTCTGTTGTGTGAAAGTGTCCAATCCTTGTCAGAGTGTTTCCAGAGCAGTGCGTCAAGGTGAGTCCAACTAGTTAAATCCTTTCAACCTCACTCACCAACTTTGGCCAATTTAACAAACTATTCCCTAGAAAGGAATTTCAGTTTGTTCATAATAGTTATTTGTAGATTCATAAATCTTTGTGGTTATCGCTGCTTGAACAATTCCCACCAGGGTGTATGGCAGAGGCCATCCACACACATACGCCACCGACTATTACAACTATCACAGTCATCAGTAGAAGAAGTCTCACTGTGCTAGATTTGTCAGCAAAAAATTTAGGCTCATTGGCCAAAGTTTGAGCTTGAGTAGATTTTCTGGTAGAATTTTTTACCTGCCTACATTTGCATTTTAAAGTTTGAAGCTGTTCTACTTTATGAGTCACACTTTCCGTCTGAGTCCATATTTTCTTTCATTCTGAAGTTCAATGTTCTGTCTGTACAGAATTGTCGACAGTATTTCGTCCTGTTGTTTCAACCGAAGTTGTATTTTTAATTCCCTATTTGAATTTCTCAGAGTCTCTGTCAATTCATACAATTCTGCTATCATGTCTTCAATTTTGGCAGTCAAAGCAATATATGTTTGGTTGTGCTTCTCCAAGTTTGATATCTTTTCCATAAAACTTTCTCGTTTGAATTTGAAATTTTTAGTTTCTTCCATCAATACTGAAATTCTCCTCTCATTTTTTTGTTTTCTGCTTTCCATCTATCATTCTCTTCTGTCAAAGAGAAAACTGTCTTTATTCTTTCTTCTATAGTATCCATTATCTGATTAAGTGTTCTTAATCTCGACACCTCACGTTTCAATTAAGATGTGATATGTGAAAGATTTTCCATTTCAGATTTGTCTATTTTCATTGTTTTGTACATAAATTTCTCCATGAAATATAACTTCTCTCAAACGTTCATTCTCATGCCTGTATTTTAAATGCATTTTAAAATACAGGCATGTATTTTAAAATGTAAAATACAGCTCCTCAGACTGCTGTTGGTTGAAATATTGATATGTCTCACCAACCTGATTGTTTTCCATTCTCACCGTAAAACTAGCAACAATCCCCACAATATGTGTCTTAACAGAGAAAACTTTCCAATGAATGCACACAGTATTCTGTGTTAGTGACTTTACAAACATTTAATGCGTCATAATGACATCCGGTTCTGACTATCTGTGCGTCATGATAGCTGTCTGTTGCGTACAAAGCGTGTTCTGGTATCGCTCTGAGCATGCGCAGTGACACGATGTAGGCTTGATAGTACGAAGAACCAGCGCCATGGAGATGAAGAGAGTCAAGACAGCCACTGAACGCGGTACCGGACCGTGTAGCTCTCAATAGGTCCAAACATCTCAACGCTGTTAGTCAGTTTGAATGTTTTCTGCCACGTTACGTAAATAAACGTCTTTTCTTATTTTCTCCCACAACGTCGGTAATTATTGAGCAATAATGAATTGATTCCTTCACCGTGCATTTTATCAATGCACTTTTAGACGCGACAGAGATAATTATCAACGTTATAAATTTAGAAGGAAAAGAGGCTAACACATCGTGGACTATTTGTTAAATGAGTGGCTATGAAATTTACATAGGCGTGTCTACTGTATTTTATAATAACGTTAGGCACCTAAATATAAGAAGATAGGAGTAACATTAACGGAGTGAAACGGGTAAGGAGGCTGTTACCCATTTCACCCACATAATGGATCTTACAAATTTTACAGGTTATCAAATAAACAATTTTTTGATTTAGGTTGTTGTAGTGAAACCTGTTTAATTTAATGTTATTCAATGTTGAGTTCATCTATTGAGGCCACCTAGTGGTAAATGTTAGAATTTTGTCTATTACCGGTTAACTGACGCCATCTTGAGGTCACTTTTATTACGGCAGTTTGTTTACCGTAAGGAAGAAGGCCTGTTGATCGTCTTGCTCTGAAAGAAGTCTTTTTTGTTGTGTTTTCTTTAATATGAATCCAAAAAAAGGAAAAACGGCATCGTCTGTAAGTACTGTTCTAATGTGCTTGTCATATAAATCATAATTCGTAACCGTTGACATATTTTATGTGAAGCTAGAGATTTTTACATGTGTTAGCCTAGCTAGCATTCATTTTTTCTGTACCTTTGTGTGTTACAGTTTTACACGATTCTCATTAAACCCCGCTAAAGAACCAAATGGAGTGCTTCTTGGTGGACGGATGAGAAAGTGTTTAGCTACCTGTATAGCTGAGTTACTGCTAAAAGTGACAGTGCTTAGCGAGGCCAGGACAGTAAAAAGACGTCCCACGCAGAAAAGACAACGGATAAAGACAACTTCTGAGCCATGGACAACAAAGATAATGGACAGAAGGCAAGTGATGAGCAATCAAATAAGGACATGGATCAAAATACAGTGCACTACGTCCGTTCCGTAGCCTCACGGTCATCTGCGTGCTCCTCAGTCAGTTTGGCCGCAGCGAAAGCAAGAGCTAAGGCTGAAGCAGCTAAAGCTAAATTGGAGTTTCATGATAAAGAGACATATATTCAGATTGAGAAGATAAAACTTGAAGCATCACTGCGTGCACTCACTCTACAAAAGGAAGTTACAGCTGCTAATGCTGAAGCAAAAGTATTTGAGGCAGTAGCAGCAGACATAGAAGAAGGAAAATACAGTGAGACATCCGAGCGCAGCCCTGTAGCCATACAAACACTGAAAAGGACAGAAGACTATGTAAAAGAGCAGTCATCTTACTTCAGTCAGTACGACTACAAGGATGAAGGGACTCACTCACACCCACCTAACACTATGCCCAAAGCTGTTAACGTGCAACAATATACAGTACCTATGCCTGCTGCTGTAACCACGCAACAACACGCAGCATCAGATGAATTCAAGTCTCTTCCCATTCATCAGCCAGACATGACAGGAGGGCATGTTGAACAATCCCCCAACTTTAATTCTTACTATGGAGGTGACACAATGCACAATGTTAATGTGGAAACTGCTGTTCCTAGCTCTAATGTAAACTCAGGAAATCCCACATTTGATCTGGCAAGGTTTTTAGCACGCAGCCAAGTCATAACATCTGGTCTGGTCAAATTTGATGACACTGCAGAACATTATCAAGCATGGCGAGCTTCATTCATCAGTGCTATAGAGCCACTAGGGCTGACACCTAGTGAAGAAGTTGATCTGATGGTGAAATGGCTTGGCAAGGAGTCAGGTGAGCATGCGGCCAGAATAAGAGCAGTTAATGTTAACCGGCCTATGGATGGACTAAAAGCAATATGGGCAAGACTGGACAAAATATATGGCTCACCAGAGGCAATTGAAAATGCTCTTTTCTCAAGACTTGAAGCTTTTCCCAAAATCCAATCCCGAGATAACCACAAACTTCAAGAGCTAGCAGATCTTCTACAAGAGCTCCAGATTGCAAAGCAAAGTGACAAGTTGTGTGGTTTGGCCTATTTGGACACGGCTAGAGGTGTCCGGCCAATTGTAGAGAAGCTCCCCTACCCTCTACAGGAACGCTGGATGTCACAAGGTTCTAGATTTAAAAAAGAATATAATGTGTCTTTCCCACCATTCTCCTTCTTCAAAGAATTTGTGTGCACAGAAGCTGAAGTAAGGAATGATCCAAGTTTTAAGACTCTCTCACTCACGTGTGCTCCTCAGAGAAAGGAGAAATGTGCTCCAGTCAGACACCCAGTTGCTGTCAATAAAACAAATGTCACACAAGATCAAATAAGCACTCCTGTCAAATTAACAGAGAAAATTCCTGTTAACCCAGAAAAACAATGCCCTATCCATAACAAACCACACCCGTTGAGTAAGTGCAGAGGATTTGTTAAAATGACTCTTGATGAACGCAAAAAACTTCTCAAAGAACACATGATCTGCTATCGCTGCTGTGCTTCTACAAGTCATATGGCCAAAAACTGTCAAGCTCCAATCAAATGTTTGGAATGTGCAAGTGACAGACATGTTAGTGCCATGCATTTCAGTAGAACAAGCGCAGTTCAATCCTCAAGTCAGCCCCCACCGTGTGCAGAGGCGGGGAGGAAGAGACAAACAGGAAATAAGCTCAAACTGCACTAAAGTCTGTGGCATAGGACAAAGTAGTAAATCGTGTTCCAAGATTATTCTGGTTAACGTGTATCCCTCAGGTCAACAGCAGAGGAGTATGAGGATGTATGCAGTTCTGGATGACCAGAGCAATCTCTCCCTGGCAAGAAGTGAGTTTTTTGATAAGTTTGACATACACGGCACTGAGGCTCCTTACAGCATCACAACATGTA
This sequence comes from Gambusia affinis, assembly GCF_019740435.1. Taxonomy (NCBI): domain Eukaryota; kingdom Metazoa; phylum Chordata; class Actinopteri; order Cyprinodontiformes; family Poeciliidae; genus Gambusia; species Gambusia affinis. The sequence goes on from NC_057868.1 coordinate 14,611,130, forward strand.
TGGGCGCAACACAAGCATATGGAAGAAGAGCCCATGGTTATGTCATAGAATCTCTAGACAAAGAAACATGTCTGCAGCTTCCCACATTGATTGAATGTGACAATCTTCCTAACAACAGGAAAGAAATCCCGACACCGGAAGTGGCCTATCACCACAAGCACCTGAACAAAATAGCTTCAGAAATCCCTCCTCGACCCCAACGCTGAGATTCTCCTGCTGATAGGAAGAGACCTGTTGAGAGTGCACAAAGTACGGAAACAGATAAACGGACTGAATAATGAACCATTTGCACAAAAGTTGGATCTCGGCTGGGTGGTAGTCGGTGATGTCTGTGTCAATGGAATGCATGGGCCTCCAACAGTGAGCAGCATGAAGACATACATATCTGACAGTGGCAGACCTTCTACATTTGTAGAGTGTGAGAACAAAATGAAAGTAAGAGACTTGTACACAGAAACATCAGACACACTTTCAGTGTTTTCAAGAACAATTTATGATCACCAGTTAGCTCCCTCTATTGAAGACAAACGCTTCTTGGAAGTAATGGAAAAAGGCTTTCTCCAAGATGATTCAAATAGCTGGGTCGCCCCTCTCCCATTCCGGCATCCTCGTCGCAAGCTACCTAATAACAGAGAATATGCAGAGAAGCGTTTTGCCTCTCTGGAACGCAATCTTCAGAAAAAACCTGAAATGAAAAGACACTTTTTTGAGTTTATGCAAAGGCTATTTAATAATCATCACGCTGAGCTTGCTCCACCACTCGAAGAAGAAAAGGAAAGGTGGTACTTACCCACTTTTGGAGTTTATCATCCACAAAAGCCCAGCCAAATACGTGTCGTGTTTGATTCATCTGCACAGTTTGACGGCGTCTCACTGAATGATGTTTTGCTGCAGGGTCCAGACCTAAATAACAGTCTGCTTGGAGTTCTGATGAGATTCAGAATAGGCCCAATCGGAGTTTTAGCAGATATAGAACAGATGTTCCACTGCTTTGTGGTTCAAGAAGAGAGCAGAGACATGCTCAGGTTTTTGTGGTACCGCGACAATCAGCCAGGAAATGAAGTGGTTGAATACCGCATGAGAGTTCACATATTTGGGAACAGCCCATCACCTGCAATCGCCATTTATGGCCTACGGAGGGCAGCAAAGGAAATGGAGCAAGTCTATGGCAGCAAAACAACAGAGCTAGTGGAGAGACATTTTTACATGGACGACGCACTGCTGTCTTTCACATCAGAAGCTGAGGCCACAAAGACAGTAGAGCAGCTTCAAGAAATGCTATCCGTTTCCAACCTGCGACTTCATAAGATAGCGTCAAACAGTGTCAATGTCATCAACCACTTCCCAGCTGAAGACAGAGCCAAGGATATAAAAGATCTGGATCTGTTCACAGATGATCTCCCCGTACAGCGCAGCCTGGGGGTTATCTGGAACCTCATGACAGACACTTTTACATTCAAGGTCCCAGAGAATCAGAAACCATTCACCAGACGTGGTGTGCTGTCTACAGTAAATAGCTTATTCGACCCGTTAGGCTTTCTAGCACCTATCACAATAAGAGGAAGAATGATTCTCAGAGACATTACTAAAGAGAATATTGAGTGGGATGCTCCTCTGCCTCAAAGTAAATATGAAGAGTGGAAACGTTGGCAAGAGTCCCTCTCAGTTTTGAAAAACCTTCATATTCCAAGAACATACATCACATTTCCAGTGAGTCAAGCCAAGACAATTGAGCTTTGTGTTTTTTCTGACGCATCAGTACAGGCTATCTCAGCTGTCGCATATTTAAGAGTCACCCATGATGATGGTCATCATGAAGTGGGGTTCATCTTTGGCAAATCAAAACTTGCCCCCCAGCCTGAGCTAACAGTTCCCAGATTAGAGCTCTGTGCAGCTGTCCTAGCAGTAGAAGTTGCGGAAACTATTATGCATGAGGTAGATGTAAAACTGGATGCAGTCAGGTACTTCTCAGATAGCAAGGTAGTCTTAGGCTACATTCACAATGAGAAAAGAAGATTTTACGTTTTTGTCAGTAACAGAGTGCAGCGCATCAGACAAGTGTCTCAGCCTAATCAGTGGAGATTTGTGCCCACCGAACTCAATCCAGCAGATTGTGGCTCGAGATCAATTGGAGCAGAAGAGCTTGTCAACACCCTCTGGTTAACTGGACCAAGATTCCTCACAGACACGGACTCGACAAAGATTGGTTCAGACGAACAATACTTGCTTATCAATCCAGATGATGACACAGAGGTCAGGGTGAATGCCACCAATGCTGTAACAGAGTCATCAACTCACAAACTATTTTCAAGTTGCTTTGAACATTTTTCCAACTGGAAATCTCTCCTGAAAGCGGTTGCCAGACTCATTCACATCGCTCAAAGCTTCTCAAACAAAAACAGCAACAGCTGTCGAGGTTGGCATTACTGCAACAACATCTCATCTTCAGAAATGGATAAAGCGGAGCGACTGATCATTCACACAGTGCAACAACAGTGCTTCTCACAGGATATCTCGGCAGTGAGGAAAGTCCAAAGTCTATCAAAGAACAGCCCTATTCTCAGACTCAATCCATTCATCGACAATGAGGGGCTCCTAAGAGTAGGACGTTTGCAGCATTCTATGCTACAAAGAAACGAGTCAAATCCAGTCATAATACCCAACAAACACCACATTGCGACTCTGCTAGTGCGTCATCATCACGAGAGAGTGAAACACCAGGGAAGGCATCTAACAGAAGGAGCCGTTCGCACCAGTGGACTGTGGTTGGTTGGAGGTAAGCGGCTCATAAGCACCATCATTCACAAGTGTGTGTTTTGCAGAAAGCTACGTGGACTGTCAGAACAACAGCTTATGTCTGACCTACCTGAAGAAAGGCTCAAAGTGGACCCACCATTCTCATATGTGGGCCTGGATGTCTTTGGCCCATGGGAGATTGTGACAAAACGTACAAGAGGAGGCCAAATAAACAACAAGAGGTGGGCAGTGTTGTTCACATGCATGTCTACCAGGGCCATCCACATTGAGGTTGTGGAAACAATGACTGCCTCAAGCTTCATCAATGCTCTCCGGAGATTCTTTTCACTCCGCGGACCAGCCAAGCAACTAAGGTCTGACAGAGGGACCAACTTTATTGGCGCCTGTAATGAGCTGAAACTATCACCGCAAGATGCCAATAACGTGATCAAAGACTATCTAACAGAACAGAGGTGCACATGGGAATTCAACCCGCCCCATGCATCCCACATGGGTGGGATTTGGGAAAGAATGATTGGGGTTTCTCGTCGCATTCTAGATGCTCTACTCCTAGATGTGAAGCGACCTCAACTCACCCACGAAGTCTTGGTGACCTTCATGGCAGAGGTCACAGCTATCGTTAATGCCAGACCCCTTGTGCCAATTTCCACAGATCCTGAAGCTCCACTGGTCTTAACGCCAGCTATGCTTCTTACTCAGAAAACAGGAGCTCCTCCTCCAGTTCCAGACAACCTGACAGAGAAGGACGTCTTCAAGAGCCAATGGAAGAGAGTTCAGATACTAGCCAACAACTTTTGGACAAGATGGCGGAAAGAATATCTCTGCACCCTTCAAGGTCGTCAAAAGTGGCTCGTAAAGAAAACAAATCTCAAGGAAGGAGATGTTGTCCTCCTGAAGGATTCCACTGCAAAGCGCAATGAGTGGCCCATGGGACTTGTTGTTAAGACATACCCCAGCAAGGATGGACTTGTGAGAAAAGTGGATGTTAAAGTTGCAAGACATCAGGGTGTAAAGACATTCAGCCGACCAATCTCAGAATTGGTTCTTTTGTTGACACCTAGTAATGTGGACATTTGATTTAGTGGCATCTCTTAAAGATGCCAGGCGGGGAGTGTAGTGAAACCTGTTTAATTTAATGTTATTCAATGTTGAGTTCATCTATTGAGGCCACCTAGTGGTAAATGTTATAATTTTGTCTATTACCGGTTAACTGACGCCATCTTGAGGTCACTTTTATTACGGCAGTTTGTTTACCGAAAGGAAGAAGGCCTGTTGATCGTCTTGCTCTGAAAGAAGTCTTTTTTGTTGTGTTTTCTTTAATATGAATCCAAAAAAAGGAAAAACGGCATCGTCTGTAAGTACTGTTCTAATGTGCTTGTCATATAAATCATAATTCGTAACCGTTGACATATTTTATGTGAAGCTAGAGATTTTTACATGTGTTAGCCTAGCTAGCATTCATTTTTTCTGTACCTTTGTGTGTTACAGTTTTACACGATTCTCATTAAACCCCGCTAAAGAACCAAATGGAGTGCTTCTTGGTGGACGGATGAGAAAGTGTTTAGCTACCTGTATAGCTGAGTTACTGCTAAAAGTGACAGTGCTTAGCGAGGCCAGGACAGTTGTCCTGATGGGGCTAATTTGAAAATTGTTTTGTTAAGTCTGTTTTGTACCCAGTGCAGCTGTTTGAAGAATCTGCTCTGACCTTTGTTGTACTCAAAGGTTTTACCTCAGCACGGACGAGGAAATCCCTCAGGTTTTATTCCCTTTATATGCCGCAATTATTCTGTAATTTTGAAGAAAAGAAGTGTCCGATTGGAATTTAGTAAAATTCTGTTGTATACAAAGCTGGAGAACACATTGGAAGATTTAAAAAAGGCTTTGGTGGAACTTAAGAAAGAGGCAAAAAGGAAGGAGCAGCCTGAGAAACCAAAGGCAATAAATGTCTTAAAAGGCATTGCAGCAAGATGTGGCTTAGGTCTGATGATTTTGGGGGCAGTACATCTGTGGAGTATTTTTACTTAATGGACCTTACCAAGCTCCGCCCACAACCGACCCATGTGACCGCAAGTCTCACAAGCAAAGCCTCGTAGCGCATTGTTTCTATGTAAACATGACTCCATTACTGCATAATTTCTACCTGATTTTCACAATATATCAGCTACTACAATGGACAGAGGAAATAACAAGTTCATGTCATCATCTGGGAGGAGGTCACTGGTTTCTCAGTCACAAGCTGGTTGCAAACCTGAGGCTAGCAGGTGTCAGTCGGTCAGTTATGGTAGATCTGAAATTTGGTTTGATGACCTCAATATGAGAAGCTACAGACTGATAAGAGGAACCAAAGAGCTCTGTTACGGTAAAGAAGCCATTTGTTTGTTAAAATTTTATGAAATCTATTTGTTCTTTTTGATGTTTGTTATGAATGACGTATAATCACAAACGAACGAGGTAATTAGTCCAACCTTTAGAAACTACAGCGGCTGTAATGAGCCACAGCAAATGTAAACAAAGCTAAAATAACCCGAACAGGTGATCAACTCAAAACTATTCGTACCTTTTTACTCTCTCTCTCTTTGTAGTTTAAGCACACTTGTTACCGTATCAACCGCCTGCACCCCGCAAGACGAGCAAAGATTACGTTAAAAACAAAACATTAAGTCCGTTATGACATCAAGTCTCCAGGCTTTATATTTATTTCTGGATTATTAATCAGCGCTTCCCTGAACACAGCGATGGTTGATTGACCAGCTGTACTTGGTGCTAGAGAGGCTAACACGAGTAACAATTTAGTCCAAAGCCTTTTCTGCTAAAATAAAATCTTTAGTGTATGTCAGATACAGTACACGTTGCATATTGATCTGTTTAGCTAACGTTAGACTGTGTAGCAGACAGGCTTCAAGGTGTAGAAGTTGTATCAGAACTGCTATTATGCTGTACTTAGCTAACGAAAAGCTCGTGTTTGTGAGACGGCCACCCACGTGACCACGTACAATGAGCATCAGCCAATGAAAAGTGGCCCCTCTGGTAAGGTCCATGGACCTGGAGCACCACAGCAGAGATCAGGTACCTCTGGACCCTGAGGTTGGTCAATGGGGCTCGGTCCCAGACGGTGCACAGCTTTTGGCTTTTAAAGACTATGGTCTTAAACTTTGATCAGGTGAAAAAAATCATGTTTGAGTGTAAATGCAGTTTTCAGACAATTCCCTGCTCAAATGTTCTTGTCTCTTGCACTGATTTGTCCTTTTAACATTGTGAAGCTCTACTTAGAACCTTCTTAAGATCCAATAGTGCAAAATGCAGATTCTTGCAATTTTTTGACTGGTCTTAAGATTTTGATCAGGAGTGTTTGAGTTGTTTTTACTGAGAAGTCGATCAGAAGCGCCGTGAAAATGGTCAGATCCGCCACATCCGCTTCTGTGGCTGCAATGCGCGCTCCCGACAGAGGGGGAACAGATTTTCACAGGGGAACCGAATTTTGCACAAGACCTCTTACATGCTGCAGAAGGTGAACCTTGGACCTTTGCAGGGTGAAATTAAATAAGCTTAGGTTCAAAGTTCACCAAGGTGTGGTCACACTTGCAGGCTTGGATGTGTTCAAGAAAGCAGCGGATAATGAAGAACTAGTATGAAGTGTGATGATACTTCGTTTGTCTTCAGGTGTGTTTCATGTGTAGCTTTAAAAGAATCCCCTCTACTGGTGATGAAAAGCTTAAAGAAAATGGTGCTGCGATTAGGAGACCAGTGGCAGCTGGGCTGGAGGGCAGAATGTGCTGAGATACAAACTGGGACTTCTGACAGAATTTGGAGTGATCTAAGCAACAGAGGAAAGAGGGCTACGGCCTGAGCGGGGAAATAACAGAATGAGGTTGACAAAGAGTGTCCGCCATTAAATGGCGGGCCATGAGACTCAGAACAGTTTTTAGAACCCCGGCTCTGCTAATTAATTGAGCTAATCGAGACCCTGAAGATGCCAACTGACCGGTAATAGGAGGCGAGATAAACTTGAGTTAAAGGTACTGGTGCACTGACGGTGACATGATGCCTATGAAAATGAACAATCAGGAGCGGTCTTACCTAGACAACGCCTGATGGAGTAAACCAGGGGTCTCAAACTCCAGTCCTCAAGGGCCGCAATTTTGCAACTTTTAGATGTGCCTCTGCTGCACCACACTTGAATAGAATAATTAAGGCTATGGAGAACTGGTCTACACAAGGTGGAGGTAATTAAGCCATTTCATTTCAGTGTTTTGTACCTGTGGCACATCTAAAAACTGCAGGACTGCGGCCCTCGAGGACGGGAGTTTGAGACCCCTGGTTTAACGAAGTTCCCGGTGGATGAGGCTGAAGAGCCAGCTGCGAGCTGAGATACGCGGAGGTGAGTGTAACGATCTGATGGCGGTGTTCTCCTGGAGGTGGACTGGTAGAGAAGATTAGGCAACAGATCAGTCCATGATGGGACGAGCAGGAAGAGCCGACGTGCGTCAATGGAGCCATGGCGGATAGTGGAGACAACCAGCGCTTGGCTGCGGGAGACAGCACCAGTGAGCCGTTGCTGCTGACGATGGTGAGCCGGAGCGGGGAACCAGGCGGATGGCAGAGGACGTCTGCGTCATCAATGAGGGAAAGACGGAAAATTTCCGGCTTCCTGCTGCCAATGGAGGCCGAATGCAGGCTTGATGGGGCTGTTAGATCGGTGATGAATAACTGGGAGTCAACAGGAGCGCAGCCGGCAAGTGAGGGACTCCCTGGATCTGGTTCTGAAAGAGGAGGAAGATGATCGGAAGGTGCTTCTGCGAGCTGAAAAAGGTAGGGTGACCAAACGTCTGTATTTCCCGGGACATGTCCGTATTTCACGTCCTGTCGTCGCCGTAGCACAATTACAAATTCAAAAACACAACATTAATGAAAACGGAAAGGGTATGTCTCAGCTGGAGACCTGAGAGATCAGACGACGGTGCTTTTTAACCGGAAGTTATTGCTTGAACGCGTCGGCCCATTGTTGTGATACGTTACAGCGTCCGCCATATTGAAAGTGGCTTATCTACCAGCAAGCTAATACAAGTAAATGGGCCGAACTTCATAAAGCGTCGTTCTGCAAAGTATTTCAAGTCAATGAATGCCAATGACACAATCTCTCACACGTTACTATATAGGAATGAAAAAAAATGACGTTTCAAACTTTTTGACGTGATTATTTTATTGTTTTTGGGCACAATAATTACAATTGATAACATAAATTTTACTACTAATTTAAATTTAACCAAATTTAACATTTAACTACCGAATTAATGGACAAATCTACCCAAACAGAACATTTAACTACCGAATTAATGGACAAATCGACCAAGACAGACATTTAACATTTAACAAGAGCAGTGACAGAAAATAAACCAATCCTACCAAAAAATCTATATAGATGGGCTGCAATTTTGAGTTATGGTGTTACTCATGTCTCAACAGGGGGAATGTTAGGACAAGTACATCAACAATATACAACCTATGGGTTTAATATTTATTCAAAAGAAATTTGTAGAGCTTGTTTAGTTTGTGCTAAACATAATCCACAGGGAAATTTAAGACCAAGAAAAGGAAATTTTCCTGAACCTAAATATCCTTTTCAAGTGATTTACATGGATTTTATAGAGTTGAATAAAAATGAAGGAAAGAAATTTTGTCTAGTGATCATAGATGCATTCTCAAAATAGATAGAGCTTTTTCCAACAAAAAACCTTGATGCTCTCACAGTAGCAAAGGCCTTATGTAAAGACATAATTGCGCTGGTGTCGCAAACCAGGATACATCTGTTTCTGTGACATCTACTGAGTTCATACCTGCTGCTACAGCTCAAAAGGCTCCAAGAACACAGAAACGATTGTCTACTCTTGCACCGTTGCCAATGCTCCAAGAGACACCTATTAATGAAACATTAAAAGTGAAACCAGAAGGGGAAAAGCCCAAGATATAGATAAAAATAAAAATATCTTGTGTTGGTGTTCATAGTGCATTAACAGAGGTTATGAAGAAGCAGAATAAAATCACTGAGATGCTTGTAAAACAACAAAGACTGTCACTCCTGCCATCTGTAGAAATCCCTGGTTTTAGTGGAGATCCTTTGCATTTTAGGTCCTTTCTTAAGGCATTTGAGCAAGGAATAGAAACTAAGACGGATAACATGCAGGACAGGTTTTATTACTTAGAACAGTTTACCACAGGTCAGCCTAGAGCTTTAGTGAGAAGTTGCATGCATATGAGTCCACAAACTGCTTATTTGGAAGCAAAAATAGGCTACAGCTTGAGTGGAATTTTGGTAACAGAGCAAAAATAACATCTGCATTTATAGACAAAGCTCTGAATTGGTCAGTTTTAAAGTCTGATGAGGCTGCAGATTTAAGAGCTTATACATTCTTTTTAAGAAGTTGTTTCAACACAATGGATGAAGCTGGGTTTATTGATGAGCTTGAGAACTCAACCAATATGAGAATTCTTGTTTCAAAGTTGCCTTTTAGACTTCGTGATAAATGGCGACTAATTGTGGTTGACATAGCAGAAAACTATGATCGTAGAGCAAAGTTTAAAGATCTTCTTGATTTTCTGGAAAAACAAAAAGCTACATTAGATCCTGTTTTTGGAGAAGGTCAAACTGTAAAAGAAAAGAAGGCTTTAAAACCATCAAAGGTTCCTTTTAAAACTAAAAGCAGCAGTTTTGCCACTTCTATTGCTGTAGTTTCTAAACAGAACAATGACAAACAGGTCCAGTCTAGCCAAAAGGCTCTGTGCTTATTTTGTGATAGAAATCATTGCATGGAAAAATGTGATTCATTCAAGCAGAAAGCCAACAAAGAAAAGGTGACATTCCTTAAAAGTAAAGGTTTATGCTTTGGTTGCTTACAGAAGGGGCATACGAGTAAGAACTGTCCACAATGTCTAACATGCCTCACCTGTAATAAAAGTCACCCTACTGTTTTGCATATTGAACCAACAGAGCAGCAGTACCAAGCAGTTAAGGCTGAGGGTAAAGAGTCACCAGTCTCAAATGCTCTTGTATCTTTGAATGTTGGTAGCTACACTGGGGCCGGGTCTAATGACCGTGTTCTGTCAGTCGTCCCAGTAAAAGTAAAGTTGGAAAACGGGAATTTTTCAAGCAGCGGTAATCACAAAGTTTTATGAAGTTGCAAATGACTGCTATTATGAACCAAAAGAAGTTCCTTTCTAAGGAATAGTTTGTTGTCATATCAAACGCCTTTTCAGCATCGATTAATATGACAACCTCGGGTGCAACTGTTGTCTCCCTCGAATAAACAACATTTATCAAGGTGCGAACATTGTAATAAAGTTGACCCCCCTTTATGAAGCCAGTCTGCTCTTTGGAGATAATTGTTGGGAGAACTCGATCAAGTCTTTGAGCCAGGGCTTTTGCGAGAATTTTTGTGTCCACATTCATTAAAGATATTGGCCTGTAGGAAGTACAGAGGTCGGGATCCTTGACCTTCTTTAAGAGAACACTGATAGAAGCCTGTCTTAGCGAGGGGGGAAGTGAACCGAGTGGTAAAGACTCAACATAGACAGAATGAAGCAATGGGATAAGTTTGGCCTGGAATGTTTTTAAAAAAATCAACTGGGAACCCGTCGGGTCCAGGAGCTTTGTTGTTTTGCATATTTTGTAAAGCAGTATTTAACTCCTGAACAGTCAGATCAGCCAATTCTGAGTTTAAAGGGGGAAACTGAAGCTCATCCAGAAATGTATGCATATCAGTCAAATCTGGTGGGAGTTCACATTTAAATAGGGACTCATAGAAAGATGAAAAAAACTAAAATTAATAACTTGCATGTCCTCCTGCAGGACCCCTGCTCAATCTTTAATGCGAGGTATTAAACGTGAAGCAGCTTGACGGCGCAATTGGTGAGCCAACAATCTGCTGGACGTGTCACCATTGGAAAATCAACACAGATGTGAAATAGAAAGTCTTTCACACATAATAGCAGAATTGCAACACAAAGTTTCAACATTAAGAAAACTGAACAGTCAGATAATCGATACGGAAGAACAAAGTGATCAAAATATCAAATCTCTTTGAAAGAGGAGAATGATGAATTAAAAGTAGAAAACAGTAGCCTTAAATTGAAGATAGCAGCATTGATAGATGAAGCTACTATTTCAAAAACACTGTCGAAATGGATTATTATGGGCGACTGTGGCTCTATGGTAGAGTAGTCGTCTTGCGATCGGAAGGTTGTAGGTTCGATTCCAGCTTCCTCCTGCCACATGTCGATATGCCTCTGGGCAAGGCACTTAACCCCAAATTGCATACTGATCTGCGTATGAATGGGTGAATGTGACTCTAGTGTAAAGCGCTTTGAGTGGTCAAAATGACTGGAGAAGCGCTTGATAAGTTTAGTCCATTTACCACTTATTAATGACTATTTCATAAAGGGTTTTGAATATTTTTATTGATTTACTTATGTTTTTTTTTTATATATCCAATGCGTCAAAGGTCACAGTTTGCAGTTTTTCTATGTGACAAGCAGGCTGCCTGTCGACTCTGCTTCAACAGGAAATGTCCAACTGTCTCACTGAAGAGGTCAACGTTTATACTGGGGCCTCTGACCTATGCAGGTGCTTATACTTGTAAGTTCAACCAGAGGACAACAGATCGGTTTTTCCACTCAACTGCCTTTTAGATCAAACTGTCGATTTTGCAGTAACATAGGTACACCAGAGGTCAGGTGAGATATGTTCGCTCATGCAGAGACGTTTGTGGTAAAGGTGTCAATGCTTATGCAGAGATGTTTGTGGTAAAGGTGGCGACACCTCAAGACTGCAGGTGTCCCAACTGTGACCCATTTGTCAGAAACTGCCTGTACCTTTTGTTCTTTTTCTTTCTTGTATGATCAAAAGAACTCAGCCACAAACTGTGTGGTCAAAGCTGTATAAAGAAAGCCCTGAGCGACGGAGGACTCAGAGTCCTTTAGCATTTTATGTGTGCGTTAACGTGACCGCTTACTATATGCTAATGTGATCTTCTACAATTGCAATTGTGAATAATAAACTTGTGTTTTTACTTTCATATCTGCCTCTTAATTACAGTTGCTCTTTCACAACACACAAGAAGGTTCTGCGGAAAAGATGTTGAACTTAGAGAAAGGAAACAGCAAGAAGTGGGCATACTTGTCTTGGTAATGTACTTTGGAGTTCAACGGTGGACAACACGGTCGAGAGACTTTGCAAGCTCATCTAAGTGCGTGGCAATTGTTTGCTTAAGTTCCATGGATACAGAAATGTCTCCAATTCCAGACACATCTTAGATCTTACTTACACAGTCGTCCAGAAGGGGAACGTTTGCAAAGTTGTTCTCTGTTCGTTGTTTCCATAACGGTAGTTTTTAAAAAAAAATCCTTCAGGTTTTCTTCTGCTTCCATGATGTTGACTCCACCATCCTGCATCTGCTGATTGAGATGATTTAGAGCTCCAAATATATCAGCCATGTACGCTAAAATAAGAACGAACTCAGGATCTTTGAACTAGTTAAAACCTTCCAAACTCACACCAGCTTCAGCTTCTTTCCCACTAGAGCGCTGTTATGCCACATTCTGAGGTATCAATATGTACATTAATAATTTACTCTGACATGGGGCGTGCTCCGGTGGCGTAGAGGGTAGCGCGCCCCACGCTTGGAGGCCTTCAGTCCTCGACGCAGCCGTCGTGGGTTCGATTCCCGGACCCGATGACATTTGCCGCATATCTTCCCCCCTCTTCTTCCCCCTTTCCTGTCAGCCTACTGTTGTATAAGGGACACTAGAGCCCACAAAAAGACCCCCTGGTGGGGGGAAAAAAAATAATAATAATAATTTACTCTGACATAATATGTTAGACATAAAAGCCAATTTTACAAACTATTCATTAGAAAGAAATTTCAGTTTGTTCAAAATAGTATTCGTTTGCAATTTCATAAACCTTTGTGGTTATCGCTGCTTGAAAAATACCCAGCAGGGTGTATTTACCTGCAAACAAGAGGCCGTCTACACATGTACTCCACCAACTCTTACAATTAGCAGAAGTAGAAGTTTCACACTGCGTTGATCGGTCAGCAAAAGATTTAGGTACAATTACCAAAGTTTTACCTTGAGTAGTATTCCTAGTCGAATTCTTTACCTGCCTACATTTGCATTTTAAAGTTTGTGTTCCAGGTAATGTTTTAGATCAGGGGTCTCAAACTCAATTTTCCCGGGGGCTGCTGGAGGTAGAGGCTGGGCCGTATCGGGTTTTCCACAAGAAAAGCTCTTACAAAACCATTCCTGTTATCAAATGTCATTATTTTTATTTTTTAACACAAAATAAGATGAATAAATAAATAAACTATTCATAAGAAAAAAAATCAACCAGTAATAAATAAATAAAATGAAAATAATAATAATACGGCAGACAGAAGACTAGAGAAATGTAATTATTATAATTCGGTCAAATGGCTGTATTAACAGTTTAACTTTAACTTTCTGAACATGAATGGAACATTGAATATAAACTGTTATGAACATGGCTTCTTCTGCCTACTTCTTACTGCTAGAGGTCTGACAGCACTTCCTCTTGCATTGCTGAGCCACATTTGACTTAAGGGAGGAGGCAGTAGAGACCCTGAGTAGGGCTTGAAGATGCTCGTCAGTAAGTCTGTAATCTGTCCATTTTTCCTCCCTCTCATTGATGGCGCTCCATCAGTTGTCATTCCAACAAACTTCTTCCATGGCAAACTGGCATTCAGACCACTAACACACACAAGGGGGTAACTAAACACACAAGAACCTAACAAATACTGGTGAGAATATTATTAAATCTGTAAATTAAATAAATATCAAATTTAAACTAACTTTCAAAAAGAAGAAACATTAAATAAATGATCAAAATAAACTAAACCAAATGTCCCCTTCCCCTGGCGAACAAATAGAACGGCCCGCTGAGGAAGTTTGACAGCCATGAATGGACCTCAATCAGCTGGAGCTCATCTGTAATTTCCAGGGGCAGGTCCAGAGGAAACTAATAACTCAAGAACTCATTGATGGCGCTCCATCGGTTGTCATTCCAACAAACTTCTTCCATGGCAAACTGGCATTCTCAATGGCATCACACAGCTGGTGAAATATCTCCTGAGCAGCGGTCTGGCCATGTGTTTTGGATAGGCGTAGTGCGGGATCACATGGTGTTATTAGTGATTGTAGATCACCTGTTGCTCACCTGGTGACTTTAGTGAGTGGGTGATGGAGGAGGTTTACTTTTTGCTGACCGCCGTAAGGTTGTATGTTTTTTTTTGTCTTTGATCACTGTTTAAACCTGCAGATCCGGTTTCAATGCTTTCTTGGACACTGTTCTGCCTTCGATATTGACAATATATACACAAAATAAAACTATCTTAAACTGCATCCTGGATTTGCGTTTTTGATCAGCTGGCACATCAACAAGGATTCCCCTCTTCAGCTGCACAGCGACTTTGTTTGACGGTCGCTAACACCAAGCATTGGACTTACTGTGAGCAACTCCTCTGTGACTTCAAAATTCCCATCAACACCATTTACATAGATTGCTAGCTGGGCAGTGTTGGTGATGTCTGTGGTCTCACCAAGAGCGACTGAGTATACACTGAAACATTTTGCTTTCTCACACGGTTGACCATAAACGTCACTTGACAGGTCAGAAATGTACGGTGGCCCTGAGGTGCAAAGCACTACAACATTAACGAAAACACAACATTAACAAAAGCACTACAACACTAACAAAGCAAAATTACAAATTACAAAAACACAACAACATTAATGAAGCAAAATTACAAAAACACAACATTAACGAAGCACAATTACAAAAACAACATCAACAAAGCACAATTACAAAAACAACATTAACAAAGCACAATTACAAAACCACAACATTAATGTAAACACAACAACATTAACAAAAACACTACATTAACGAAAATGGAAAGGGTATGTCCCAGTAGGAGATCAGAGAAATGGCTGATTGGACAATAGGCATGAATACGTATACGCAGAGTGCTATTACGTCATCGCCATCTTGAAAGTGACAGTGCTGTGTGGACTAGTTTCAACGGTTTTACTGTACAAAGTGGACCCACTGCCTTTACGCTACGTTTTTTAATTCATATCTTGAAATAGCAAATGCACATTGAATTATGGAATTGTGTTAATATGTTCGTGAATACATCTCTGTAAAGGTATGTGTGTGTTCATCAATAAAAACGATTTATCAGAATCAGCTGTTTCAAATGTAATTATTGTGCCCCAAAACAATGAAATAATCACATCAAAAAGTTCGATACGTTGTCTTTTTTTCATTCTTATATAATAATGTGTGAGAGATTGTGTCATTGGCATTCATTAACTTGAAATACTTTGCAGAACGACACTTTACGAAGTTTGGTCCAATTACTTGTAATAGCTTGCTGGTAGATAAACCACTTTCAATATGGTGGACGCTGTAACGAATCGCAACAACGGGCCGACGCGTTCAAGCGTCCAGTTCAAAAACCCTGTCGTCCAATCAGTGATCTCTCAGGTCTCCAGCTGGGACATACCCTTTCCGTTGTGTTTTCGTTAATGTTGTGTTTTTGAATTTGTAATTGTGCTTCGTTAATGTTGTACTGTTTTTGTTAATGTTGTAGTATTTCTGTAATTTGTAATTGTGCATCGTTAATGATGTGTTTTTGTTAATGTTGTAGTGTTTTTGTAATTTGTAATTGTGCTTTTGTTAATGTTGTGTTTTTGTTAATGTTGTAGTGTTTTTGTAATTTGTAATTGTGCGTTGTTAATGTACTGTTTTTGTTAATGTTGTAGTGTTTTTGTAATTTGTAATTGTGTGTTAATCTGTTTTTATTAATGTTGTAGTGTTTTTGTAATTTGTAATTGTGTGTTAATGTGTTTTTATTAATGTTGTATTGTTTTTGTAATTTGTAATTGTGCGTTGTTAATGTTGTACTGTTTTTGTTAATGTGAATTTGAAAAATATTCCAAATGAATTAAAGTAAAACTCTCTGTAAAGAGATAAAAATAAATAAACAAACTAAGTAAAAAACGAGAGAAACTGCGTTTCTTTTTTTCTGCTGTGTGGCACCTTAATACAAATAGAAGCAGCAAACAAGTGCGACGTTTCGGTCCGATGGACCTTCATCAGGCCGTTTGCTGCTCTAACTGTTAACATCAGAACAAAAATAACTATTTATAGACAAAAATTTCGAAATTCGAACTCAAAATAATATTTACAGACAGTGGGCCCTGATTGGCTCATTGGATGGAGCCTGCTACGTCATCTGACGCAGGGAGAGGAGAGCGCAGCAGAACAGCTTCGCGCCAGAGAGATGGTGGCAGCGTAAATCACCCTGTGCCGTGCTCTCAGTGCTAGCACTCTTATTTTGCAATTTTCCTGAGTGTACGAGCGTTCAGTTGAGTACTTTTCTACTTTGTTAGTTTACTTTACTCTCGGGAAGATGCCTAAAACAGCCAAAACAAAAACTAGTGACCACAAGTTGGAAAAAGCCTGCACTGGTGTTGACGAAAAAGACCATGATTATGTCGGTCCGGCTCTCCAACCGGAGAATTGTGAAGAGGATTTCCCGCCACTCCCGGTGACTCAAAGTAAGCCTCCTGTTGCCAAGAAGCATTTTCCAAATATGCTACGAACAAATAACAACTCAAATCCTGATGATGCTTTTGCTATGCTTGCCAACCTGATCAACAGGAGAAGTGATGCTTTAGAAACAAAGCTGGGAAGTATGCTAGAAGAAATTAAAGATATTAAAATGAAAATTACCTCAGTGGACAAACGAGTGGAGCGCAATGAAAAAGAAACAACGTCTTGCTTAATTCGTGTTACTGAGATGGAGCTATGATTGTAGTTGGAACCTCAGACTTCATGAAATTGTTGAGACCGAGAAAGGATGTGCGGGATGAGGCGTTACAGTGTGCCAGGAGGCTTCTGATTCGTGATTCCATATGGAAAGCAGCAAAGGGAAATGACTTCCTGAAGAGAAAAGGGTCTCGGTTTTACCGAAGACCTTTGTAAAGAAGACCGTGAATCCTGGCAGAAGGTTTGGCCATGTATCCAGAACAGTGGCGGAGCTAGACTTTTTTTCCAGGGGTGGCCAAAGGATGAGCAAGGCTTTATCAGAGGGGTCCATATACAAATGATGAACGAAGGGAAACAAATATTTTCTCACACACACTCAAATTAAAATGGTTTATTTAACAAAGATTTGCCATGACCAAACAAGACGTTAAACGCCTGGTGATACACTTGGGCCTGGTGTCTCCTGACTGGCTTCACCAGGTTGGTCACTGCTGCAGGGTTCTGTCTGGTCCTGGTCTGGCCCTGGTTTTTGCCTCTTTAAGAAGAACTGGGAGATATTCACTTTTCTCTTCATTTGGGCTCTACACAAACAGCCTGGTATTTAGACTCCATGACTGTTTGGCATTGACAACACTATTTTAACTATTATTTAAACTATAGTTTTTAGTTTTCTGTAGCTAGCTAAAATAATACTAAATTAAAAATAGATTAATTAAATTAATTAATATAACTAGTTAGGTTATAATTCAAAGCTTTCATATGACATATCCTACTTACATTTCAGTCATTATAAAACTTAACATTGGTTTTTCACATATTCTTACCACACACATTTCAAGCAAGAGCTGGGAGATATATCCTGGCCAAATGAATAAAACATTACAGGGCAGCATGTGCACTAAAACATATGTTACGGCCGAGCGAAAGCCTGGGCTCGTCACCGGTAGCAACCGGATACACAAGAGACGAATAGACAGACTGGGCACACAGAACAACAACGACTATACGCCGAATGAGACGTGACGAACACGTGACAACGATGTAGGACCCGACAGAGACACAGGTGACACTAAATACACGGAGGGTAATCAGGGAACGAGACACACCTGGGAACTAATCAAAGGGAGACAGGACAACACGGAAACTCAGACACACAGGAAACTCAAAATAAACACAGGAAAACACAGAACATGACATTGACAGTCGCTAATATTTGTCAGCAAAACTGAACTGTACTCTGAATATTCTATTTCTAAATATAATTTGAGATTTACATTAATATTTAATTTCCTATTTGTAAAAACGCCAACTTTAGACTTGGATGTTGATAATCTAAATCCCCCATTATAAAGCCCAAGCTTCTACACCAGGGGTCACCAACTCAATTTATGTTATTACACGACGCACACTATCCTCTATTAAAATTTTAAGTGACAGACTGGCGACCTGTCCAGGGTGACCCCGCCCCTCGCCCAGAACGTTAGCTGGAGAGGCACCAGCACCTCCCGACCCACTAAACACAAGGTGTAAGACACCAGTTTCAAACTCCAGTCCTCAAGGGCCACTGTGGATTAAAATAATTATTTACAGTATGTTCACTTTTATTAGAAGTTTATTGGGGCCTGCCCATAGCAATGCATGGAGGCAGTGACTGACTTGCTTCACAAGACAGTCACTGCCTCCATGCATTGCATGGCAGGCACCTATTAATCTACACCCAATAGAACGCCTCTTTATTCTTAACTTCTTCTTCCGCGGACATTAATGCGGCTCGTACCGCTCATGTGTTCCGCTCCCGGAACACATGAGGGCAGAGCAGCTGTTTAGGACTTATTGCAGTGCAATAAGATCAGCTTGCATAATGTTTTTTTCTCTCAAGTTAGAGCACTGTCTTGCATAGCAAGACAGTGCATTAACTTTAGCACATTAGCATTTTACTGCCCCCCCTAGTGCACCGCCTATGGCGGTGCAATAAGATCAGCTTGCATAACTTTTTTTCTCTCAGGTTGCATTACCTTTAGCACTGACATTAGCATTTCACTGTCCCCCACTAGTGGGGGCTAATAGTATTGCACCCTCTATGGCGGTGCAATAATATTAGCCTGCAATATCTTTTCTTCTTAGGTTACAGAACTGCCTTGTGCAAGGCAGTTCATTTGCATTAACCTTTTAGCTTAAATAAGCTATTAGCTATTTCTCTTACTTATATACATTAAAAATAAACCTTTTTTAAAAAATATATAAATTTTCTATACGTATATATTTTTTTATACGACATGTCAGCTGAAGCATATGTCATACATGCTGGAAAATGTCAATCACTGATTGGTTGACATACCATCTTGTATCTATGCCTGTGACTAAAGGTGAAGAAGTTGCCAGCCAGATGTGATGTTTGCATTTTTTAAAATCGTTGCTATGCGAAGCTGACTGGTCAGCAGAAGGATAGTCTTAGAAGCGGGAAAAGCACCATCTCTGATTGGCTGCCACGTACTACCAAGTCGTGGAAGCTTCTGGAACTTTCTGCTTCCGAGTCTGCTTCGGTCAAGGTAGGAAGTGTTTGTGGTAGGAGCCCTCTGCTGACCCTCAACCTGGTGACCTCATTGAAATATTCAGACCAGTGATGTGTCACACCAGATTGGATGCCGAAGAAGAAGTTGGCCAAACCAAAGACCTTTGGAGAAGCAGTTCTTTTTTGTTGTTGTTGTTTATAGTTGTAAATAGTTTTTCTTGTATGTATATATTTAACATATAAAACTTTTATAACTATACACATACATGAAAACATATTTGAAACTATAATCTAATGTGACGTATTACAGTCTCTATAGTATAAATGAAACAATTTATAACAAGTGGATCATCATGGCAAAGCCATAATGTTTCACTTGTGATAGTAAATCTGTCGGGCCTCACCTTGACACTCAGGCAACAACCCTGAGTGCCACATGGCCAGACAGGACACATGTAAATTTAAAAAAAATTTTGTGCAGAGGCATCAGATTCTCAAATTTATTGTTTTCTTTAAATGTTGTAATTTTAGTTCATTGTAAACTTTACCTGTAAAATCCTTGTAGAAATTTTTAACACGTGTTCAATATATATTTAAACTGTGATCTGTTGTGTGTGTGGGTTATTCAATTAAACATTTTTCTTTGTCTCTATTATGAAGTAAATGTTAATGAACTGCCTTCCTGCAGCTCATTAACATTGAACAGTTCAATGCAGGGCTCATTAGAACTAATGAGCAAGCCAGTGCAATAGCATTAACCTATGACCTAATGATAATAAATAGGACTACAAAAACGCCATATCTGTAGTTCTAACACTAATATGATTCTGCATTATCTGCTTCTCTCAAGTTAGGGTGATTGTCCACATGCTTCTTTTGAATTTTTGAGCTAAGCTTAGCATTGATGCAAATTTTTAGCATCAAAACGCTGGGTCCAAACCGACGGGCACACTTTGGCAGGCCCCAGTTAAATTTCTTCAGGAATTTTCTAGTTTAATATTAATCTTACAATGTTTAATCAGTTTATTATATTTTACTTAGACTTACAGAGTCATTGTTCCTCTTCTAGCCTTCACAAGTTTGCTCCATTGTGTGAGAAGCCTAGCAACAAGCCATAAGTAAATAACTATCAAACCTCCGGAGTGACAGACCAGACCCAACGGCTCAGTGATTATTATTAGGCACAGAATATTCTGCCTGAAACTGGTTTTTAACTAAAGGTTGCATTTTTCTCACTATGTGTATTAATCTGATAAGCTTTTTTTTTTTTATCAGCGATGACATTCTGTCTGTGTGCAAAAGGCATTATACAGTATATATAGAGAAGTGATTCCTTTGTCTAGTCAGATCTCTCTTCTGGGTTCTCCATCTGTACAGATGTAATAAAGCTCTGTTTTGTTTGCTCTTTTTAACAAGGTTTGGACTTTGTTAATTTCTCGTCACAAACAGGATCCGAACCTGTGCGGGAAAACCCCAATGAATACTGTTTTGGATTTCCTACACCCAGGAAAATCCAATTCTCAGGTGTTTTAAGCCATCCATCCATCCATCCATTTTCTTACACCCTTCTTCCCTAATGGGGTCGGGAGGGTTGCTGGTGTCAATCTCCAGCTGCGTTCCGGGCGAGAGGCGGGGTACACCCTGGACAGGTCGCCAGTCTGTCGCAGGGCAACACAAAGACATACAAGACAAACAACCATGCGCACACACACTCACACCTAGGGAGAATTTAGAGAAATCAATTAACACTAGAACTACCAGGGATTTCAACCTCCTCCTAGAAGTCCCGAAAGAGGGTCAAAAGACCCTGAGTCCAAACTGACGACTCTGATGGCTCAAATTAGCATCCCCTCTTCAAATGTAAATATGGCCATTGCCTGAGGAATCAGGAGGGGGGGAGGAGAGCCGTCAGGCCAGAAGGTAGGAGTGTGAATAGTCCATGTTGGGGTGGGTGCGATCTATGATGGAGGCAGCTCTACAGTAGACTTTCCTGTTGGTAATGCTCTTCAGAGAGGGTTGGGTAGTTTTGAAGCATACATGAAGTGTTTTTGGAGAGATGTGACCTTTTGCAGCTGATTCATGATGTTGTGCTGCATTAGGTCATTTTGCCAAATGTACATATAGTTTGCAAAACATACAATCTGTTTCAAGAAATATGCAAAGGTTTTTCTAAAAGAAATTAGTAATGTTTTTCTTTTAAATAAAGCTAAGTGGATTTAAAATGGGGCTGCACAGTGGTGCAGTTGGTAGAGCTGTTGCCTTGCAGCAAGAAGGTCCTGGGTTTGATTCCCGGCCCGGGGTCTTTCTGCATGCAGTTTGCATGTTCTCCCTGTGCATGGTGGGTTCTCTCCGGGTTCTCCGGCTTCCTCCCACAGTCCAAAAACATGACTGTCAGGTTAATTGGTCTCTCTAAATTCTCCCTAGGTGTGAGTGTGTGTGTGAATGGTTGTGTGTCTTGTATGTCTCTGTGTTGCTCTGTGACAGACTGGCGACCTGTCCAGGGTGAACCCGCCTCTCGCCCGGAACGCAGCTGGAGAGAAACTAGCAATCCTCCCGACCCCATTAGGGACGAAGGGTGTAAGAAAATGGATGGATGGATGGATGGATGGGTTTAAAATGACAGTTTAGAAATAAACTAACCAAATTAATTTTGTTGATCCACCTCAAAAAAATCATGCAAAAAGTGTAAGCAAAAGAGATCTGGGAGACTTTGCACATGCAAATTTGCATGCAGCCTTTTGTGCCGTGGAGGATAAATGGGTGACTGCTTCACCTATTTAGTTCACAAGAAACAAAATGCAGAAGAGGTTCACCACTCAGAAGGCATTGGAACTGATTCTGAGCAGATTGTGATTCAGATGGAGAAGACATAGACTTTCAACTGGCTTCGACTCTGAGCTGTCTTCAGGTTAGATTTCTCAACCTACCTATTTTATTTTCCTGACTATTTTTATTTAGAACCAATCAAAAGGTTAATTTGAAATTGTTTATCTTGCAGATGAGGAGACTCTCCCTCTACCAAAAAAAGAGAGCTTGTTTGGGGAGTGAGCTGTCAGAGACCATGAAAAATGGCACAGTGTGGCGTGAAGAACAAGTGGGGACACATCTCCATTTCACTCCAATAGAACCGTACGCCACAGATGGAGAGCCAAGCGCTAAGGCCAGAGAAAGTATCTGGAGTCGCCTTCAGAGCTTCCTCTGTTTTATCACTCTTGACATGCTTCGTAGCATTCAAGAATGGACTACTCAACATGCACGTCACACGGAGCAGCTGGATTGGTTCATGGATCTCCTGGAACTAATGGCATTTATTTCAGTCATTATCTTGTGGGGGGTGACCAAGGTTCCATCACTATGTGACAGC
Source organism: Gambusia affinis (assembly GCF_019740435.1). Classification (NCBI taxonomy): domain Eukaryota; kingdom Metazoa; phylum Chordata; class Actinopteri; order Cyprinodontiformes; family Poeciliidae; genus Gambusia; species Gambusia affinis. Next base: position 14,633,609 of record NC_057868.1, read on the forward strand.
TGGTCAGCAAACCTGGCAAACCCAAGGATCATTGCAACTATGGCCCAAAAACGCTTCCAAGACATCATGCGACACCTACGCTTTCATGACATGTTTACACACAGTGAGCGAGCGGAGACCGATAAGTTTGTTGCAATCTCCGATGTTTGGGGATCGTTTGTCACTAACTGCATCGCATCCTACAACCCTGGTCGACACATCACTATTGATGAACAGCTTTTTTCATCAAAGACTCGCTGATGTTTTCTGCAATACATTGCAACAAAACCAGACAAGTTTGGCATCAAGTTTTGGGTGGCTTGCGACTTGAAATCAAAGTACATCTGTAATGTCTTCCCATATCTTGGAAAGGACCCCAGTCGTCCCAGTGGGGAGAGACTGTCCGAGACTGTAGTGATGAGGCTGATGGAACCGTTCATGGACAAGGGCAGAACTGTAACCACGAACAATTTCTTTACATCACTGTCACTTGCACTGCTTAGCCGGAAAACCACTATCCTCGCAAAGTCAACAAGAGATGTCGGAAATTCCTCAATCCGCTAGACAGATGGATCGCACTGAATTCACCACTCAGGTGTTTTCAACCACTGGTGCCACGCTGGCAGTGTATGTGCCCAAACGGAAGAAGGCTGTTTACGTTCTCAGCAGCATGCACAGCGTGGTTGAGACTGAGGATACCAACAAAAGGAAGCCAAACACGGTCACACAATACAACAAAACAAAGTGCGGTGTGGATGTGATGGACCAAATGGTGCGGGAGTACAGCGTGCGTGCAGGAACACGGAGATGCCCAGTTGCAGTGTTCTATAACATGATTGACATGGCAGCACTGAATGCACATGTGCTTTATTAGGCATGCATTGGGGTGCAGAAGAGACGGGTGGACTTCCTGGTTGAGCTTGCAAAAGAGTTGGGTAACTCTCATGTGAGTGGGAAGAAGGCACACAAGGAGAAACTGCTCAACAACCTTCCACACCCAGCTCAGGCAAAAGAAGTGTCAGGTCAACCATCGATGCAGGAACAATTGTACAACTGTGAGATGCGAATGCTACAAATACACATGTGGCAATGCACTAGGGTCATACCCTGGCAGTGCCAGGTATGTTCCGACAGAGCAGACTGCGTGCTGAAATGCCAGTCACACAAGGACATGCCACTACACACACAGCCCCCACTGTGCCTAATGTAAATATGTGTGGAATTGTTTTATTTCTTGTATTTTTGTATCGTTTTAATGGCAAAAATAAAAAGCATTTAAACAAATAACAGTTGTTCTTTTGTATATTTCTCATGCTGGAATTTCAGTCCTCTTGACTTAGACACAAATACTTCTGGTCATTGCTCACAGCTGTACCTGGCTGTAAAATTTCTAATTCTCCATTTAAAATATTAAAATTAATTCATTGTGGTTTTTTGCTAAAATAAAACTAAGCTAAATATAATATATATAATCTTTATATTATAAAATACAATATACTGAATAGAACTAACTAGACAGTTAGTTGGGAGTTAAGCTTTCCCTCTTCCTTTGGTGCGCCAGTAATGGCCTTATTTACAGAACAAAAGCGCCTGTTCACACCTCCTTTTAGGATGCTAATTAGAATCCATCAGGTCATTTGACCCATCTCTGGGTTCCAAAGGTAGAAATGTCAAATGACCCTTCTCTGGTAGTTCTAGTGTTAACCTAACAGTCATGTTTTTGGACTGTGGGAGGAAGCCAGAGAACCCGGAGAGAACCCACGCATGCACAGGGAGAACATGCAAACTCCATGCAGAAAGACCCCAGGCCGGGAATCGTTCCCAGGACCTTCTTGCTGCAAGGCAACAGCTCTACCAACTGCGCCACTGTGCAGCCCCTGATTTAAGCCAAAAACCCTGAAACAGATCTATCCCTGATGGTCTGTTTTTACCTTAAGGCCTTTGGCTGGTTTGCTCTCCCCTGGAACAGGTTGTCGGATTCTGTCTCGATCGATTCACCTGGTGGAGTTCCAGAAAAACCCTCGCTCTCAGACAGGCCTGCTTGGAGATTAAGGTCTTGGTGATCAGCCCTCTCCTGGCCTCCACTGGAAAGAAACCAGAAAGAATCTTGGTCCGTCTTAGACAATGGAGGCTTTACTTATTTAGAAAAATTAGAAGGTAATTCTTAGCTCTGAAAGAATTTTTGTAGGTTATTCTAGTCTTAAAATAACAGGATTTTTGTAGATTGTTCTAGGCCTAGACAATTGAGGTTTTACTGATTTAGAAAAATCAGAGGGTAATTCTTAGCGCTGGAGAATTTTTTGTAGGTTATTTTAGGTTTAAAATAACCGAGGACTTTGTAGATTGTTCTAGGCTTAGACAATGGAGGTTTTACTGATTTAGAAAAATCAGAGGGTAATTCTTAGCGCTGGAGAATTTTTTGTAGGTTATTTTAGGTTTAAAATAACCGAGGACTTTGTAGATTGTTCTAGGCTTAGACAATGGAGGTTTTACTGATTTAGAAAAATCAGAAAGTGATCACAAAGGTTTTGCTAGTTTAGAAAAATAAGAGAATAATAAAATAACTAAATAAATACATTAATAAATTATATATAATCAAAAATAGGAGGATTTCTTAATAAAGGTCAAAATACTGCCTCCGGCCATCCTCCACCAACCAAAGACTGAGCAGAAAACCCGTCCCGTTGACCCTGAGCAGCGACGGGACCAGGACAGAGATGACAGAGTTCCCTCACGAGGTGTAACCCTTCCAGGCCCACCACCACGACCCCCTACAGCTGAACATGGTCATTACCTTTGCTCCAAAGACCAACCCCCACCATCACCTGGGATAACATGTAGCAGCTCCCCAGTACTTGAATTAATCAGCCAGTCTTGACGGGTAAATTTCTCTTTTTTTTTTCCTTTATGTAGGTGATTAAAATCCAACGTGATCACCACAGTCTTCAATTACCACAATCACCGCAGTCATCACAGTCACCGTGAAAACTAAAACTTATACAAATATTAGAATACAAACAACAAAACAAAACATACCTCGCTGCTTTCACTGGGGAACACCAAGTGTTGATTCCTTCATGCCAAATAATTTGACCATTCAAGTTGTTCATTGACACGATGATTCAAACAAACCCTTTTAGCTTAAATAAGCTATTACCCATTTTTCTGACTTATTAGCCATGTTTAGTATACTTAATGGAATAAGTAAATGACAGTAAACATTCTAATGATAACCCATATGCTACTGAAAGTATTTATGCTTACATTAGCATTATGGCTAATTTGAGCTTATACACTGTCAAGAAATCTGGTATGTAAATGTGAGATCTGTCCAGGCTCATGCAGAAAAACGGATCATAAAAAACCTAGAAGATTGCCACAGCCCTGTATGTTGATTAAAAAAGGATTACTTACTGTGTATTCTTTGTATGAGGATATGGTTTCTGTGATATATTAATGTTGTAACAAGAAACTAGGATCAAATCATCTAATGTACTAATATTTTATATGATTTTAATGATTGAAGGAACTTGTATGATTAAAGTTAGTACAGGAAAAGAAGAAGTATAAGGTTGGGGTGTGGAGGCTGACATATGCCGCTGTTGCAATTCAGAAAGTCCCAAAAAGTCACAAGCACATAGTTCAAAATAGGGTCATTGTGTCCCAAGTTGGAGTCTATTGTTCTCGGAAAGTCCCGAGTGTCACAAGCACATTATTTCACAATCGGGTCTTTGTGATCCAAGTGTTGCAGATGGTCAGGTTGCGCAACCATGTAGTTGTGCACAAACTGTTCTTTGTCTTTCTCTCTCTCCCTCTCTCGGTGTATTCCCCGGGGAGGTAGCAAAGTATAAAAACATGAGACTAAGGAGACACAGGGTTCTTCGTCCCCGGCGCTGAGACTCGACACAAGAGCGGCAAGAAGACCAGCAGAGGACTACGCCCTGGAACCTAGAAAAGCGCCTCACAAGGAGGACAACGGAGCTCCTCACGCCGGACCAAAGGGCTAGATCCACCAACCCACTGCCTTGGTTCCTCATTGGATTTCCACACTCTGCACTCAACTCCACGATCTCAAGCCACATCGCAACAGACTTGGGGAACTGATCAAAAGTCAAAGGATCGACTAAGAGCTGTTCAGCTGGATGTAGCAGACAGATCATTTTGTTTCGGTTCCAAGGAGGATTTATGTTCAAGGATAAAGACTCTGACCAAGGACCACAAGGACTTCTGTTGCCGAGATCCAATACCATCGATGAGTATGAGTTGTGCCGCACCCCAAAGCCTTATTTGATAGACAGATGACAGTGTAGGGAGGTTGTTAGGTAAAGGTTGAATTGATCTAAAGTTTATTGATTTTCTTTGTATGGTAGTCTCAAGTAAATTCTGTATGCCTGTCATTTTCCCTGCTAAAGCTTGCTTAATAAATACATATATCTTAAAAATTCTGATTAGGTTGTGGACATTGAAATTAATTGAGTCATTTGAATTAAAGTTCTTCTATTTATAGTAAAACCAGTATACATGATTCTAGTAATGTGGTGGCTTCGGACATTCCTTTGGTGAGTGTAAATAATGACCTTGGGGCTTAAATCTTAGTCACTAAATAATATCTAGCCGGTAACAAGTGCCCGTTACATTTTAGGAAGAGAACTACCGTTAACAGAAGTGGTTATTGAAACTATGCAGCTGCGAGGGCTACTCAGTTGATTGTTTCTTAACTGAAAAGGGTCATAACTTCTGGATAGGAGGTAGTCAGAGCTAGACGAGTCTCTTTCGCCACCAGTTTAAACAGATTATCTCTTATCGATCTTGTTCAGGGTAATACCCAGGTCTTAGAGATTTTCCGGACCTGTTAGACAGAGAACTGGTCAGTAGTCAGCCCGAGGAGTTGTGAGGAGAGGGCGGGGCTGGCTATTGCGTAGTAACAAACATGGCGTCCCTGGGTGGGCCCAAGTCCAACGGAGTAGGAGGGCCTCAGGTACTAAGTCAGTAAAAACAGATGTGTGATTCTGAATAGCTCACTTAGTGGCTAGCTCCTAGGGAGAGGAGCTAGTGGTGACTGATAGGGCTGTCAGTCACAACCCTCGCAGTAACTGTATAGCATACAGGTGAGGGAAAGCTTCTACTGAGGATAAATGACCAGATCCAGACAGTGAAGCCAGTAGCCAACCCGGCCTAGACCCATCCCTGCTCAATATCGATGAGAGGCTTTGGGGGATAGGCGACTCGAAGACAAAGAACAAGAATGGATAGTGAAGAAGATGGATACTCGAAAATTGAACCGATGCAAGAAAATCCACGAGGAAGTGGCCTTGGCCAAGAGGATGGCGAACAGAGTAAAGGGGGGGAGCGATCTATGCTCTCCAAATCCCAACTACAGAGAACTCCAATGAATTTGCTGCTGCTTGGTGATGGATTTGATACATGGACCGAAGTAAATCAACGCATGTTCTTCAATCATCACTACCACTACAAGCAGGAAGACATACCGAACTTGATGGAAACTATAATTAGCTCCAAAGGCATCTACAGCTGCTCTAAGCTGGACCATGGCACACGGCTGTGTGTGGCTCCATGTCCGGTTAAGGTCAGCAAAAAGAGTGAGATCAAAGTCTGGCTGAAATGGTTTGCTGACCTGCTTGCGGAAAAGAAGGACAGTGAAATAAGAATGATCTACAGCCCTTCTGAGAAATATGACAGCGTAGTCAAGACAGCGACCCGGGCTGCTGGGTTAGACGGGATATTAGTGGACCCCAGTGCCAGAGGAGTTAATCGCTACGCTGAATGCCGTGAGGAATTGGAGCGGCTGGAAGCCTACCAGGAGAAGATGGAACGGGAACAAGCATCAGCCCCGGCTGCGAGAGAGGAGGAATCTGATGGAGCTGAGGCTCCATCCTGTTTCCCGAGTGGGAAAGGAACCCCCGTCGGAGAGCGGGGGACGGCGGACATGGAACTCGTCAGCCTGACTTTGGATGACGACGAAGAACCATCTCGACCGTCATGCCTGTTCAACTGTGCTTTGACTTCGGAGGTGGTCTGAACAATTATATTCACATTGTTGACGTACTGTCTGCTGATTATGCAGCAAACGTGTAAAAAATATATATTAGCCTATAACGGTTCAAAAAATAGAAAAAAGAGTATAATAATAATAATAATAATAATAATATAGTAATAATTATAATAATGTATAATTAAATTGCATTTTCAAAACAGTCACTTTCATGGTTCATTACTTCTCAATTAGGATAGAAACCCTTTGCCTCACACTACAGATATTTGGGTGTGTCAATAGCAAACCATGAGGCACATGCAACTTCATAAAAAAACAAAAATACAATTACCACCTTTTCTACCAAAACATAGCAACATCAATTGCATAAAAACGACACAAATTGTATTCTAGCAGTGTCTGCACACTTAAAATAGTCTTGAATTTAAAAATATCAAGTTGGTTTTCCCAGTTTAATTTCTAACATTTAAGCTAATTAAAAAAACATATAATTCAATAATGCATTGTTACTTGAAAATGTAAGTACCTGTTAAAATTTAATTTTCCTTTGGAATAAATTTTTTTATTGAATTCAGAAGATGTGCCCTTTGTGCATATGCTTAAGTGTTAATGATTCAATATAAATGTAAAGGCTGCAAGATGATGCCTCGCTATGTTTCAAAAGGTTTGAAATATCGACTTAATACAAGTTGTGAATTTAAATAAATGCATATATAAGCTAGGGATGGATTGCATTGAGTCAATATTTTATGTGAAGCCTGAGCATTAATTTACTTACCTTGTTCAAAAATCAAAATTGGGGTTAAAAAAATTCCAAAAATGACTTATTCAAAACGATTTGAGACCGCTAGAATATTAACGAGAGGTTGAAATTACACTTGCTCTGCCGCCAAAACAAGATCGGGGGTGGTGGGGGAGGGGGCTCACTACAGTGTGGGTGAAGCCAATCCCAGTTGTGTGAGAACTATGTCAAAGTTCGCAAAACATGTGGAGCTTTTTAAAAATTCTTGAAGCCCATGCACATTTAATGTAAGAAATTGGATGAAATGAAAGTCGTTGCATTGAAAATATATTTACTAAATATTAAGTACATTACTTGGATGAACTCTGAACCAATGACACATTTCCATTTTACTCTGCAAAAACTTTGCTCAAGCAACTAGCAAATTGGCTGTGGATTTTTTTTTTCTATTTTTTGAACCGTTATAGGCTAATATATATTTTTTACACGTTTGCTGCATAATCAGCAGACAGTACGTCAACAATGTGAATATAATTGTTCAGACCACCTCCGAAGTCAAAGCACAGTTGAACAGGTTATACACATTACGTTAGAGTCAGGGCTGCATGTCCTTTATTAGCAGGATTCAATTATTGTGGAGAGAACGCTACGTTCGTGAGAAAACATTGCTATCTTGAAACATTACTTGAAATGAGACACATTTTTTCTTGTTCTAAGTCTTTATTGAAGTTCAAAACAAAAGGTACACATTGTACAACAGCTGAAAATCTGAAGAATTAAAAGAAGTAGCCCACTTTGGTTTGTTTTAGCGCAAGATGGGGTGACGGTGACGTCATCGGCCAAAATTATAACTTTTAATATCTCGAAAACGAAAGTTGCACAAACAAAAATTTCAACGGCACAAACCTGCACAAACGGAGCACTAACGAACTAGCGCACTTTGGTTTGTTTTGGAGCATATGGGGGGATGGTGACGTCATCGGCCAAAATTATAACTTTTAATATCTCAAAGACGAAAGCTGCACAAACGAAAATTTCAACGGCACAAACGGAGCACTAACGGAGCACTAACGAACTAGCCCACTTTGGTTTGTTTTGGAGCGATATGGGGGGATGGTGAACTCTAGATGACCTAAAAAATAATTTTTAATATCTCAGAAATCAAAATTGCACAAACGAAAATTTCAACGGCACAAACCTGCACAAACGGAGCACTAACGAACTAGCCTACTTTGGTTTGTTTTGGAGCGATATGGGGGGATGGTGACGTCATCGGCCAAAATTATAACTGTTAATATCTCAAAGACGAAAGCAAAAATTTTAACGGCAAAAAACTGCACAAACGGAGCACTAACGAACTAGCCTACTTTGGTTTGTTTTGGAGCGATATGGGGGGATGGTGAACTCTAGATGACCTAAAAAATAACTTTTAATATCTCAGAAACCAAAACTGCACAAACGAAAATTTCAACGGCACAAACCTGCACAAACGGAGCACTAACCATTCAGACTATTTGCTGAATTTTTTGACGTGGGTGGGGTGTCAGCTTCACACAGCTCACCACACGTACGAAAAACGATGTGATGAATTGGCTACATTCACATGCAACATCTTCCCGGAAAATCATGGTGATTCTGAAAGACGGATCCATTTTCCTGAATTAGAGAGACGGACATCTGAGCTCAGTCGAGTAGTTTACAGAATTGGAGAAATCGACCGAGGGCATGTGATGAATTTGCTACAAATGGCTACATTCACACGCAACATCTTCCCAAAAAATTGTGGTGATTCTGAAAGACGGATCCATTTTCCTGAATTAGAAAGACGGACATCTCAGCTCAGTCGAGTAGTTTACAGAATTGGAGAAATCGAACGAGGGCTAGAACCCCCAGAACCCCCACAACTGCCAGAACGCCAAGAAGGGCCAGGAAACTCTTGGAGTTGGAATATTATTGGTCTTTCCTTCCTTGGGCTGTGGTCGAGGTCACCGAGGTGGTCAAAAAGCTCCTTGGTGGCAGGGCCCCGGGGGTGGATGAGATCCACCCGGAGTTCCTTAAGGGTCTGGATGTTGTAGGGTTGTGTTGGTTAACGCGACTCTTCATGCATGGACATCGGGGGCAGTTCCCTTGGATTGGCAGACCGGGGTGGTGGTGCCCCTGTTCAAAAAGGGGGACTAGAAGGTGTGTGCATGGGAGTTTTCACCCAAACAGTCTATGTTTGGGTGAGAATCCGTTATACACAATAATTACTTTTTTTTTGTGTCAACAGAAATTTAGGAAAATCAGGACTGAGGGTGTCCTGTGTTGGATTAGGTGAGTATAAAATTAAAATAAAAGATGATCTACAATATCAACAACTACAATAAAAAATAAAATAAAACAAACTGCAGGCACGTTGGACAGCTCTCTATGGAAGTACATATGTGTCACCAGGTACAGACACAGTGCTAGCACCGGGGCCCGTGGGGCATTCATGCTGGTTGAAGAGTTAAAGTTGGGATTTCTTTCCATAATTCCCTCTGCACCCATAAAAAGTTAAGTATTCCTGTTTTTGTGCAGGTACATGGGTTACCTTTGGAGGCCAGATCACAGATGAGGTAAGAGAAAATGTAACTACATTATCATGTACAGGACAGAGGAAGGGTAACTACACCGTGTTCCAAATTATTATGCAAATTCAATTAAAGTGTCATAAAGATTATAGTTTTTTGTTGTGCTATTAAATTTATAGATGGTATTGTGTATCAGGGCTCTTTGAATCACTATAATTAATTTCAGAGAGCTGGTTGATTAGTTTGACTGGTGAGCTCAATTAAAGGAAATCTACTTAAGAAGGATGTTCCACATTATTAAGCAGGCCACAGGTTTCAAGCAACATGGGAAAGAGAAAGAATCTCTGTTGACGAAAATCATCAGATAGTGTAGTGCTGTATGACAAGGTATGAAAACATTAAATATTTAACGGAAACTGAAGCGTCATCATACTGAAGAGATTTGTGGCTGATTCAGAACAAAGATGGGTTTGTACAGACAGAGGCATAATGAGGAAGATTCCTGTTAGACAAATTCATCAGATTAAGAGAGCAGCTGTTAAAATGCTCTTACAAAGCAGCAAACGGTTATTTGAAGCTGCTGGAGCCTCAAGGTGGAGGATCCTCCAGAGGCTTGTGGTGCATCAACCTACTATTGGGATACAGGTTGTATTTATTGTGGACAATTAGAAACAGTACAACATATTATTTTTAGAATGTAATAAATATGTTCAGGAAAGAGAGGTGTTACTTAGAGATTTATGTAGGAATAAAAATAAATTAGATATTAGGGAATTGTTTCAGAGATCACCTGGGAGCGTAGTTTTTATCAATGTTGTTAGTTTTCTAAGACGAACGGGGATTATGGGAGAAAGTCCAGAAAACTCAGGTGGACATTAACAATCATCTGGGATCTACGAGTACCTAACAAACAAACCACGGTTTGTGAGACTGATTGATTGTGTGTCTGATCAGATCAGGTGGTCAGCAGCACATTAGCACCAAAGGGGACTGGACTCTCATCATTTCCTTTTTTCCTCTTTACACCTGAGTTCTCTCTAGAATAGACGACTGCAGCTCCTCACCCTTTCTGTAAGGCCGACCGCAATATAATAATTTAGCAAAATAAACTAGTCTGGCTGCCCTCGTCTAGTAAAGACTCTCAGTTTCTCTGCCTCCATGATGTGCAGAGGAGGGGGTCGGATCTGCACAATCTAACTATCAAATTATGGGCAAGAATTTTTTGTCCCCCAACATTCACTTGTTTGTGAATAAAAACGTAGGTCTGATGTTGAAGTTACAAAAACTGTTTATTTTTCTTAATTGTTCTCGCAATAGCAGGAAAGGCCTCATAAGAGTCAGTTTAATTTGTTGCTCCAAGTTCTCATTGGTGTGTGTGTGGGTGTGTGTGTGTGTGTTGTCATTTTTTACAAATTAAATGTAGTATAAATGTATTAACTTCCACACTAAGCTGCATTAATAAACCTACTACCAGAAGTTACATTTTAATACTAAACCAATTCTACAAGCTAAAAATATCCAGACTACAGTTTTTATCAATAATAAAGTAGAGTGTACCACACCAATGGGAATGTTTTGACTTATCTAACAATGTTCATGTTATATAACTCTGGTTATATAATAAGGATTGTAACCTTCATTCCAACTCTTGGGATGAAGCTTTGTTTCCTTCCCCAGAACATTAACAGAACTAACATAAGGACTAAAACCCTTTCTACGAACAGGGTTTCTTTTAATAAATACAGAAGTTTCTAAAACATCACAAGCATAATGCTACATCCGAATATGTGTTTGGTTGTCAGACAGACAGGCTTTTAGTGCAGATGCCAGTTTTAGTGCTAATATATTATTCATATGGAATATTATGTTTTGCTCTGCCATGCAGACAAAGTTGCTTGTGGGGCTTTTTTGTTGCCATGTGACCAAGAAGGAAGGACTAGAAAGCTCTATAAACTTCCTCTGAAAAATGATTTTGGTGCAGTTCAGAAGCTCGCTGCTCCTCTTGGCGTCAGGTTAAGAGAGAAACACTTTACTGCCCACCATCACCGGTCGACATCATGAGCAGCATCGTTCAGAACCACTGCGTTGGTCGGACGCCAGCTGCTAGGGTGAGTATGTAAGATTGTTTCTGATTTTAAAAACTGAACTCGATGGGGAATAAGAAAACACAATAATGAAATGTATATAATTTCTGTTTTAAATAATACAGCTGGTTTGTTTTGTCTCGACCAAAATAAATTACATATTCGACAGGCAAATTGAGAGAATATGCTTCTGGGATAGAAATATTCTAAATGTGTTAAAAAATTGTTTTATTGTTTTCCATGTAAGCATATACAGGGCAATTGGTTGCATGTTTTTCAGAGTACATGGAGAAAACTTCTGACATGCAGAGAAAGAAGATGCACATTCCAAACAAACAAGTGAAACTTGCTCTGACATCAAGTTTTCTGATATATAATTTCTTTCTAGATGCCGAAATCTGTGACTCGTGAAAGCAGTGGATCCTCCAGAAGCGGCAGCATCAGCAGTGACAGCAGTGGTTCTGGAGGGAACATCCGTTCTCTCCTGTCTATGAGTGAGAGCGTGCACGCTAATCTGAGCAGCTTCTTTCCAGAGCAAGCACTGGAGAAGGAAAAAACCCGCCAGCTGAGTCATCAGCTGGAAGAGATAAGGCACCTAAAAGAGGTTCATGCTGCTGCTCAGCTCAAAAACCTGGAGGATTTTCTGAAGATAAACCGAATCTCTCTCAAAGACAGTTTGGCGCATACTACAGGGATGATTTACAGGTAAAAAAACAAAACAACAGGATGTAAATGGATGCAAAACCAAAGATTAGGGAGAACAACATTTATTGAATAAAACTGGACATTTCAGGGATATGAATAATAATAATAAAAAAAATCTCCATTGCTTATTGTTTGATAAAATGCAATAGTACATTTTCACGAAGGACTAATGTATTGAGATTCTCTGGTACATATGTATGAACACAATAATTACTTTTTTTTTGTGTCAACAGAAATTTAGGAAAATCAGGACTGAGGGTGTCCTGTGTTGGATTAGGTGAGTATAAAATTAAAATAAAAGACGATCTACAATATCAACAACTACAATAAAAAATAAAATAAAACAAACTGCAGGCACGTTGGACAGCTCTCTATGGAAGTACATATGTGTCACCAGGTACAGACACAGTGCTAGCACCGGGGCCTGTGGGGCTCTCATGCTGGTTGAAGAGTTAAAGTTGGGATTTCTTTCCATAATTCCCTCTGCACCCATAAAAAGTTAAGTATTCCTGTTTTTGTGCAGGTACATGGGTTACCTTTGGAGGCCAGATCACAGATGAGGTAAGAGAAAATGTAACTACATTATCATGTACAGGACAGAGGAAGGGCAACTACACCGTGTTCCAAATTATTATGCAAATTCGATTAAAGTGTCATAAAGATTATAGTTTTTTGTTGTGCTATTAAATTTATAGATGGTATTGTGTATCAGGGCTCTTTGAATCACTATAATTAATTTCAGAGAGCTGGTTGATTAGTTTGTCTGGTGAGCTCAATTAAAGGAAATCTGCTTTAGAAGGATGTTCCACATTATTAAGCAGGCCACAGGTTTCAAGCAATATGGGAAAGAGAAAGAATCTCTGTTGACGAAAATCATCAGATAGTGTAGTGCTGTATGACAAGGTATGAAAACATTAAATATTTAACGGAAACTGAAGCGTCATCATACTGAAGAGATTTGTGGCTGATTCAGAACAAAATGGGTTTGTACAGACAAAGGCATAATGAGGAAGGTTCCTGTTAGACAAATTCATCAGATTAAGAGAGCAGCTGTTAAAATGCTCTTACAAAGCAGCAAACGGTTATTTGAAGCTGCTGGCGCCTCTGGAGCCTCAAGGTGGAGGATCCTCCAGAGGCTTGTGGTGCATCAACCTACTATTGGGAATACTTGAAAATGATGCTGACCATCATTTGCATTGACCACTTAAGAAAATCTGAGAAAATATCACTTGTATAATAATTTGAACCACGGTGTAGTATACATCAATTTTGTTTTCTTAACATCTACATTGTTTTTGTCCCAGGTGGCAGAGGAAATGACAACTTTGGCATATGAGAGTGGAATCAATCTTTTCGACACATCTGAAGTGTATAACTGTGGAAGGTAAGAGTGTCGCTTAGAATTAGTTCTATGGAAGAAATCAGACTTTTTTTTTTTAGATATTTAAAACTATTTTTTTCACCCTGTGTAATTATGTATATGATTATTTATTTACTGTAAATTCGCCAGAAAATATTTCACCTGGAAAAAAATTATTTGCAAAAAGCAATCTAGATTGGGCCTAAAAAAAAATCCAACTTGACCCTGTCCAATTTATGGGGGAATATTACTGCCATAAGTCGAGAGCACACATCTTCAGTTTAAAAAAAGGATTTAATTTCTTTTGCTCTCAAAACCTTTAATATTTGTGTTTATATTTTCAGACTGACAGCAGGACTTAATGTCTTTGTTCTCAAACTTGCTATGCTTTCACTCAAAATTCCTCTGTGTTCTCTCAAACCTTTCTCTTCCCGTTCCAAACTCCAAGACTTTTCAGATCAAGTCATAAACTCCTCTGCTCGCTTGCAAATTCTTTTCTGCTCTCGCAAGAAAAAGTACCGTTGCCTGGCAACCTCCCATCAAAGAAAATGAAAGTGTCATATATATATGTATATATATATATAATTTATTTTCCATTGTACAAAACATAAAGTGATGCACATATAACAATAAATAAATTATTTAGAAACAAGTTATGCACCATACCATGAAGGATGTGTTGAATTTTCAGACAACTGCAAATGTAGATTTGCTGTTGTAAACCGATCTCCCATTTGAGAAAAGGGGGCACACATGTTTGTGCCACTTTAAATTTTGCATTTTTCATGCACTTTGATGTGTGATTTCTCCCTCTGCAGATATTTTCAATAGAATTTGGGATTAGTATTTGGGATTAATAATCCCAAATTAGGCACAGACGGTCTGAGTCTGTGGTAAACGCTAAATATCAAAGTATTAACAGCTTTCTTTCCTCTGTCATTCTCAGGGCAGAAGCCGTGTTGGGAGGCATTATAAAGAAGAAAGGGTGGAGGTAGATTGTTTTTAGAATTATTTTAATAATTGCAGTCTAAAATGAGTAAAATATAGTTGCCTTTTAAACTGATGTCATTTTTAAAATATAATATCTAACTTAAATTGACTAGACGTTGTGCATACAAAGCAACATTTCTGTTCTTTTCCCATTCATGTGTTCAATTGCAGGCGTTCCAGTCTTGTTATCACTACCAAAATCTTTTGGGGAGGAAAGTATGTACATATTTTCTTGTCTTCTATGTCTCTGTATGCAACAAAAGCAGTCTGGAGTTTATGTTGCCAAAGAAAATGCAGTGACTGGTACAGTATTTAAAGCAAAAATGACTTTTGAAGTCAGCACAGTCATCAGAAGTCACAAGAGAAACAATGGGAAGTTTTTGCAATCCCGAGGAAAAGAACTAATGAAATTTTGAGTCAGAAATGCCTCAGATTTAAAACACAGCTGTTGAGTAGCAACCTTTTAAAGAGGAGGATAACGGTTGTGAGAAATTTTATAAAGCATTCTTTATAAGGTGAAGAGGCAGAAGACACAAGTCTCCACCTCCACCATGTTTCCACCTGAGTCTTCTGGAGTTTCCCTTTATAAATATTTTCATCTTTATAAATATTCCACTGTCAGTGATGTAACACTGTGATGTGATGTGCGGTGTGTCCAGAGGTCACCACCGCCACTTTCCTGTAACGTTTGGTCACTAACATTCCTGCTCCAGCTCACTTGAATTAAATTAATTCACAATAACTACACTCTAAAAAGTGTTTTCGGCTGTAGTTCATCTAATGAACTTTTTTGGTTGTTGTTGTTTTACATTAATTTAACTTTATTTATTTGGTTTATTGATGACAACTTCCCTTTTTGTGTTCAATTAACTGTAAAAGTTACAACTCTAACCAACTTAAATTAACTTAAAGGAATTTATTTTACTTTGACTTTATTTGAACAACTGAGTTCAATGCCAGTTTTGTATCCTACGTCTGACCAACTCAATTTATTATGATCATCCAATTCAATTCAGTTTAATTTAACTACTTGAGAGAAGTTAGACAGGAAATTTACTAAGTTTTTATAACTTAATTCATTAAGTGGGTTTAACGTGACAAATTTAAGTCACTATTACTCAAGTCATTGTTTTTTCTAAGAAATAATTCAAATCCCTTACAAAAAAATCCCATGAAAATCACATGTGATCACATGTGATTTTCACATGTGAAAATCACACAAAAAAAATTATGTTTTCACATGTGATTTTCATGTGATCACATGTGGAAATGTGTGATTCACATGTGATTTTACAACAAAACGTTCCAAAATCACACGTATTCATGTGCTTTCACATGTGATTCACATCATTCACATGTAAAATTTGTGTTAACCACATGTGAAAGTCACATGTGATCTACATGTGATCACATGTGATTTTCATGGGATTTTTTTGTAAGGGATCTCTGTGACCTACAGAAAGTCAACTCAAACAATTAAGTTGTTCCAAGCTAAAAAATTTAATATTCAAATTAATGTTATCACTCACATTTTGCTTAAAATACATCTAGAACTTCAATTATCTCAAACATGTTTTAACATGTTATTTTAGTTTTTCAAAGATCCTGTACACTACAAAATTGACATAGTAGAACCAACTTCATTGAATTGCTTCAGCTGGTGAAAGGGATTCAGTTAAGTTGGTTCACATTAATGTATTAAGTTGGTTTAACTCAATTTATCAAGTTGACTTAACTTGAGAAATTTAGCTCAGTCTTACTCAAATCCTTTAGTTTCTTCAAATAAAGAAGGAAATTAAGTTTTTCTTTGGATCAGGTGGCCTTTATTTGAGAGAAGTTAGACAGGAAAGATAATAATGACAGAGGACATGCAGCAAAGGTCATCAGGCCAAAATCGAACCGGCGACGGCCGTGCAGAGGACTAAAGTTTCCTTAGTCCTTAGATTAAGCATAGACCAAAGTCAACAAAGTTGTTGATGTTTTGTGTAAAAGGACTCGACTTACCAGGTTTCACTGAGTTTTAGTCTTGAACTGAAGCTAAGTTTTAAAAAACAGGGGAATATTACAACAGAGACTGGGTCTGACTGTGGGCCCACATCATAGCAAACTGCTGATCAGATCTTATCAAAATCAATATATGTTTGAAAGTAGAACAAATACTTTTTTCATATCAACATAGCAACAATAAATACATTTCCTTCTGTTTTTTAGTGCAGAAATGGAAAGAGGACTTTCTAGAAAACATATAATTGAAGGTAAGATGTGGAAACACCTTAACCAAAACTTTGCTTTGATTTTCTAAGATACATATATGAAAATACATGTTTTAGTGATCTGTTGTAATATTTTAATTTTACAAATCTTGTTATTAATTAGCAGAAAATCATTATATTTGACAGAAATAATGACATCAGTCTCTGTGAAATTATTCTGTTTCACTTAGTGATGGAGTCACTGAACTAAATAAACTTTTCAGGAATATTCTAAATGTGCATCTAAATTTAACAGGTTTGAGAGCATCACTGGACAGACTTCAACTAGAGTACGTGGACGTTGTGTTTGCAAATCGACCAGATCCATACACACCTATAGAAGGTTAGTGTGCATGTTTTTGAGATCAAGCGCTTTTTTATTTTATTTTGGTTTTTTAAATTGTTTTTCTCAGTCACTTTGTGCAATACTAAGAACAGAATTACAAATCTCAAAACTTCTTGTTCAATCTTCAGATTGTTGTGTCACAGTCCTGTCTATTCGTACTCTTCTCCACCACCTCCACTTTTTTCCTATGTTAAAATAACGCTTGTATTCTGACTAAAAGTGAGTTTCTGTTTCAAACCAGCACAACCATACTCTACGAGTTGTTGTTTTTTCTTTTTACCCTTTAAAATGATCCACAACGTCTTCCCTGACTTGTGCGCTGTGATCCTTGGTTTTGATGATGCCGTCTCTTCACTGATGTTCTTTATAAAGTACAGTAAAGCCTGTAGATTGTTGACAAAGTTTTCCTTATGAAATGTCATGAAAGCAAATGATCAGATTGCATTACAAGTCTTATCAGCCTGATTAAGTAGAATATCTCAAACCAAACAAAATTATATTTGTCTGAAAGGTAATTTCTCCTTTAAAGGGAGCCTAGACTGCATGGAATGAATGTCTGGAATACATTATGAAATAATTTCATTCTCTAATCCTAAACTAACACTTTCATTCTGAACTGGATGATCAGATTGTATCTAGTCCAGGGGTGTCAAACGTACGGCCCGCGGGCCGGAACCGGCCCGCCGAACAATTTAGTCCGGCCCGGTGGATAAATCCATTATCATTATTCAACAATGATTATTGAAAAAAACATGTACTTCGTTTAATTTAAAATCTGCAGTTTTTATATTGTCCACGAGGGGCGCTGTGTTTTATTCAGAGCAGACAACATGATGTAACACTGATGAAACCAACAGCAGATGGCAGCACTGAGCTTCAGGTCCTATAAACGGCTTCGATTCTATTTCTTTACCAGCTTTTTACTTTGATCCTGCCAACCTCATCAACAAAATGTCTGTCAAAAAAGAGAAAGGTAGACACAGAGTGTCGAATTTTTCAAGGAAAATTGACTTCTTCTTATTTGTTCACGGAGGTGAATGGAAAACCTGTGTGCCTGCAGCAGGTTTCTGTGCTTAAGGAATACAATATTCAGTGCCACTATGAAACTCAGCATGGCAAAAAATACAAGCACATGCAAGAAGAACTGAGAAAACAGAAGATAAACGAAATGTTAACGGGTCTGAGGAAACAGCAATCTGTTTTCACCCGGAGTCGTGAGGCCAGTGATGCTGCGGTGAAAGCCAGTTACCTAATTGCTAGCAAATAGCGTTAGCATCAAAGCCTTATTGTGAGGGAGAGTTCGTCAAGAACTGCATGCTAAAGGCTGCCGAAATTGTGTGTCCCGACAAGCTTTTGCCAATATTAGCTTGACTAGAAATACCGTGGCAGACAGGATTTCTATCGGCAGATTTGGACAACCAACTCAAACGCAAAACGGAGTCATTTCTCTCATTTTCTGTTGTAATTGATGAGAGTACTGATATTCTCTCAACTGGCCATATTCGTTCGTGGAGTTGAGAGACGTTGACTGGCACAGAGGAGTTTCTCGAGTTGGTGCCCATGACCGACACCACAACAGCTGAAGACATTTTCCGCTCCGTTGTTGGAGTGCTGGACAGAGTCGGGACTGGTCCCGCGCCGTAAGCCTGGCTACTGATGGTGCGCCGTCAATGATTGGGAAAAAGACAGGTGTTCTGACAAAGTTCAGAGAGAAAGTGCAAGCTGCAAATAAAGGGGGTGAGTTTTGGACATTGTATTTTGCATCAGGAGGCATTATGCGTTAAAATTAGTCGTTAAAATGGATCACGTCATGGAGGTGGTTGTCCGAACTGTTAATTTCCGAACTGTTAATTTCATCCGAGCCAGAGCTCTCTATCATCGTCAGTTTGATCCTTCTCGGTGAATGCAATGATGACAATGATCACTAACCCTACCCAACATTGCCCAGGAAGCCAGACAATTTGTTCAAATTGATTCCCAGATGTAGAAAATTGATTTTAAATCGTTTATTAATTTTTATCTGTTTGATGTATTATGTCCTGCAGGACCGTGTTTTTAAGTTCTAAAAACTGTGGATAAATGTTTTGCAACATTGTACAATCACAGTGATCAGTTCTTATGCATAATGCACTTAAATAAATGTTTAACTGAGTAAAAGTATTGTTGAAATTGCATACTTTTCTTAAAAACTGAGGTTTTTTATAATATATTTTGTAAAAGTGAAATTCGTTTAATATAAAAATCAACAGGTCCACTTTTATTAGTTCTATTTAATCTTGCAATGAGTTTACTTGTGTGGCCCCCTTGAGATCAGATTAAGCTGTATGCGGCCCCTAAACCAAAATGAGTTTGACACCCCTGATCTAGTCACAAAAGAATTAATAGCTCATCTGTTAATAATCAGAATATTCTTGAGAGGAATTGATAAAAAGATCTGGAAAACAAGATAACTGACTACCTAAAGGGATTCATTTAAGTTTGAGAATGAAGCATTTGATTCTCTTTAATTGAAAAAGTAACCTTATTAAATGGTCTCTTGGGCTGCATGGTGGAACAGTTGGCAACATGTTGCCTGAGAGCAAAACATTTTATTGGGTTTGAAAACTGGTCACATGCCTTCAGTCTGGGGTTGTAACGATTCCTGAAGTCATTTGAGCACCTCGTTTATTAAAATTTCTCAAAGAAAACGTATCTGGCTCGAAGCTTCGTTAATTTGTTTTATTATTTAGTGCAATGTCTCTGGCCGGGTCATTATTTGCGTTGCACAGTGCTCTTGCTTCGGCCTATGAGTTTTTGATGAAAGCTAAGTGTTAGCAACACAACGTCCAACTTTTTATTTTGGTCTGGGAGGATTTTATTGATTTTATTTTGTTGCAGTTGAAAATAAATTTCATATCATTGTGATCTAAACAAATGGCGGTACATAGCTGGTAGATGAGTTTCTGTGTGTGACGAACGAAGGTGTTAAATCCCATCGCTAACATGATCATAAATGTCTGGTGAGAGTTCATCTATTAAATTAACTCAGTGCCATGCAGGAAGCGGTATGGATGAATGGAAAAGCAAACAGTTACACAAAGATGTAAAGATGGTTTGTAGTGTGTTTTGTTGCAACCCGACGTGTGAAATAAACTTCAGTGGAGTTTGAAAACAAAATATGTGTGTAGGTTTATGTCTGGTTGAGCGATGTGTGTGTCCAGTTGATTTTTTTTTTTCCTTTTTGGGGGGGATTTTATTGTAATCCATTGGGGGGCCCAGAAAATCTTTGGGAACCACTGAAGATGAATACATAAAGTAAAAGCTGGAGCATAGACATTTTTTACTTGCCCAAGTAAAGCCTGTCGGCCCACCAGACTTATAATACACTGGGGGAAACCTTGCAATTGGTAAATGTGTTCTGCTTGTGTACATTTCCTCTTTGTTGTGGTCCAGTTTGTAACCCCTTTGGTCTCTTTTTTCCAGAGACAGTAAGGGCAATGACCTATGTAATCAACAGGGGGATGGCTCTGTACTGGGGAACGTCACGATGGAACTCCATGGAGATTATGGTGAGTTTTATAACAAAATACTAATTTGTTTCTTATCACTAAAAGTAAGGAAGTTGGAGTTGCTGAGTTGGAGTTGGTGGTGAGACCCAAAAGTGAATTTGTCATCAGAAAAGAGAACATGGACAATTCCACTGTTGGTAAGATTCAAACTCACTGTCCACCTTATTTATGAAACTCTGATGTGGATTTGAGCCATGAGGCCAAGCAGGAAACAAGTTCAACACATTACTATAGGCATGGTGGATAACTCTAGCACCCAAACAGTGAACAATTAAACCAAACACCTGCTAATATGAGACTAAAACTAAAATAGTTTTAATCTTACCCATCAGTATGCTGACTAACCCACATCCAAACCAACAAATAAAGGAAGTTTTACCCCAACTCTATCAGATTCAGTCCAATTAGTTGATGCTTGGCAGGTTATTTGGATATTTTTATAAGGCTTTCTATCAAATTTGTGAATGCCATTTTCAAAAAGATCGCTATATCATTTATTGATGAATCCCTCTCTCTTTTAGGATGTATAAAAATACTCAATGTTTCCACTGGACGTAAAGTTGTTTTTGCAAAGTGATATTCATTGAGTTGTATAAACTTAATGAATTGAGTTAGAAATCATAATATATTGAGTTGGATAAACTTAATAAATTGAGCTGGTCAGACAAAGGTCACAAAACTGGCATTGAAATCAATTGTTTCAAGTAAAGTCAAAGTACAAAAAAAGATACTTTAGGTTAATTAAGTTAGTTGGAGTTGTAACTTTTAAGTTAACTGAACACAAAAAAGTAAGTTGTCATCAATAAACCAAATCAACTAAGTTAGAATAATGTAAATAAAAAAGTCCATTAGATGAACTGCAGCCAAAAACACTTATTATAGTGCAGAGTAAAGATACTCTTTTGTCGTGAGCTAGAAGAGTAGCTAGTCAAAATGTTCTGAAGCTTTATTTAATCTTTGATCAGTCAAATTGTAAAACAGTAAAAGCAAAGTTTCAATAGTAATACTGGATTAGCATTAGCATAGCAAAAGCTGACTGTCTCCTGTCTTCACATTGCTTATTTTTTCACCTGCCACAGTTAAAACCCCTTAACTGTCAAAAAAAAGTCTAGACTTCATTTCATCTTCTCCAGGTCAGAATACAAGCTGCTCAGGCTGATTAAATCTAAACTTGATCATTCTACAAAGAACATATCTAAAAAATAATAATAACTGAGAGAAAAAAGGGATTCTCATTTTCCATCCATCCCTCCATCTGTGCAATATGCAGAGATCCCTGTCTGTATAATGAATTTTTGGCTCAAGCAAAAATTGAATAGCTAAAGAATAACTTTTTTCCCTGATTCTGTCTGCAGGAGGCGTATTCTGTAGCGCGACAGTTCAACCAGATCCCACCCATTTGTGAACAGGCAGAATACCACATGTTCCAAAGGGAAAAGGTGGAAGTGCAGCTCCCACAGCTTTACCACAAAATAGGTAAGCACCTTCCACAGTATTTGGGAAAGAGCCAAAGCACAATGAAAAGCTTATGCTTTATTATAATCTTTTTTTACATAGCATTTTGTAATGAATTGAATTGGCATTTCCAGCTGTTTCTTCCTTGTTAAAATGCTGCAGTGGGAATTTTGCTCACTTCCATCACGATTGCGTGAGTTTGAGACCAAAATGCAGATAGGAAGTGGGAGCATGTACTGTGTTGGAAGTTTAATAAAAAATAAAAAAATAAAAAAACTTGCAAAAAAAAATCACAGGGAGCCAGAGCAGAACAAAAACCAATAAGCTAGCTTCTGGCTGCAAAGTCAACTAATTCTACTCGTAAAATTATTTCTTTCATTTTTATCTGTAAATGTTAATGCTAAAACTAGCTGGACATGATCAATATTGTGTTAGTAGTTGGTGGTACAAAAAAAAATTTGAAATATTTTTACGGTTCCAAAATTATGGGCAGTTGAATTTTGCAGCTAGGTACATAGCAATGTTTAATTAGCTATTATGTTGTAACTGGGAGAAAAATTTTTTTAAAAAACAACAACACTAACAATTTTTGTTTTTTCGTTAGCATATATTGCACTTGGTTTGATTGGGCTCAGAGTCAGTTTTGGGGAGGGGAAGATTGGTTTTGGGTAATGCAATGTTTGTCGCTCTCTGCAGCCTTCCGACTGGGAGTCCATTGCATAACTCAGCGAGCTGCTCCACTGTATTTTACTCTTGTTTGTCGTTTCCGCAAGGAATCGACAAATCGAATTCAACCCAGAATCGAACCTGCAGCTTTCCAATTCAGAGTCAATCACTTTACTCACTGAGCTACGTTTTTCGATGCATTCACATACACAGTCAAACAGAAAGAGGGGATTCGCTGGCTTTTGATTTAGCAATGAGAGCACAGGACTGCATTACTTTAGAATAAATTATAAAAAGATCTTCCTTGTGAATGTGTGACGGTCAGCCACAATAAAGTACATGTGAATTGAACCATTTAAAGTTGATAGAAGTTGATATATATACGCAAATGAAGCACCCGGACTGGGATAAGGTGGGTTTGGCACCATCATGTGGCCAAGAGGGATAACTACACAGTGTGGTCAGATCACACTGCACTCCTATATACCCCCAGCTTATAATTGTTTTTCACACATAGAAATATTGAAAATGTCCCTCAAATGTAGTTCATACCAGTTGGTAGCTGTTTTTTTTTTTTTTTTTTTTTTTGCAAACTGCCAGTAGAAATCAAGAAGAAGAAAAAGGAAAAAGGAAAGAAGAAGAAATAGGTTGCAGGTGTGAGGGGAGAGAACAAGTCAGTACAGACAGAGATAGAGCAGCACAGGGGACTAGGAAATAAATAAACACTAAAGAATAACTAGACCTAAGAAATATAATAAAACTAAAGTAACAAGTAATAACTAGACACAAGAAATAAATGTAGCTAGAATCGCTAAGGAAGGACTGAACTAAAGTAAAACAGAAACAAGTCCGATCTATTAAAAAAGAAACTAAGGAATCCAGAAAAGACAAACTTCAACTCAGTTAAACTCTGCATTATTAAGGTTACATAGTAAACTTCATTCTGCTGCTGAGCATTATTGTATATTGAATTTATTTATCTGGGAATTGCAGGCATTGGAGCTATGACATGGTCTCCATTGGCTTGTGGGATAATCTCAGGAAAATATCGGAGTGGAATACCGCCTTCTGCACGAGCGTCACTTAAGGTAACAAATCATTCTTCTGCTACTACTTTTGTTTGCTAAACTTTGTCTCAACCTTTGTTTTTGTGTAAAAACTAACTTCTGACGGAGAAAAGTTACACAAATGGGTTAAAACAAAAATATTTAAATACCATCTTTAGCAATTAGTGTGTCAGATAAACCATGATGAGATCATCAGTCTAAATAGGCATTTATATAGACACTCACCGGCCACTTTATTAGGTACACCTTGCTAAAACTGGGTTGGACCCCCTTTTGCCTTCAGAACTGCCTTGAAGGCAGGTGAATGATATACATTCACTGGCACTTTATTAGGTACACCTGTCCAACTCCTCATTAACATAAATGTTGAATCAGCCAATCACATGGCAGCAACTCAAACCATTAAGCATGTAGACGTAGCCGAGACGATCTGCTGCAGTTCAAACCGAGCATCAACATGGAGAAGAAAGGTGATTTAAGTGACTTTGAATGTGGCATGTTTGTTGCTGTTCTGAGTATGTCAGAAACTGCTGATCTACTGGGAGTTTCACACACAATCATCTTACAGGTAGTTTGAAAAAGAGAAAATATCCAGTGAGCAGCAGTTCTGCTGGGAGTAAATGCCTGTTGATGTCAGAGGTCAGAGGAAATTGACCAGCCTGGTTTGAGCTGATAGAACAACAGTAACTTCAATAACCACTCGTTACAACTGAGGTATGCAGAAGAGCATCTCTGAAACCACAACATGTCAGACCTTGAGGGAGATGGGCTACAGCAGCAGAAGACCACACCAGATGCCACTGCTGTCAGTAGAAAACAGGAAACTGAGGCTAAAATTCACACAGGTTCACCGAATCTGGACAATAGAAGATTGGACAAACATTCCCTGGTCTGATGAGTCTCAATTTCTTCTGTGACATTCGGATGGTAGGGTCAGAACTTGGGGTCAACAACATGAAAGCATGGATCCATGCTGGTTTGTATCAACGGTTCAGGCTGCTGGTGGTGAAATGGTGTGGTGAAATATTTTCCTAGGACATTTTGGGCTCATTAGGACCAAATGAGCATCGTGTCAACGCCACAGAATATTGTTACTGACCAGGTCCATCCCTTTATGACCACTATGTACCCATCTTCTGATGGCTGCTTACAGTAGGATGATGTGCCATTTTTATAAAGCGCAAATCATCTCAGACTGGTTTCTTGAACACGACAATGAGTTCACTGAACTCGGCTGGTCTCCACAGTTACCAGATCATCTTTGGGATGTGGAGGAACGGGAGATTTGCATCATGGATGTGAAGCCGACAAATCTGCAGCAGCTGTGTGATGTTATCATGTCAATATGGACCAGACTCTCTGAGGAACGTTTTCAGGAACTTGTTGAGTCCATGCCATGAAGAACTAAAGCAGAAGGGAGTCCAAACCGGTACTAACAAGGTGTACTTAATAAAGTGGCCAGTGAGTGAACATGTCTATCACACTGTGTCTCAATATGAATAGTTTTGTCTATTTTCCATAGTTAAAATCTGATCTGTGATATGTGTGTGTGATCTCCCACAGGGATATGAATGGATAAAAGACAAGATAATGAGTGAGGAGGGTCACCGAGAGCAGCTTAAACTGCAGGAACTAGAAACCCTCGCACAGCGACTACAGTGTACCTTGCCACAACTTGCTATTGGTAAACTATACAGGGTTGTCCTGTGACTGTCATTTATTTTGGCCATTCTGTTTGAACAGTTCCATTTCTGGTAAGGACTGCGTTCAGATTGAACCCTTTTGTCTGACATTTTCACAGCTTGGTGCCTGAGAAATGACAAGGTGAACTCTGTGCTGCTGGGGGCTTCCAGACCTGCTCAGCTGCTGGAGAACATCAGAGCCTTACAGGTCAGAATTCACAGTAACACTGCGAATACGAAAAAAAGGTCTGATTTAAATAAATAAGAAAACACACTACAGCTTGACTTTAAATTGGCAAGAGTTTTTATTATCTGTGATAGCACACTAACTGGAACTTTAAGTAAAACTTTTTGTTTTACTTTAAAGAATGATTTTATTTTGTCCTTTATTTTTTACAGGTTCTTCCAAAGATAACAGCGTCCATTGCGTCTGAGATTGATTGCATCTTGAAAAACAAGCCCCATTGTAAAAAGGGTTTCAGATTTTCAAAGGAGCACTGATAGGCTGCTGTAGGATTTTGATCCTTGTGTAATTAATGCACACTTCACTGTTCTTTTTTTTTTTTTTTAAAGCAACTGAAACTCAAATAAACACATTTACACAACACTACTTCTCAAATATATTGTAATAAATTAACTGCTGCCACAAAAACTGAGAGAAATGTTCAAAAGACCAGAGTTTGACACAAGCTAGTGAAAAAAGAAACCCAAAAAAGAAATAAAAAGACAAAATATGGACTGACTCTTGACCAGAGACGGATTGTTTCACCGGTGTTGTAATGGGTCCAATGAATCCAACAGCTGAATCTCCTCCTCAGTGCAGTCAGGTTCTCCAGAGTCCTGCTAATTGCCTCATTATTTGACTCAGGTGTGTTGAAGTAGAGATGCATCTAAAAGTTGCAGGAGACCGGCCCTCCAGGATCAGGAGTGCCCACCCCTGATCTGAAGCATGAAAAATATAGTAACTTTTATTTTCCTGATGTTCATTCTACAGACACAAATATTCATAGAGAACTACTGAGAAGGGAAACCTGCACATCACATGCAGGGTTGGTGGTTCTGATATGCGTATTAAGAACATCACAGTTCAGATTAATAATGTACCATTCAACATTCCTACTGCAACGATAGTGGGAATTTATTTTAATTATAAAAACAAACAAACCTTAGGGTTACTACGGAGCCCCCTAGGGGACATGGGGAATTTTTTTTTTTTTGCGTTCCCTCGCAAAACTAAAAACTAAATCTATAAATAATCTCTAACTGACTTCAGATAAAATTTGAATTTATCATTTAAATTAAATTTAAATCAATTTATGTTTCCTGCTGATGCATCTGAGTCTAGTTCACTCTTTTGTCTTCTGCATCTTAAGGTCTAAATGGAAGCATGTTTAAAAATAATAGACGGTAAAATAAAATAAAGATCTGTATTTTAAAGTTAATGCTTATAGCAATCTCATAGTTTAAGTAATAAAGGAATGAATGCTGCAAGTCAATGACTCAATGCAATCAGCCGGGTTTTGTTACATAGCAACCTTTTAAACTACTTTGAATTAAATATACTGTACTATTTACGTAATAACTAGGATCAATTTGAATGTATATGTGATTGAACTGAAATGACATAAATATACTGAATTGAACTGAATTACATTTAATGAAGCCAATGATGTTCAAGTTTAAACTTGAATTGTTTTCACATGCAAGAAAATGGTTGTTTAAATTAAATAAAGGGTGATTCAATGTTTGCTCAACATGTTGCATTTATTTCTACATTCCTTTGATCAGTGCTCAAGTAAGAGTAGCAGTACTTCAGGATATTTTACTCAAGAAGGAAACAGGGAGACATCTAAAAAAATTCCCCTAGAAACTGTTAAAAAAAGTACTTGTTTAAAAATAAGGCTACTCAAGAACAGAGTACTAGGGTGGTACTCTTTGACCACATTTAAAAAAGACTGTGCACATGCATTTAAAATGGCAGATTACACACTTCCACAAGAACATTAAATATCATTCAGATTAAACTGGATTTTACAACCTTGACACGAATATTTGATTTGTTTTACCGAGAAATCGATCAGAAGCACCGTGAAAATGGTCGGACCAGCCCCTCTGGCTGCAGTGCGCGCTCCCGACACAGGGGGGCAGAATTTCACAGGGGACGGAATTTCACTAAGCTTTTTAAACTAACTGGGGAACATAATTTCACTCAGCTTTTTAATCTAACACAAGTACTCGCTTCATACTCTCGTGCCATAAAAATGCATGAGAGATGGTTTGACCACAAAACCAAATTTCAGGTCGTATAGTGTCTTCGATTAAAATAGGAAAATGTATATTTCTGGTTCCTTTGTTGGTGTAAATAACATAAGTCCACACTATAATTATATTTCTTTGTTACAAACTAAGATGTTATACACGGTTTTATCAATTTGATTTAAATTACCTTATAAAGGTAAATGCATCCTCTTGTTGTTTATATAACATTTCTCAAAGTGAACATTTCAAGAAATAATTTGGTAACATAAAACCTGTAAAGGCAGCCACAGAACCATCCTGTACACCCCAATTTATAACATATTTTAAAAAAGCAAGAAATGGACTTGTTTCCTATTTCCGATGGTCATTGAATGAGGCACAAGTTCTCCATGTTGTTGCAGCCGCAGCTCTTTTTCAGGCAAATAGACAGGAGAGCGTTGTTAGCTGTAATTCGTTTCCAACTCCATCCTGGTGTGTTAAGCCGCGGTCGCTCTGTACTTGTAGTTCCGCCTTACTAGCTGGTCTTACAGGGAGCTTATTTAGTGTAACACGCAGCTAGCGTGCTGCACTAAATCTATCCGGCCATAAACAGTTCCTGCAGCTGCTACAGCTCCACATGCATGTGCTCCTACCGGAGAGACAACTGCGTGGATCCATCTATTTTGGAGACGTTCCTTGAGTAGGTAAGAAGCATGTTGTGACTGTTAGCAGGCTTTATAAATGCTACCGATTAATCCTTCAGAACACCGAGGAACACTGAAGGCGTCATGAAGTCATTTGGCTCAGGTGTGATGGGCTGTTGGGGCCCTAAAAAGCAGTTTTTGGGGACCATTTAGCTCAGATTACATTAGCGCCGTTTGATCTGTAAACATGCAATCAGTGAAGGGACAGGAGGATCCGTTTTTAGTTTTAAGTTAGCAGTGGATCAGGTTTTATGGATTTCTGTTCAGCAGATGAAAGGGAGCAGGGCTCCAGAGTCAGCACGTTGGGTAACCTTTGCTTTACTTTTTTTCAGGATTGTCATTAATTGTAAGCCGTCATAAAATGCTCAAAACCTTACCCTTGCTCATGCTTACTTGTATATTTTCAGCTTATTTGGGAGGAAATAAAAAAAATCAGAAAAAATAATATATTAGTTCTTTTAAAAATGCCGAGTTATTGAATACCTGAATGAGTATAAACTTCATAAATATATAATTTTAGGATTGGGTTGAAAGAATTGGAATGAAGACAAACCTGCAGCTTCATTTTTTTTTCTCAGTGAAATCACAGAAACTCTGATTTATGTTTTGTTTTTTTTTCCAGCCTTGTTTCTCACTATGGTGAACCAGGTGCAGCAGGTGGACGGCAGCTGGCTGTCGTGTCGAGGCGACTCCAGCGGCGCCAGCAACAGCAGCGCCGAGAGCTCCAAGGAGAGCTCCCGCTGCTCCACCCCGCTGCTGGACGCAGACCGCTCTGATCGGCTGCGGGAGAAGATGAGGAAGAGGATTGACTCCGGAGATCAGTGGTTCTCCCTGGAGTTCTTCCCTCCACGCACGGCCAGCGGGGCTGTCAACTTGATCTCCAGGTACAGAAACCAGCCGACCTCCTCCAGGCTTTCTGAGGGGCTTTCCGACCTTTGACCTCAGGCAGACCCAAGACAGAGTATTCTGTTGAAAACCCAAGTGATGTGGAGAGTGTGGGAAGAAGAAAATAATCTGTTGTGTGCCAAGTTTTGGCACACAACAGATTATTGTTAACACATTATATTATTAATTCAGAAGGTAACTGATAAGAGGAGTGCCATTGTTAACATTTTATTACTATTTGTAGGCCTTTTATGGAATATTTTCTTCTTTTTTGTGTCATATTACATCTCCCGCACGCTCACGCACACGCTCACACACACACACACACACACGCACTCACACACACACACACACAGAGCTCCAGACCTCCACTGCCAAAGGAAACACGATCCAGAGCATTATACTAACTACACTGTTAAAAACTGTGAAGTTGAACATTTTTGATATGAACAATAATTGAGTTAATTCATCCTATTGAGGTCTAACTGTGTGAAACTGCTTCATATTTGAGTTTAAAAACTTCCATACCTGTGAGGTTGGGATTAAGATGGTAGGTTTTGCAGCTGACTGTTTTACACGTTTTTCTGTAACTTCAGCACGTATTTTTAAAAAATATTTTATTTTTTTTACCGCTATTGACCCTTTGCAACTACATCACCTGCCCATGATGAGGCGTCACCACTGACACTGGAAGTGAGGGACGCAAGTATTGAGACACTAATTTCTTTTCCTAAGTTGTTTTTATATAAATAGGCTCCTACTTGTTCAAGTCAAGTTAGCTTGTCTGCCTGGTTGTTGCTCATAAACAGCAATATTTACTAAAGTTGGTAATGTATGGTATTGATTTTTGGAAGAGTAAAGTAGATTACATTTTATTTTTGTTATTTGTTTCATATGTATGACAGGGCTTTTGTAAATGAGTTTCAATAGATTTTCCTGTATAAATAAAGGATCAATAATAATAATAACAATTTACTAAATTTGGAAATAGCTAGCTTAAAAAAACCCTTCTGCTGTGTTTGTTCATTTGATCAAATCTGCCAGTATTCAGACCACATGATTTATATTATTGATGTCATAATGCCATTACACAGAAACTGACTTAAATGCGTTCATGGTGAAGTGGGCCTCTTTCAGAAGAGCGTGTGTGAAGGCTCAACTCTTGTGGCAGTGTGTTTATGGGAGTATTTTTCCAGTCTGTCAGAGAACCATCAGTAAGTCTGTCAGAGACTGCTGTTGGATGAGAACATCCCAGAGGTGTTCAGTCCAACTTACACGAGAACCAGACCAGTCAAGTTCTGTCACATTAAACTCACTGGTCAGTTTCTTTTGGACCTCGCTTTTTGAACACACGCCCAGTCGGGGACATCTCTAGACTCTTAACCACTTTGGGGACATGAAAATGTCAGAATTTCTCGTCACACTGAAGTATTAAGATTTCCTTAAAAGCTACCAACACACCATCCCCCCCCCAGAACACCTTCAACACTTCAGAATATTCCAGTAAAACCTCAGATGAAAACATTTCAGAACTTTTTAAAAAAGTTTATTTGTGATGTGACAGGTTTGACCGAATGGGTTCTGGAGGACCGCTCTTCATTGACGTCACCTGGCACCCAGCGGGAGACCCCGGCTCAGACAAGGAGACGTCCTCCATGATGATTGCCAGCACAGCGGTCAACTATTGTGGCCTGGAGAGCATCCTCCACCTGACCTGCTGCAACCAAACCAAGGAGAAGATCACCGGCTACCTGGCGAAGGCAAAGCACCTGGGCCTGAAGAACATCATGGCGCTGAGGGAGGTACAGCGGAGACACGAAGGGCTCAGGACAGGTGTGACCTGGGAGGTTTTCCCTGGCTGTGTGTTTTATCTCCACGCCTCAGGAGATAAGAGCGGCATCAGTGTGTGGGTTGAGATTCCTGGAAAACAAAGAGCAACGCTTGATTTAGACTTCTGAGAAGCGACGCGTCTGTACAGGCGTTGTGCTGCTGTGAACGGCTGCAGCTGGAACTGCACTGCAGCGTCTCCTCAAGCATTCGCAGGGTTCTAGTCTCCTACCTCATGTTCTCCTGTTGTCTGAACAGAGACTCTGCCGGTCAGGTTTTCAGCAGAATTTTTTTATTCTTAAAAATTGTGCCGTGTACATCGAGCCTAGATTTAGAGTGGCAAAAACCGACAGAAGACTCTTTACAAACGGGTGTCCAGACATCTTGACTGAACGCACATGGTCAGTGGAGAGAGAACTTGGGCTTGGCTTTATCTGGTATTTTTATCAAAAGTACGGGATGGGAAATATGACAAAAACATTGACAGGAATAGAATGATCAGGATTTTTCACTATTTCCTTTCATAAAAGTATAGTTCTGAAATTAAAAACCTAACGTGTAACTTGGGTCAAACGATATTTCAAACCAACTTTTAATGATCTTAGACCGGGCTTTGCAGTATTTACGATTTATTTCTGTCCAGCTGAATGAAAACTGGTTAGAACCACTGATGTTACATTATCTTTTTGAAAAAGAGAAGTATAATTTTGGAAATTTGTTCCCCTTTTCAATTTGTTTTTTATTATTCAATTTCCTGAGGCATTTAAGGGGCAGGAGGCTGGTTCACATGATTATATAGCCTGTCTTTGCCCCCAATTAGATAATTATTGACACATTATATTATTAATTCAGACGGGTACTGATGACAGGAGTGCCATTGTTAACATTTTATTACCATTTTTAGGCCTTTTATGTCATATTTTCTTTTATGGGATGTGTTGATATTTGTGTAAAATATAAAAAAATCAAAGTTCCTAACTGAATGATTAGAGATCCAATCATTTAGAGGAACATCTCCAAAAAGTTGTTTCCCTGCTGCATGAAGCTGTTGGTACCATTTAGTTTTATTATCTGCTGCAACTTGGGTGAAAGTGATATATTGATACTGTACTGCTAAGAAAACAGAAACCATTTCTTACTGTCTGTAACGTCAGCTGCTGAACTAACTCCTGTAGTCGTCATTTTGCCAGATCACCCATCATGGCCACCATTAAACAAAGCTCTGGTTCTCTTCAGATCCAGTGGGAGACGACTGGGAGGACGAGGAAGGAGGCTTCAACTTTGCCGTTGACCTGGTTAAGCACATTCGATCAGAGTTTGACGAATACTTTGACATTTGTGTTGCTGGTGAGTTTTCACAGCAGAGAGCGTGCAACACGCTTCACTTATTGGGATTTCTAGCAGGTTTATGTACCAAGGCTGTTTCTAACTGGAGCATTTATCTGTCGGAACAACCAGACCCATCTGTGATCAGTTTGATTTCAGGTCTGTCCTGCTGACCTGCTGCAGGGTTCAGAGCTGTGGGTCATGGCAGACTAATCTGTACTTCCAGTCATTTCAATTAAAGGTCTTTGTGCCACCCTGAGGCAGAAAGCTACGAGCAGGATCTGCAGCACCTGAAGGAGAAAGTGGACGCTGGTGCAGACTTTGTCATCACGCAGCTGTTCTTCCGGCCTGACACCTTCCTGAAGTTCCTGGATGACTGCAGGGCGGTCGGGATCACATGTCCCATCCTTCCTGGAATCTTTCCCATCCAGGTACTAAAAACTTCTTCCAGGAAGATGTAAATCATCACGCGAACCCGTTGACCCATTTTCCTACGAGGCAGTTTTTTTTATCAGCTGCTGCACATTTCACTGTGAAGTCACCTGTTCATTAAGTTAAACAGTGCGTGAAAATCTCTGGTCGTTGTGCATAACAAGCAGTGAAGAAAGCTTCCTTTTTGATGTTTACAACCAAAGTTATAAAAGTCCAAACATATGTGATCATGGACCTGTTGAGGCTCGGTGTGTAACAAGTAGTGGGATCTATGGACAGAAGCTGTTTCACATGTTAATCTGTCCTAAAGGAAATGGTGGCTGGTTGTCTGGAAATGAGAAAAGAAACCCTGAATTCCTTCCTCAACTCTTCATACATGTTCAGTACATGAAGATCTGCTTTTAGTTTCACTAAACTAACCTAGTGTGTAACGTGCATGAGATGTAATGTACTGTAGCAGAAGATATACATCCTTGCACAGGTATAAATCCCTCACAGGACCCGCAGCAAAAGTTGATTTATAAAATTAATCTGTTTTTAGGATTAGTTTTATGATTGAGCATCAAATCAAAAGTTAACAGTGGATCAAAGTTGGTTTTATTTCAACAAATGCTACAGCTGGTTGATGAATTGTCCCAAACGTTATTGTGATAAACAATATTATTATTATTATTATTATTATTATTATTATTACTCCAAACCATTTTCAAGTAATAAAATGGTAATTGCATAATACTACAAGTTCTCAAAGATCAATACACTTTAAATTAAAATGAACATTTAACACTGGAACTGGAGGATATTTTAAATATACAAAATAAATAAAGCAATAGAAACAAAAAGGAATCATGAAGTCCCTGGTAGTTAAACTAGAATATACTTTATTATCCTCTACTTGACACCAATGCACCAGACTGAAGACTTTTGTCGTGTGGTAGGAAAGGGAGAAAAGAGAAAAACAAATTGTGTGTATTTTCCAGGGATACCAGTCGTTACGTCAGCTTGTCAAGCTGTCTAAACTTGAAGTACCAGAGGAGATCACTAAAGTCATAGAACCCATCAAGGACAACGATGCTGCTATCCGGAACTATGGGATCCATCAGGCGGTGGACATGTGTCGCGTCCTGCTGGACAGCGGAAAGGTACCAGGCCTCCACTTCTACACTCTGAACCGAGAAGTTGCCCCCATGGAGGTCCTCCGACAGCTGGGCCTGTGGGTAGAAGACCCCAGGTCAGTCTAACTCTACTGGCGACGGAGTAAAACATGAAACTCTGGGTCCTGAACCTGTATCGTTTTCCTTTCTACACGCTCTTATCCTGTGTTTGGCAAATGTTATTCACTAGCTGTGACCTGTGGAGCAGTTAGAAAAACAACTGAGGACTCTTTGACCTCTACCAGCAGCCGTTTGGAGGGCTGCCGGTTCGTCTCCCTACATACACTGGTGTGTGTGTGTGTATGTGTGTGTGTGTGTGTGTGTGTCGTCTACAGAATTAAGAACTTACTGTCGACTAGATGTTGTGGAACCGATAAGAAAATGTTTATAAGATGTTAGTCTTTAGACTTGGCTCCGAATTTGTTGGCAAGAGTTCCAGCTTGACTTGGAAAAACGACATGTGAACATACTGGGTTCATTCACCTTGGTAGACAATCGGCATTCTTTTTTGGTAAGTTCAAGGTTTCGCCCTGAAAACTTGCTAAGCCCGGTGGTCGGGGTTCTAGTTCAGTCATTCATCCAGCGGCCAATTGTGCTTTTGAGTTAAAAGATGTTTAAAGTTGACAGGAAATTTGAAAATATCACTTGATAATTATGTGTTATTGAAAGACTGGAGGATTAATACTAAACTCCAAGTGTAAAGTCTTAAAAGATGCAGACAAAAAAAACAACTTAAATAAATAAGCAATGCTACGCCTGGTGGGGGCACAAGTAAAGCCTGGCGGGGCGCCAGGCTTATAATACACAGAGAGAAACCCTGAAGTTGAAATTCATTCAGGTAGAGTAGAGTTCCTAATTACTCTTGATCTTCATGAAGACTAAGATGCATGGAGACCTAGTTGCAGCTGATCCTCTCTTTGTTTATTTCTTGCAAACTTTCTGCAAGCGTCTGGCTAAGAAGGCAGATTTTCTTTGGTCTGCAAACTCACAGATTGTTGTTTTCGCCAGACGCCCTCTTCCCTGGGCCGTTAGTGCAAATCCCAAACGGAAGGTAGAGGATGTCCGACCAATTTTCTGGGCCTCCAGACCAAAGAGCTACATCTACAGGACCCAGGACTGGGACGAGTTCCCCAACGGCAGATGGTAGGTCTAATCGGACACAGATTCAGCACTGCCTAATTCTTTGATTTTCTAAGTAAATGTTTCAATTTTAGAAACAACTGGAAGCATTGAGCTTACAGCAGAAGAGGACAAAGTGAAGCTGTACTTTGGTGACTGACCGACTGTTCTGCTGTTGTCTTTAGGGGAAACTCTTCGTCTCCAGCTTTCGGAGAATTAAATGACTACTACCTGTTTTACTTAAAAAGTAAGTCCTCTAAGGAAGCACTTCTACAGATGTGGGGGGAGGAACTGAAGAACGAACAAAGCGTCTTTGAAGTCTTCACATGCTACATCACAGCACAACCAAACCGAAACGGACAGAAGGTAACCAGGTCTACCTGCAGGCTGTCGCCATGTGAATGATCTACTGTTTAACCACACATTAATAAAGTCATGAAAAAGGGAAAGTACATTTATTTTAAAAATATGCAAAAATAGTATGAAGATGTATTGGTAGTCTTAAGGAAATCTGCAGATTTATGGCGAACAGTAGGAACAGAACTTCCTTCAGGCGAAGTCTTTCCCACCCTGTACTGTTGGCAGGGCCGGCTCAAGGCATAAGCAAACTGAGCAGCAGCTTAGGGCCACTAGGAGGCTTGTTTTGTATTTTTTAAAGTGATGATTTCTATGTGATTATATTAACAAAATCTCACTTTCATTGTAAATTATTGATGTTTTTTAATGTACTTCATCATGTAAACATGATCATGTATGCATGCATGTTTGTATAAAAATAAAAACTAACAATGCTTAGCCTGATAGGAGGCAATTAAAGCCTGGCGACCCACCAGACTTACAACAAACTGGGGGAAACCCTGTGTCCTATGTGATACATACATAAAGGACATCATGTAAAAAACACTGTCGGAAATGCAATTAGTCCATAGCAGGTGTGCCAATGATCTACTCACCTGACTGTTGATTGCAGAAATAGAGGGCCTTAAAACCAAATTTCTCTTAGGGCCCCAAGGAGGCCCCTGGGCCGGCCTTAACTGTTGGCAGTTTTCAAAAAACTTCCAACAGTGACTCCGTGACTGAGACAAAATGCTATGTATTACAGAAAAAAACCAAAACGTTTTCCTTTTCCAGCTCCCATTGCGCCGGTAACTTGTAATGAAGTGGGTGGAGCTCCACTTGGGTTGCAGGTGAAGGGCTGGGCACGGCTTGGGGTTGCTTGGTGTCTGCAGACACCAGCAGAACATTTATGTAGCACTTATTTCCCTCCAAAGAAACGGCTGTTTTTTGCTTTTTTTCTTCTGTTGTTGCATACATAAATGACGGAACCGAAGCTTCCAAAAAGTGGAAGTTACAATGCAGGAGTCAAAAAGTGGCTTTTAAATTGTAATGGACCTTTAAATCCATTCAAATCATATCTGCCCTTGAACGACCACAGCTCCCTTCATTTTGACATTACAATTTGAGTGATTGGATTGGTTGGTTAAATCATTGATCAATGAGTAAAATGTTAGGTGTTGCCCTGTCTGATTGATGAATGGGACTCCTAAAGCATCTTGCAGTCTGCTAAAGCCCTCGTGTCTCTCTCTCCACCCCTAGGTGTTGTGCTTACCCTGGAACGACGAGCCTTTGGCCCCAGAGACCAACTTTTTGAAAGACGAGCTTGAGAAGGTCAACAGACGTGGAGTCCTCACCATCAACTCGCAGCCCAACATCAATGGCAAACCATCCGCAGACCCTGTGGTGGGCTGGGGTCCTCCAGGAGGATATGTCTTCCAGAAGGTGCTGACTCTCTCTGTTTGGTCATCCTCAACAAACACGTTTTGCTCTGAAACGTCGCCTCAGCTCTCCGCTCTTCCATCCAATAGGCCTACCTGGAGTTTTTCACCTCCAGTGAAAACGTCACAGCCCTCCTGAAGGTCCTGAAGAAGTACGAGCCTCGTGTCAACTATCACATTGTCGACGTGCATGTAAGTCTGGACTGGGAGTCCTGCTAGTCGCTGTGTGAGTGCAGGTTGTACACGGGCCTCACTGGACGTTTTGTGTGCAGGGGCATAACATGACCAACGCACACGAAATGCAGCCTAACGCGGTGACATGGGGCATCTTCCCAGGCAGAGAGATCGTCCAGCCCACTGTAGTGGACCCAGTCAGCTTCATGTACTGGAAGGTCTGTAGCTTCAGGAGCCTTTGGTGAAGTTATCAACCTTGTCATTTCACATGTGGACTCCTGGAACATCGAAGTTTGTCAGGAGCTGTATCTGTTTGACTAAATCAAAATCATTTAACGCAGACGAAACAGGAAGGTTATGAGGTCTAAACGTGTTTGAATGGAAAACATTTAGCATGGATTTTCAGTTTTCACTAGTCATCACAGCTTTTCCGCAAATCTGACCAACCACACTAAATCTTTCTGTATTTCCTTATTTTCCCACCAATCACTGCAACTTTGCTGAATTTTGACCAATCGTTTTGGTCCTCTCCTAATTTAACTTCCTGTTTTGCAAAGTCTCTTCTGAGCCAAACCTGCAAGGTGAAACCACGTGTGATCCAAAACCGTATCATCTCAGTTACCTTGTTTTTTTGTTTTGTTGCAAAAACCATTTTGAGATGTTCTGTGGGATTTGCTTCTTCTGTGTAAACAGTTCATGTTACACAAAACTTTTGCACTTTGACAAAAATGCAAAAGATGAATAGATATAATTTTTATTAAGGGTTATATTTCAAGAAGACGCTTGAACATGTTATTTGCACTTTAAATATTAACTATGTTTAAAATCCGTCTTTTGAGAAGTTTATGTGCATCAGTTACAACTAATTAGACCATGTTGTCATAAAAATAAAGATAAAAAAATTTAGCAAGATCAACTGTAACTTTTTGAGACGGGGTGGCGGTAAAATCAGTAACAGGAGGTTCAACGGATCACAAAAAAATCTAAATTATGCCATGAATGGTAAAGAATCAAAATTAAAGATTTTCTTTCTTGATCAAATGAAATAAAAAACAAAAATGTTGTATTATAAATTGGTTGAAAACCAGTTTTCCACTGGTTGCAGTATAATTAAATCACAGTAGTCTAATATAATTGTGCAATTTTAGAGATAAAAACTATTTTTGGTTTTTAATTAAAGGCAACGGAGATATATTTTCTGGTCCTCTGAAAATTCATTGGGCATTTTTTTTACTTGTTCATATTTATGTTGTACATCATCAAACTAGTCAGGCATTTTATTTTTGTCAGGCTTATAAAAATTTTATGTCATTCACACTTAAAAAAAATAGTCTTATTTCAGAAATGAATGTCTCCCCTGCATCCATTGAATAAATTGACTAAACGCTGTCGTCACGGTGCTGAAAAACGTCTAAACATGTCGGACTGAAAGTGTTGGAATCATGTTTTTATCGCTGCGTTTCAGGACGAGGCGTTTGCTTTGTGGATCGAACAGTGGGCCAAACTCTACGAAGACGAGTCGCCGTCACGAATGATCGTCAAGTACATCCACGATAACTACTTCCTGGTCAATCTGGTGGATAACGACTTTCCCCTGGACAGCTGTCTGTGGCGGGTCATCGACATGTTCGGAACCGCTGGAACGCCAGCAGCGATGGCGGGGCTCACAGTAAACCACGGCGTTTCTAATGACTTGTTGAGGAAAGAGACAATTCAGTGAATTATTTCATGTTTTACTTTTATTTTCACCAAGAACAGTGCCTTGGTAAAATACTGATGTAGCCAACAAAGCTTTTCTAGTTGGAGGTTAGTGGAAGGGAAAACGGTGCTAACAAAGAAACTGAACTGTTTCAACTTCATAAAAAATGCAGCACAGTTTATATTTCACCACTAATGTGAAATGTATAAAATGAATAAAAGACAAATTCAACTTAGCGCCCCCTCCTGGACGGCATCGCTGCTGAGGAGGAACGAATAAGGAAGTAAACACAAAATATATAACGAAAAAATAAATGTGGGAATAAAAACAAGACTGTAGAATGCAAACTGAAATCTTGTTAAATTAATTTTCATTTGTAGATACATTTTAACGGTTTGTGTTTTCTTTATATTTTCCTGAAATATTTTGTATTTTTTGTCATTTCAGTTACAATTCATTTAAGTCGGATCGTCTCAAGGTTCAATCTATACCTGGTTTCTACATGATGAATAAAATATATCCAAATGAATCCAACTCAAAGAGGCGCTACAGTCGGTAGCTTTGCAGCAATCTTCTGAACAACCTTTACTTTTTGTTGGTGGTTGTTGATGATTAGCTGTCTGCTACTACTGGATACTTTACGTAGGACAGAGTCGTTGTAGTTTGCTTGAACTTACCTCATCTTTTGCCAGCTCAATGCTAATTGGCCAAAGGGTCTAAACAAAACAGGTATTAATGAAAATGTTGTTTGTTTTTTTATGTATCTAATTTTGTAATAAATCAATTCTTTCTTTATTGTGTTAACATGATGAGGCTGAGGTTGCTCCTGTATTGGACGGTTTCCCTGATAGATTTGAGGTCATATTTCTCTGTACACAAGCTGACAACAGTGCCATAAATGTTACTAATTACTAATTTGTTCCAATTAGCAATAGCACTTTTCAAGAAAAAATAAAATAATTGGTTATCATGTTACTTGAGACAGGTAGCAATAGATAGTTTGGAAAAAGATGTTCAGTTTGTGAACATTTGTTTGTAACGTTCAACTGAGTAAAGATCTTTTTGACTTATGGATCCTTTTCCATGTCTTTTGTTAAAACTTTGTCAGAAATACCAGATAAACTACTTTGACACGACTTTGTTTAATGCACATTGTGTTGCGTTGCCTCCCAGAGTCTCCTGTGTGAAAAGTCTTAATATTTTGTCTTCTTTATTTGCTCTTATGTAATCAGTGGAAGTCTGTGCATCAACCAGATCTGTGTTGTAATATTGATAGGCTGCTGAAGGTTTTAAGTCATCAGCCATGACATGGCTGATGGTCCAAAGTCCAGGTCATAACACTGGATGGTATGGTGGGGATTTTCCACTTGGTCATTAGCTGCTCAGGCCAAATATGTCCACACAGATGAATGGCGTGAGGGGGAGGAAATAAGTCAAACATCGTGTGAGCTGGACGCCCTCAACTTGACCTGAGTCCCTGACTTAATGGATTGACTTTAAATTTCGATTTAGAGTGACTCTCAAAAGAACATGCACACTTTAGACTTTAGCATCAGCTTAGCTTAACCTCTAGGGAAACAAACCTAATCCTCAGTAGGTCTTACAGACAGACGCACTGGAGCAGAAACAAACCGCCATTCTTCACTGAACAACAAGAGAAACATCCGTGGCACAGCAGGAATAACTGGAAGCAGCTGCTTTCAATGTGATTTAAGTCGGTCGCATCATTGTGGAGAACTTTTGGGCCTTTCTGGTTTAAGTAGAATCAAGTCTGAAGTATTTTGTGATTTTTATAAAGTTCAGATTAAAGTCAGTAAACCTATGATGCAAGTCCAAATCACATGACTCCAAATTATGCAAGTGATATTTTCTCAGATTTTCTTAAATGGTCAATGCAAATGAAATTGTGAACTATTACAGTATAAATCACATTTTACTGAACAAAGCTCCCCATAAGAACAGAAATTTTTTCAAAAATAAAAAATCTAAATGCACTCTTCCAAATTATTATGCACAGCAAATTTTTTAAACATTTTATGGATTATAAAGAACTGCAAACTGTCATTCTTTGAAGGTGCAGCATTAAGTGGTCACATGTACTAAAATCAAAAGCTGTTTCAATCAAAAACATCTTAACAGATGAGTTACATGTTAACATAGAACCTTCTTTGGTATCACAGCTCAATTCTTGATCCATTGAACTTGTGAGTTTGTGGAAAGTTTCTGTTTGAATTTCTCTGCAGGATATCAGAAAACCTTCCCAGAGCTGCTGTTTCAATATGAACTGCATCCACCCTCAGATCTTCTGCTTGAGGAAACTCCAAAGGTTCTCAATAGGGTTGAGGTCAGAGGTCAGAGGAGGATGAGGTCACACCATGAGTTTCTCCTCTTTTATGCCGATAGCAGCCAATGACACAGTGGGATTCCTTGCAGCATGAGATGGTTCATTGTCATGATGAAGATGATTTTGCTACTGAAGGTTCAGCTCGTCTTTTAGAACCATGAAAGAAAGTGATCAGTCAGAAAGTCCATATACTTTGGTGAGGTCGTTTTCAGACCTTCATGGACTCTGAAGGGTCGACCAATGATTCTCTCCTCATGATTTCAGCCCAAAGCATGACTCCACCACCTCCTTGCTGACGTCACAGTCGTGTTGGGATGTGGTGTCCATCCACCACCAATCCACTACTGCATCCATCTGGACCAACCAGGGTTGGACAGCAGTCATCAGTGAACAAGTCTGTTTGAAAATGAATCTTCATGTACGGCTGGGTCCACTGAGACTGTTTCTGCTTGTGAGCTCTGGTTAGGGGCCC
This sequence comes from Gambusia affinis, assembly GCF_019740435.1. Taxonomy (NCBI): domain Eukaryota; kingdom Metazoa; phylum Chordata; class Actinopteri; order Cyprinodontiformes; family Poeciliidae; genus Gambusia; species Gambusia affinis. Next base: position 14,675,199 of record NC_057868.1, read on the forward strand.
AATAGTAGGTTGATGCACCACAAGCCTCTGGAGGATCCTCCACCTTGAGGTTCTAGAGCAGCTTCAAATCACTGTTTGCTGCTTTGTAGGGGCATTTTAACAGCTGCTCTCTTAATCTGATCAATTTGTCTAACAGGAACCTTCCTCATTATGCCTTTGTCTGTACAAACCAAATCTGTTCTGAATGAGCCACAAATCTCTTCACAGTACGATAACGCTTCAGTTTTTGTTAAATATCTAAAGTGTTTCAATTGTTTATGCAGTTTATGCACTATCAGGCAAATCTAATCTCAAAACTCAAAGCGTCCAAATAAATTTGGGACAGACTTTTAGTGTGGATAAAGTGCAGGTTTCCAAATCCTATAATAAGGAAGTTATAATTATTTTCACATACACATTTGAACAACTAGACATACACCAATATCTAGTTGTTTATTTGGATTTTTACATAGCTTAACAGAATTAGTGCTCCTAATTTGTGTCGGTGGTAGGAAGAGGTCACCAACTTTCTGCAGAGTCAATCACTGCAGACCTCCAACCTTTATGTGGCCTTCAGATTAGCTCAAGAACAGAGAGCTGCATCCAAACCATACATCACCAAGTGCAATGAAGAGCATCAGATGCAGTGATGTAAAGTACACCACCACTGGACTCCAGAGCAGTGGAGGAGCGTGCCGACCCCAGTGTGATAATGGTGTAAGAAAATGGATGGATGGATAAGGAATAGGATGTCACTTAATCTCATATGTGAGTCAAAGCAAGTGAGCGAATACTTTTGTAAACATAGTGAATGTAGAGATGAGCTGCTGCTCAGGGTGTCGTCTGCAGAGAGCTAACAGCACCACCTGGCGGTCGCTCGATGTATCAGCATGTGAACATGAAACGTCACCAATCTGTTCCACAGGCAGCACAGCAAAAAGCTACTTTTGTCTACAAAAGATAAATACGAAACAATATATAAAGAAAACCACATTCAGGCCCTCTGTTTAATATACCAACAACATTAAACTGTATGACATTAATTTAAATGTTTTGCGATGCCTAAATAAATTAATACAATGTTTTCAGGGTTGTTGTTTTTTTCTGGTACACACTGAGACATTTTAAACAAATAAAATACAACTATTAGACACAATATAAAGTTGATTTAAGTATTAAGTACCAAAACATTGACTTATGACTACCTGTGATGATAAAAATAGAAGTACAGTATGCATAGAAAAGTTCTTGCACTGCAGGAGACAGTAAAATGTTAAAATTAATGAAGCATACACACATTTCACACACTTG